>NW_016107575.1:1833810-1869429 GCF_001604975.1 Cebus imitator | reverse complement strand
CGGGGCGTTGGGGCGGGGCGTTGGGGGCGGGGCGTAGGGACGAGAGAGGAGGTGCAGGTGCAGGGAACCCAGGCACCGAGGGCTGTGGTGGAGGGAAGGAGCAAGGGAGATGGGTGGGACAGGGGCAGCCACCGGGCTGAAACTGCCATGGCAAAATTATAACAGAGACAGTGAAAGAGATCTGACCTAACCAACTCCATCTTGCTTCTGGCCTCTAAGCTGTCCTTGTTTATTCCTGGGCGTAAACTGAACTAACTTTGGGAGGAACTTAGTTTATACTTTAAAACAAAGACAATAACAACGCTAACAGCCCTTTTTTTGTGTTATTTTTTTTGAGACAGAGTCTTACTCTGTCGCCCAGGGTGGAGTGTAGTGGCGCGATGTCGCCTCACTGTAAACTCTGCCACCTGGGTTCAGGGGATTCTCCTGCCTCAGGCTCCCAAGTACCTGGGATTAAGGCGCTTGCCACTGCGCCCGGCCAATTTTTGTAGTTCTTAGTAGAGGCCAGGTTTCACCATCTTGGCCAGGCTGGTCTTGTACTCCTGACCTCTGATTCACCTGCCCTGGCCTCCCAAAGTGCTGGGAATACAGGTGTGAGCTACCGTGCGCAGCCCATAACAGCCCTTTCTTAAACCTCCTTCTTGCTTGGGGAATAGATTGCCTTTGTAGGACTAACAAAGCCACAAGATTAGAAAGCATGATTTAGGAGTAAGGCAACTGGAGGCTACAAGATTCTGACGCTCCCTAAACTATTCCTAAGATCAGTGCTCAAGATATTTTGCAGATCCTGTATTTGATGGATCAGCTGGCACCAACCAGATGGATAAACTGGCTCATCTGATCTTGTGGCCCTCCACTCGGGAACTAACTCAGTGCAAGAAAACAGCTTCAATTTTCTAGGATTTCATCTCTGACACAACCAATCAGCACTCTCCACTCACTGGCCTTCCCCCACCCACCAAGTTGTCCTTAAAAACTCTGCTCCCCATAGAGTTGCAGGCGCAGTGGCTCACGCTGGTAATCCCAGCACTTGGGAGGTCCAGGTGGGCAGATCATGAGGTCAGGAGTTCGAGACCAGCCAAACCAACATGGTGACACTCTGTCTCTACTAAAAATACAAAAAAATATTAGCCAGGTGTAGTGGCGCAGGCCTGTAATTCCAGCTACTCAGCAGGCTGAGGCGGGAGAATTGCTTGAACCCGGGAGGTGGAGGTTGCAGTGAGCTGAGTGAGCTGAGGTCACTGCACTCCAGCCTGGGCGACAGAACCAAGACTCCATCTCAACAACAACAACAAAAAACTTTGCTCCTCGAATGCTCAGGGAGACTGACTTGAATAGTAATAAAACTCCGGTCTCCTGCACAGCCTGGTCTGTGTGAATTACTCCTCTATTGCAATTCCCCTGTCTTGATAAATCGGCTCTGTCTAAGCAGCAGGCAAGGTGAACCCGCTGGGCTGTTTCAGGGTGGCCGGTGGAGGCAGAGGGCTAGGTGCTGGGCGGTGAGGCTCCCAGGGAGCAGAGGGTCGGTGGCAGAGGCCTGGGCAGCCAGGATCTTCCGGGAGCACCCGGGAGTGCCCGGGTCCCACCCCTTAAAGAGGGCAGCGACCCCAGGCCAAGATGGCCCTGCTCTTGAGTCCTGGGTCCTGGGTAACAAAATGCAAAGGCGCCCTCCATGTCCCCCTCCCGTCTATTTCATTATTCCTATCTTTCATTATTCCAAAGAGCATGGATGAAAAATGTGTGAGCTGAAGGCAAGTTCTGAACACAGGTCCACTTTTCAGCAAGGGTAGGGATGGTGGGTGGAAGGAGGGGCCTGGGCTGGGGGTACGAGTTGGTGGATGCTAGGTCCTCGGCTGCATTAATTCAGCGATTGTGTTGGACCTTGGGGAGAGGCTCCGGAAAGGCCATGTTGATTCAATAATACTTATTGAGCCCAATAAATATTTGAGCCCAACCTCATATTTGTTGAGCCTCAATAATATCTACTGATCAAGCTAGATCATGTGCTGGACCCTGGGGAAGTGGACACAAACATCTTGCCCTTACTGGTTGAATACTAATGAGGGGACCTAACTAGGAACATATAAATGCTGAATTTCAACCTTTCTAAAAACACCCTTGATAAGAAATTAAAATGTGCAGTTTCAAAGTGTGGCAAAGCCATGAAAGAAATGACAGGGTGGGGTGGCTCACACCTGTCTCGAAGGCCTGACCTCAGGTAATCCCCTGCCTCCCGAAGTGCTGAGATTCCAGGCGTGAGCCACCTTGCCCAGCCTAGACAGGCTTTATCTCCATGTGAGAGGCTTCCACAGAAATCTGCCCTAGGGACAGGGCGCGGTGGCTCACGTCTATAATCCCAGCACTCTAAGAGGTTAAGGCAGGCGGATCACAAGGTCAGGAGATCAAGACCATCTCTGCCAACATTGTGAAACCCTGTCTCTACTAAAAATACAAAATTTACAAAAATTAGCCAGGCGTGGTGGCGCTTGCCTGCAATCCGAGCTACTCGGGAGGCTGAGGCAGGAGAATGGCTTGAGCCAGGGAGTCGGCGGTTGCAGTGAGCTGAGATCATGCTGTTGTACTCTAGCCTGGCAACAAGAGCAAAACTCTGTCTAAAAAAAAAAACAAAACTACAAGTTCTCTAGATGTGCATTGACGATTTGGGGAATACATTTAACAGTAGTTAAGAACGCAAATTATGGTGCTAAATAGGTGTGGCCTCAAATCCTAGTTACTTAACGTCTCTGAGCCTCGTTTCCCATCTGTAACCACTGGAGGTGTGGTAGGGAGTAAGCAGGTGTCTGTGATGTGCTTAGCCCCATGATTCGATAAATGGTAGCAAATGTTGCCATTTATATTACCTAAAGATTGTTCTGTTTGTCTCATTACTTCATAAGACAGGCAGATCCCAAATTTGGAGGATATATTGTGGAAGATCTAACTTAAAATAAGGCCCTTGTGAGGCCCGGCACAGTGGCTCACACCTGTAATCCCAACACTCTGGGAAGCTGAGGCACGCGGATTACGAGGTCATGAGATCGAGACCATCCTGGCTAACACACTGAAACTCCAACTCTACTAAAAATACAAAAACATAGTAAACAAGAGTGAGCTTGGGCAGCTCAGAAAATCCTGTTTCTGTTGAGAGAAATAGGGAAGTTAGGATGGGAAACTGGTTTGGCTGGGCGTGGTGGCTCACGCCTGTAATCCAAGCACTTTGGAGGCCAAGGCGCGCGGATCACTGAGGTCGGGAGTTCAAGACCAGCCTGACCAACATGGTGAAACCCCGTCTTTAAAAAAAAAAAAAAAAAATAGGTGGGGATGGTTGGTGGCACGCAGTTACTTGGGAGGCTGAGGCAGAAGAATTGTTTGAATCAGGGAGGTGGAAGTTGGAGTGAACTGACATCACGCCACTGCACTCTAGCCTTGGTGACAGAGCAAGACTCCGTCTCAAAAAAAAAAGAAAAGAAAAAGAAAAAAGGCCCTTGTGGGGCCTTATTTATCTAAAAATGTATCTAGAATTTTATCCTAGAAATGGTGGCTCTCAAACTTTAGCATCCATCAGAATGACCTGGAGGGCTGGCCCCACCCCATTGCTGATTTTTGTCTAGGGTGGGGCCCAGTAATTTGCATTTCTAACAGTTACTATGTGAGGCCGCTGCTGCTGATCTGGGGAAAACATTTTGAGAAACATTGACCTTGTAAATAGTGGTAGTGGTAAATATGATGGTGGTGGTGGTGGAGATGGCGACAGTGGGGGACATGGTGAAGACGGTGTTGGTGGTGGCGAAGGTAACGGTGGGGGGTGGTAACAGTGGTGGTGGCGGCCGTGGTGGTGGTGACAGTGGCAATGGTAATCGCGTTGATATTGGTAATGGCAGTGGTGGTGGTGTTGGTGGTGATGGTGACGATGGTGGTGGCGATCGTGATGATAGCAGTGGTGGTAATGGTGACAGTGATGGTGGTGACCCACAATCTCTGCAGCAACAGGCCCAGCACGACCATCGCCGCCATCATTACCACCACTGTTACCACCTACCGCCATTAACTTCACCACCATCACCACCACGAAATGACTGGTGATAGTGGTGGCGGTGGTGGTGAAGGTGTAGCATTGTAAAGAGCTAGAATCAGCTCCCACACAGGTGAAGTTGAGGGATTATTACTGAGGCCCGTGTCAATTAGGAGAATTATATCATACATATGAAGGCACCATGGGCAATAAAAACAAACAGTTCTATTGTTGTATTTGACCGGAGCGTAGAAAGTTATCACAAGACAAAAGTATGCCAGATTGCAGGGTCATTTATTATGCCGGCGACCACAGAGGGCTCACGTCTCTCCAACCTGTGGTGCCAAAAGGAGGGTGCCATGATTTTTTATACCCGAAAAACCACCTTGGGAGTGGGGGTGAGGGGCGGGGATGGGGATGATAAGGTTTCGGACATTTCAAGGGCTAGGGGATTCTGTGATTCACCTTCTGGGTGGAGACAAGGGCGGGGGTCTCCGGACATTCCAAGGGCTAGGGGACTTTTGTCATTCTGTTTGTTACCTCAGTGGTTTACAGAAGTCAGGATATACATTTGTTTACACATCGTCTGGGTGGTGATAAAAGTCACAGATTTTAGCAGTTAAAAGGTAAGCAGCTTTACATAGTTTTGAAGAACAAACTGGCAGTTCTATTTACAGAGGCCAAGGACAGTAGTTATTGTGAGGAGAATGGGGCAGCCATTTCAACTTATCTAAAAACAGTTTTGCATTTTATAAAATAGTTTTGCTCTGGTTCTGGCTCTAGGCCAGCACAATATCACACTATCACATATGAACCCTAAATCAAAGTCTATAAGGGCAGCACTGAAAATCACAGATGCTGGCCTGGAGTCAATCTGCTGCTCATATGGATAACTTTATGCAGTCCGCTTCAGGATTAGTAACGGGGGGGGATGGATATATTTAGAATGTTTAATGAATTAAGAGACCGAATATGCAAAGGAACAATGGCCATATATAACACTCTGCATTTCTAGGTATAGTGTCATGTATATACGGTCATTGTCCCTTTGCGTATTCAGAGGCTGTGACCCACAACCTCTGCAGCAATAGGGCCAGGACGCCAAGCCACAGCTTCTATGGCAAGAGGCCCAGAACGTCAGGATCTGCTCAATGCCTGCCTACTGCCCTAATTTTCACCTACACTTCCAACTCAGAACCAAGCCAAGAAAGCCAAACATCCTCTCCAAACCCATCACACGAGATGCTGCTGCCTGCACCTTCCCCCTACCAACATCTTCCAATTACAGCCCACCTAAAATCTTTTTTTCCTATAGAAACCTTTCCGTCTAGCATTTGAGTCTCCAGTTATATCTGACTCTCTGCCAAATGCAAGTGATGATGGCTGACTGTCTGGCCATAGAAAGCACTAAATAAATAGTCTCTGCCTTCCTCATTTGAGTGGTCTTCGTTGATTCCCACAGAATCTTCTCAACAGTGGAAAGCCAGCTAAATTTTAAGTTTCCAGATGTATACAATGCTCCTGCTGGTGTTGTTCTCTCCATTCCCACTAGGTGGCACCATTCACTAGGGAAGTGTAGCATGCTTCCCCAGGAGTTCCCAGACCCAGCCGGGAGGCAAGCAAAGGGCCACTGTGCACAAGCCCATCTGGCTGTGCTTCTCTTTCCACGTGAACCACATGACTGGTTTTAGCAGCTCGCATGTAACACTGCTACCCAGCAGATGTGATGCGGGGCAAGTACTAGTGCAAGGGGAAGAGGGTGGCGGTGGGAAATGGGCTGGCTCTGGGCTTCCTGGCCTCTGCATCTTCGGCATTCCGGACAGGATTCTTCGTTGTGTGTGGAGTGGAGCGGGAGGCTGTCCTGTGCATTGCAGGATGTTTGGCAGCATGTATGGCCTCTACCCACTTGATGCCAGAAACATTCCCTGTCTTAGTTCTAAGTTGGAGCTGCTATATAACAAAATACCGGCCAGGCGCAGTGGCTCACGCCTCTAATCCCAGCACTTTGGGAGGCTGAGGTGGGTGGATCACAAGGTCAGGAGTTTGAGACCAGCCTGGCCAAGATGGTGAAACCCCGTCTCTACTAAAAATACAAAAATTAGCCCGTGCAGTGGCAGGTGCCTGTAATCAGGAGGCTGAGGCAGGAGAGTCACTTGAACCCGGGAAGCAGAGGTTGCAGTGAGCTGAGATCGCACCACTGCACTCTAGCCTGGGAGACAGACAAGACGCTGCCTAAAAAAAAAAAAAAAAAATGAACTGTTCTGCTTAGAAACAGCAAATCTTTATTTGTCACAGTGCTGGGGGCTGGGAAATCAGGATCCAGGCGCAGCATGGATGAGTTCTAGTGAAGGCCTGCTTCTGGTCTGCAGACTGCCGCCTTCTCACCGTGTCCGTGCTGGAAAGAGGGTGAGAGCTTTCTCTGGGGCCTGTTTGATGAGGGCACTAAACCCATTCATGAGGGCTCCACTCACCTCCCATCATTTTGGGGGTTAGAATTTCAACATATGAATTTTGGAGGGGGGCACGTTCAGCCCATAGCACTCCCCTTTCCCAATTATGACGATAAAACGTCTTCAAACATTGCCAAATGTCAGCTAGGCAGGGTGGCCCATGCCTGTATTCTTAGCATATCGGGAGACCAAAGTGAGAGGATGCTTGAGCACAGGACTTTCAGACCAGCCTAGGCAATACAGCAAGACTCTGTCTCTGCAAAAAAAAAAAAAAAAAATTTGGGGCTGGCATGGCAATGAAGCACACCCATCGTCCTAGCTACTCAGGAGGCTGAGGAGGGGAGATGGCTTGAGCCCAGGTATTTGAGATTGCAGTGAGCTATGATTGTGCCACTGCACTCCAGCCTGGGGGACAGAGTAAGACCTTGTCTCTTAAAAAAAAAAAAAAAGAAAGAAAAGAAAAATTGCTAAATATCCCCTGGAAAAGCAAAAAAAGCAAACTTGTCCCTGCTTGAGAATCACTGGTCTTAGGTCCTTGTGGAGGACAGTTCTCTCCTGAGACCCTTTCAGCACCTCCTGGCCTCCTTACCCCTCTTCCCACCCCCACCCCCACTTTCTTAGAACAGAATATATAGAAGGGAACCCCCTGCACTTACCTGCTGCAGCTTCAACTTCTGTGTCTCCCCTTGAGCAGGCTCTAAACCAGTGTGTCTCTGGTGGGGACTTGGGCCACCTCCACCAAAAACACCTGGGTGGCTGGGCACAGTGGCTCACACATCTGTAATCCTAGAACCTTGGGAGGCCAGAGCAGGAAGATCTCTCAAAACTAGGAGTTCAAGATCAGCCTGGGCAACAGAGTGAGACTGTCTCTACAAGCACACACACACCTGGGGTGCTTGTAAAACTGCACGTTCCCGGGGCCCATCCCAGACCCCTTGCATCAGGATCACTCAAGGAAGGCCAGGATCTGTCCTTTTCTTTTCTTTTTTCCCCGTAGATCCAGTGGGATTATCAGGCAGATAAGAAGTGTGAGAAAGGCCAAACGTGGTGACTCACACCTGTAATCCCAGCACTTCAGAAGGGTGAGGCAGGTGGATCACCTGCAGTCAGGAGTTGACCAGCCTGGCCAGCATAGTGAAATTCCGTCTCTGCTAAAAATATAAAAATAACCAGGCCTGGTGGTGGGAGCCTGTAATCCCAACTACTCGTGAGGTGGAGGCGAGAGAATCACTTGAACCCGGGGTTGGGGGGGGTGCGGGGTGGAGGTTGCAGTGAGCAGAGATCATGCCTTTGCTCTCCAGCCTGGGCAACAAGAGCAAAACTCTTGTCTCAAAAAAAAAAAGAAAAAAAAAAGGGAGCCTCGGTGGCTCAGGCCAGTTGTCCTAGCACTTGAGGAGGCAAGGCTATGCGTTCGAGGCCAGCCTGGGCAACATAAAAACCTCTGACTCATTTAAAAAAAAAAAAGTGTGAGAAGGCCTGGCCCTGCCCCTCCCCCCAGGTCCTGCTTGGTATCTCTGGCCTGCAATTCCTTCCTAAGACAGTCTGGTGCCAGCGTGTAGATTTTGGCCCAGGGCCACCCATATCTACTCCCCAAGCTGGCAGAGGAGAAAACATCAGAAATAATACTGAAAGAAGCAGGGAAGGGAGAAGGCTGTTGTGTGCGTGTGCCTGCAGCAATGAGCCATCCCTTTCCCGGGAGACCAGACCGGCGCCTTCTCCCTTTCTCTTTTTCACTCTTCAGTTGAATTGTCTTCATCACTCCTCATCGAGAGAATTTCTCCTCCTCTAGTTCCTGCCTTCTGGTTTTCTAGGTGGCTTGCTCCAGACACCCCTCTCCCGGTGCCACGGAACTGGCACTAATCACGTGCAGCACCTGTGCTAACCGAGTGTGGCCCAGGCAAGTCCCCTCCCCTCCTCCTGCCTGGAGGCTTGGGTTGCTCCTCTCTGAGGCCACTCCCCAGTCTGACATGGTATGTCCCTGGGCCCTATTCACTTTTTTTTTTTTTTGAGATGGAGTCTTGCTCTATCACACAGGCTGGAGTGCAGTGGTGTGGTCTCACTGCAACCTTCACCTTCTGATTCAAGCAATTCTCCTGTCTCAGCCTCCTGAGTAGCTGGGATTACAGGCATGTGCCACCACGCTCAGCTTATTTTTGGTAGAGATGGGGTTTCGCCATGTTGGCCAGGCTGGTCTCAAACTCCTGACCCCAGGTGCTCCACCCGCTTCAGCCTCCCAAAATGCTGGGATTACAGGACTGAGCCACCGTGCCCCGTTGAACCCTGTTAACTTCTCTGTTCTAAAGCCTGTCCTGGCCACAAAGCCATGATGCTGGTGCCCTGGGGTCAGGCTGTCTGGGCCCATCTCAGCCCTGGTACTCCCTTGCAGTGGCCTGGGGCAAGACAACCAACTGCTCTTTGGTTGCTTCTTCATCTCTAGAAGAGGCTAATATGAGAACCTTCCTACTAGGTAATCTCTGTGATGTATTAACACTGCCCAGCACGTATTCAGGAAAATGAGAACAGACCACTGTTCTTGTGCTCTTTAGCCTATGTGAGAAGACTGGTACTGGGAGGGACCTGACAGCCCCTATGCACCTATGATCTCGTCTCCGCAGGAATCTAACACCCAGAGAGGGAAGCTGACTCACCCAAAGTCACACTGCCAGCGAGAGCAGTAGTATATCACCTGGCTTGCCTTTGACCAATTTTTTTTTTTTTTTTTTGAGACAGAGTCTCACTCTGTTGCCCAGGCTGGAATGCAGTGGCAGGATCTCAGCTCATTGCAACCTCTGTCCCCAGGTTCAAGCGATTCCCCTGCCTCAGCCTCCTAAATAGCTGGGACTACAGGCATGTGGACTACGCCCATCTCTACTAAAAATACAAAAATTCGCCAGGTGTGGTGGCCAGCACCTAATCCAGCTACTAGGGAGGCTGAGGAAGGAGAATTGCCTGAACCTGGAACTCGGAAGTTGCAATGAGCCAAGATCACGCCATTGTACTCCAACCTGGGTGACAGAGTGAGGCTCTGTCTAAAATAAAATGTTCTCTTTTTTCTTCTTGTTGTTTTTGTTTGGTTTTTGAGAGAGGTGAGACAGAGTCCTGTTATGTTGCCCAGGCTGGAGTGCAGTGCTGAAATTGCGGCTCACTGTGGCTTTAACCTCCCTAGTGTGTGCCACCACACCCAGTTAATTTTTTTTTTTTTTTTTTTTTGAGACGGAGTTTCACTCATGTTACCCAGGCTGGAGTGCAATGGCGCGATCTCGGCTCACCGCAACCTCCGCCTCCCGGGTTCAGGCAATTCTCCTGCCTCAGCCTCCTGAGTAGCTGGGATTACAGGCACGCACCACCATGCCCAGCTAATTTTTCGTATTTTTAGTAGAGACGGGGTTTCACCATGTTGGCCAGGATGGTCTCGATCTCTTGACCTCGTGATCCACCTGCCTCGGCCTCCCAAAGTGCTGGGATTACAGGCTTGAGCCACCGCGCCCGGCCTAATTTTTTATTTTTTGTAGAGATGGGGGGGTCTCACTATGTTGTCCTTTCTGGTCTTGAACTCCTGGCACACACCTGTGATCAAGCACAGACATGTGATCAAGTGATCATGCTGCCTTAGCCTCCCAAAGTGCTGGGATTGCAGGTATGAGCCACTGATTAAAATTGGCCTAAAATCTTTTTTCTTTTTTTTTTTTTGAGACAGAGTCTTGCTTTGTTACCCAGGCTGGAGTACAGTGGCATGATGTTGGCTCACTGCAACCTCCACCTCCCAGGTTCAAGCAATTCTTCTGCCTCAACCTCCTGAGTAGCTGGGATTATAGGCACGCGCCAACATGCCCAGCTAATGTTTTGTAGTTTTAGTAGAGACAGGGTTTCACCATGTTGACCAGGATGGTCTTGATCTATTGACCTCGTGATCCACCTGCCTCGGCCTCCCAAAGTGCTGGGGTTACAGGCTTGAGCCACCGCGCCGGGCCCTGAAATCTTTAATGAAGAGTATTACTTCACTCCTTCTGCTGAGTCTGAAGATACTGCCTCGTTGGGCCAGAAAATAGGCAAGGAAGGCTCTCAGAAGCAGGAGGTACGTAGCTTGCATCCTGTGCACAGAAGTCTACGCAGAGAAGTTGGACTCACTGGCCTGACTGTCCTCCTGTGTTCTGAAATCAGAGTGACCACAACGAGCCACAACAACTTAAACAGAGAAAGCCATGCCTCTAAAAAGTATCCAAATCACCACATTCTTGTTCCTTTTTTATTTTTTATTTTTCTTACTGTTCAACTACGTCGTCCAAAAGGAACAGAAAGAATATAAGTACAGCAGGTACTTGGCATGGCAGGCTTCATCTTTGAGACTTTGCCTAGTGGTGAATGACCTGGAAAGTTCACGCCTTTGTTCTTTGCTTTTTATCATAGACACGCCAGTCTTTACAAAAGTTACAAACACTTTAATTCGTGTGTAAAAACAAAAGACACTCCAAAATAAATTAGGGTTATGAAATGAAACAGAAGTCATTCTTATCTCAAAATGATATGTTGAGGTGCTATCTGCCAAAGCAGAGATTCTCCAGGATTCCTTGCGGTAAGCCAGCAAATGTCAGCCGTCCGTGGTAATAAACAAAGACCGTCTGCCCCACAGCACCCCCTAGCGGGCTTCAACAGCTGCCCATCTTATAGTCCCAGTGAAAGTGGCAGAAGGCGTGAGAGTGTTCCGGGAGGACAGAGGGCACAGAGGCATCTCTGCCAAAGACCTGCCCTTCACAGCCAGGGAAGATGAAAGAGCCCTGGGGCTTCAGTCTGGGTTCTGCACACTCCTGGGTGGCCTCCGCGCCTCCACCCCTCCCACTCCCATCCCACACCTCCTGGACTGCATCTGACTGGGATGAAGAACAAACCGAGCCTGGTTTTGAGGTTTGGGTGGGATGCTTGGCTTGGTTTTGTTTCCTCAGAGAGAGGCAGCCGAGTGGGACTGGAAGGAACTGGCACCCAGCTGTGTCTAGGTGGGGGAATGGGCTGAGGATGGGGTTAGAGGCAGAATGAGAGAGGCAGGAGGGAGGTCTTCTCTGGAGGGAAGACATGTATGTGCCAGCAAGAGACTAGAAGGGGATCCTTGACATCTGTGAGCTCTGACTTAGAGCCTCTTTAAGATGGCTTAGTGGGCTCTGAACCTGCACGGCTTTGGTCTCTGGATGGGAGGGATGTGGGGGAGCCTTGGCCAAGTCTGTGTCCGGGTGAGGCTGTAGACTTTTCCCTGCCCTTAAGTTCTTTCCTTGCTTTACCTCATCTAAACTTGTCTAAGCACAGACATGTGATTCTTCTCCCCACACCAGCTCTCCAGATGATCAATCAATCAATCAACTTCTTGTCCATCATCTATTGTGTATATAGATTTTTTCCTTTCTTTTTATTTATTTATTTATTTTAAAGAGACAGGGTTTCACCATGTTGGCCGGGCTGGTCTCGAACTCCTGATCTCAGGTGATCCCCCTGCCTCAGCCTCCCAAAGTGCTGGGATTACAGGCGTGAGCCACCATGCCCTGCCTCTTTCTCTTTAAACATAATTTAGTTATTTCCTTTTTTTTTGAGACAAGGTCTCACTTGCCCAGGCTGGAGTGCAGTGGCGCTATCTTGGCTCGCTGCAACCTCTGCCCCCCAGGTTCAAGCGATTCGCGAGCCTTCGCCTCCTGAGTAGCTGAGATTATAGGCGTGCACTACCACTCCTGGCTAATTTTTTGTATTTTTAGTAGAGACAGGATTTCACCATGTTGCCAGGCTGGTCTCAAACTTCTGGGCCTAAGTGATTTACCTGCCTCAGCCTCTCAAAGTGCTGAAATTACAGGCATGAGCCACCGCGTCCAGCCTGGTTTCTTTATTTTTATCTTTATTGGAGGGCAGTCAGAGCCTGGAAGAGAGGGTCTGTTCCATCCAAACAGTCAGAGCATGAGATAGAGTCGCGGGCCCACTGAATGCACCACTACCTTGGCTAACGGCTGAGATAAAGCCAGCTCTGTTGCCTGTGTGTGCTGGTGCTGGTAGAGGGTCCTGGGCCTGTAAGTGGTGGGGAGAGAGAGGGAGATGAGCACTGATGGGGAAGAAGAAAAATTGCCTCCTCCTGTTCTTCAACCTTGATGCTCTGTTCATGGGGAGAAAGAAGAAAAAGGAGATTAGGAAAAGAATAACCAACAAGAGGCACCTGTGAGTCCTCCTCATAGGCCAGGCACCCTCACAACAGCCCTTGTAGGAAGTCACAGCCATTGCCATTTCCACCCTACAGATGAAGGGTTTACAAACTGGGATTTAGAGGCTGAGCAACGTGCTACAGCGCTGAATGTACTCCTCTAATCAAAGCCTGCACTCCTCAGCAGGATGCTGGAGGAAGACAAGGGAGAGGAAGGAAGAAATGTTCTGCAGGGGCCCAAGGCTGCTCTGTGTGGAAGAAACAGGATTACTACTTGGGAGGCTGAGGCAGGGAGTTCGAGGCCAGCCTGGGCAACATAGCAAGACCCTGTCTCAAAATAAATAAACTAAAATTATTTTTTTTGTGGCTCACGCCTGTAATCCCAGCACTTTGGGAGACTGAGGCAGGCAGATCACCTGAAGTCAGGAGTTCGAGACCAGCCTAACCAATATGGTGAAATCCCATCTTTAAAAATAAATAAATAAATAAAAATAAATAAAATTAAATTTTCTTTTTTTTTTTTTGAGACCGAGTCTCGCTCTGTTGCCCAGGCTGGAGTGCAGTATTGTGATCTTGGATCACTGCAACTTCTGCCTCCCAGGTTCAAGCGATTCTCATGCCTCAGCCTCCTGAGTAGCTGGGATTACAGGCACACGCCACCATGCCTGGCTAGTTTTTTGTATTTTTAGTAGAGACAGGGTTTCACCATGTTAGCCAGGATGGTCTCGATCTGCTGACCTCATGATCTGCCCATCTCAGCCTCCCAAAGTGCTGGGATTACAGGCATGAGCCACCTCGCCCAGCCTAAAATAAATTTTAAAATAAAATTTAAAAGGCTGGGCACAATGGCTCATGCTTATAATCCCAGCACTGTGAGAGGCCGAGGTGGGTGGATCATCTGAGGTCAGGAGTTGAGACCAGCCTGGCCAACATGATAAAACCCCATCTCTACGAAAAATACAAAAATTAGCCAGGTGTGGTGGTGCACACCTGTAACCCAACTACTCGGGAGGCAGAGGCATGAGAATAGCTTGAACCCAGGAGGCGGAGGTTGCAGTGAGCCGAGATTGTGCCACTGCACTCCAGCCTGGGCGACAGTGGGTGCGGTGGCTCACGCCTGTAATTCCAGCACTTTTGGAAGCCGAGATGGGTAGATCAATCTGCGGACAGGAGTTCGAGGCCAGCCTGGCCAACATGGTGAAACCAGTATTAAAAATATAAAACTTGGCTGGGCATGGTGGTGGACTCCTGCAATCTCAGCTACATGGGAGGCTGAGGTAGGAGAAATCACTAGAACTTGGGAGGCCGAGGCTGCAGTGAGCCGAGACCACGCCACTGTATTCCAGCCTAGGTGACAGAGTGAGAATCTGTCTCAAAAAAAAAAAAAATAAAAATAAAAAAGATGAGGGAGTGGAAGAAAGAGTGGCAGCCTGTGGTTCAGGAGTTGTCACTAATGGGCTCCCCAGCTTCCTTTCTATCATGTCCACCTAAGATGCGACTAGAAATTTCAAAGCCACAAAATCCAAGGCTACTGAGCCATTTGTGCCTGGGATTGGGGAAGGCAGCCAGCTGGGCTCTCTGCTCAACTGTTCTCCCTTGCATTTTGCCAGTTTGCTTTCTCTCTCTCTCTCTCTCTTTTTTTTTTTTTTCTTTTTTGAGATGGAGTTTTGCTCTTGTTGCCCAGGCTGGAGTGCAAATGGCGTGATCTCGGCTCACTGCAACCTCCACCTCCTAGGTTTAAGTGATTCTCCTGCCTCAGCCTCGCAAGCATCTGGCATTTACAGGCACACGCCACCACGCCCGGCTAATTTTTTATATTTTTAGTAGAGACAGGGTTTCTTCATGTTGGTCAGGGTGGTTTCAAAATCCCGACCTCAGGTGATCCGCCTGCCTTGGCCTCCCAAAGTGGTGGGATTACAGGCATGAGCCACCGTGCCCAGCAGTTTGCTTTCTTATAGGTTGTAGCCCTGGAAATAATTAACCCTCAAGAAGTCAAGTCTTGGCCAGGCATGATGGCTCACACCTATAATCCAAACACTTTGGGAGGCTAAGTCAGGGGGATCACTTGAGGCCAGGACTTCAAGATTAGCCTGGGCAACATAGCAAGACCTACAAAAAATAAAAAAGTTAGCTGATCATGATGGCACACATCTATAGTCCTCCCTACTTAGAAGGCTGAGGTGGGAGATTGCTTGAGCCCAGAAGTTAGAGGCTGCAGTGAGCTATGATCGCACCACTGCACTGCATTGTGGTGACAGACTGAGACTCTGCCTCAAAAAAAAGAAGCAGCCAAGCCTCTGAGCTTTATTTAGAAAGTGAAAATTTCACTGGCAATAAAAAAAAAGAAAGTGAAAACTTATTGAATAATGTTTCAGCAAACAAAACAATAATTTAAATGCTTACACTTAAAAAAAAAAAAAAGCTTGCACTTTGCAAATGTGTGTTCTAAAAGTTGACTATGCTTAGCTAAAATGGGTATGTCATGAGGAGTTTAACGAACAAGCCCTAGAAAAGCTTCAAAGAGCTCCCAGAATGCATAAACCTCAGCTGAGTAGAAAACAGAGCTTTTTTTCCTGTGACTTTGAACCAGTCCCTCAAATTTCAGGTGCCCAGTCTATAGGCACTGCCCGGGCAGTATCACGTCATTATACCCAGGTCTTTGATTGGTCGCTGTCTCCCTCCTGCCTTTCCCTCTCGTGCAATCTCCTGTGGATTTGTAAGGCTACGCTTCTTTCTTCCCCCTTTGCCTGAACTTTAGGCCTCTTTGCCGTTCCGCGGACCATGGCTCCCAGCCCTTCTGGAAGTCCCTGACCTAAAGACGAGGATGGCCTTTCTCTGGTGTAGAGATGGACCCGAAGCTTGCTCCCAACGCCTGCAGATCACCCTGCCAGGCCGCCCTCCCAGTCATCAGGGCACTACTCTGCTCAAAAACTTAATGTCCCCCCACTTGAAATCCGGCCAAGCTTACCCATTAGACCTGATTCACCACTTGGTCCTCACTCAGCTGTTTCTGAAATGCCTGGCCTCTGCTTCCGGCCTCTGCTGGTGCCTTTCCCTCCACTCAGAACCCTTTCCTTTCCCACACTTTCCCCCACCTATGTAGATCTCTTCAGCATTCCTGGCCCGGTCAAAGTTCCAGGGAACTTCCTCGAATGCCCCAGCCCGTATTCCAGAGCGCCTTCCCCGCAGGACTTCTGCTGGGCACCCCGCATCGTGCAGTCTGCGTTCCTTGACAGTGTCCTGCGTGAGTGGGGACAGCGGGTCTATGGAGTCACTTCTCCTCTTGGAAGCTTTTCCTGACCACTTCCCTCCCCACCCGGTCTGGGAGCCCTTCTGCAGGGCGCTGGGCCCTGGGCCCTTCCCGGCCCCCATCACCCTCACCACCGCCCGTCTCAGGACTGTCATTACCCCGGCCGGACGGCAAGCTGCCTGGGGCAACGGCGGCGCCAGCCTCGCTGTCCCGGGTGCCCCGGCCCGGGCCCAGGGCCAAGAGGGTGTTCACCGCCTGGAGTGAGCGGGGCCGGGCGTGTGGCAGCTGCTCCCAGTCCATGTCTCAACCCCGGGCCGGGCGCACCTCGTGAATCCGCCGGGCCTGGGTGGAAAGGAGCCGGCGCGCGGCGGGCGTCCTCCCTGGAAGGGTTAAGTCACCTCTCTCCCACCCCGGGAGGTGAGGGGGCGAGTCCGGCAGAAGGTCCTGTTTACCGCGGCTCCGCGCTGGGCCGGGCCCTGGGAGAGGGGTTGCCGTGGCAACCGGCCGGGCGCCCGCCAGCTGCGGATTAGCTCACTGGGCCGGGCGGGATGGGTCTGGAGGAGGGGGCGTGCGTCGCGCAGATCGTCGCGGAGCCGCGGGAGGAGGAGGAGGCCGGGGCCGCGGGCGAGCCTGCGCTGGGCCGGCCGAGGGAAGCGCGCCGCCGGGGCCGGGGGCGGCGGGGACTCCACGGGAGCGCGCGCGCGGCGGGGACCCCAGGGGCTTGCGGGCGGCAGGGGGAGGCTCGGCGGACAAAGGGGCGGAGGGCGGAGGGCGGAGGGCCATGGCGTCCCCGGCCCCCGCCGCCGCCCGCCCCCGCGCCGCGCCGCCCGCCGTCCCGGCCCGCCCCAGAGCCCCCGAGATGCGCCCCGGAGCCCGCGGAACCGCCGCTCGCGGGGAGGTAGGGCCGGCCGGGCAGGGCAGGGGGGTGCGGGGTCGAGCTGGGGAGGGAAAGGAGAGGAAGGAGGGAACGCGCGCGGAGGGAGGAAACGGCTCGAGCGGTCCGAACCCTGACTGGGGAAGCGGCTCTGCGAACGGGAGCCCGAGTTCCCTTGTGCAGCCGGGGGGCCGTCCCGTCTGGTCGCGGGACTTGTGCAAAGCTCGGTCCAGACGTCCCTCCTGGGCTTGGGCTGACTCCCGGGGCTGAGCCCGGACGCCGCCGTCCCGCGCCTCTGGGACCTGCAGAAACTTGGCAGACCCCCGCCCTGCGCTGTACTGGGTCCCCCGGGGCGCGAGTGTGAGTGTGTGTGTGTGTGTGTGTGCGCGCGCGTGCGCGCGTGAGTCTGCGTGTGTGTGTGTGTGTGTGTGTCTGAGCGACTGTATGTGTGTGTGCTCACGCGTGTATCTGTGTGCGAGTGTCTGTGAGTGCCTGTGTGTGTGTGTGTGTGTGTGCGAGTGTGCGTGCGTGCGTGTAAGCAAGGGGAATCGGCCCCTGAGCACCCGAGCCCCCTTCTCAGCCGTCAGCATTTGCAGTCTTGAGAAAGCAAGAAGGTAAAGATGACGGAATGGTCTTACTTCTTCCACTTTGTCCCCAAGGGTGGAGTTGGGAGAAGATGGAGCCCAGGGGAAGTCTTTTATCCACACAGGACACAATTGTATTAGGAGAGTCACAGAGATCTGGGTGAGACCACGCAGTAGAGCCAGACCTCAGCCGTGGAATCTTGTCCTAGGGGGCCTGGGACAGGAAGCAGGAGGGCTCTCCAGGGGCGTAGATTGGGCAAGGGAAGTGCAGTGACCCTGGCTTAACCAGCTGGTGCTGACTTCCAGCTGCTGTTCAGATGCGATTCAGGGGTGTAACTTCCCCAAGGTTCCAAATGACATGAGGGGTAACAGTGTTATAATAGGCGTGCTACAATAATCGTGTTAGTAAACTCTTACACCCTCTGTGGTTACCACATAAAAGGAGAGAAAGAAATTCCTTCTCTTTGCATCATCAAATACCAGATACCAGAGTGGAGTTGACAGTCTTTGGGTGAGCATCGTGGGATGGAGCAGAGCTCCGAGAGGAAGTGAGTGTGAGTGCGCAAATGTCTGTGTGTGAGCGTGTGGGTCAGAGACAGTTTGTAAGGCCCGGTTATGAAAACGCCGGCGGGAGGGTGGCTTCTAGTCTTTTTTTTGTTTTTTTATTTTTATTTTTTGAGATGGAGTCTTGCTCTGTCACCCAAGCTGGAGTGTGGTGGCTCAGTCTCGGCTCCCTGCAACCTCCACCCCCGGGTTCAAACAATTCTCCTGCCTCAGCCTCCCGAGTAGCTGCAATTACAGGCACCCGCCACCACGCCCCGCTAATTTTTGTGTTTTTGGTAGAGACGGGGTTTCACCATGTTGACTAGGCCGGTCTCAAACTCCTGACCTCAGGTGATCTGCCCCTTGGCCTCCCACAGTGCTGGGATTACAGGCATGAGCCACTGTGCCTGGCCTCCCTTTATTCTGGAAGATTAATAAAATCCTGTGTCATGTATTCTATTCATCCCCTTAAACAGCTCTGTGTGCTAGGCGTGTGTGCTAGACATCAGTGGCACAGAGAGGAATGAGACATCCCCCATCCTTCCAGGAACACCATCCTAGCTGAGTAGTCAGAAAAGTAAAACCAGTCCTGGCCTGGCCTGGCCTGGCTGTGAGGGCTGCATAGCATACAGCTAGGGCAGCCCAGAGGGGAGCTGGTGTAGGGAAGCCCCGCAGAGTAGGTGATGCTTGAGCTAAGCCCTGAAAACTGCCTCACCAAGGAAACAGCTGGGAAGGTTATTTCAGGCTGAAAGAACAGCACATGCAAAGTCACTAAGAGGATCTACCGGAGGCCAGTGAGTGCGTGGCTGCAGGCTGCCGGATGTTAGTGCATCTTGGGGAGGGGTGAGGCGGGGGCTTTCAGGGCAGAGGCATAGGGAAGGAAGGACTCCTTCTGCTTGTGGGGTGGGGAGGCTGGAGGAGGAGGAGACCAAGGCTTTTTGCAACACCCAGGCCAGAATTACTGAGGAGCAGGAGAAGCTGAAAGGATGCCAGAGATCAAGAGGCAGGACCTGGTGACTAGTTTGGGCACAGAGCGTGATAACTTAGACTAAAACCAAGTCAGAAATGCTCAGGAGAAAACAAAGCGGAGTGAAAGGAATGCGGACCTTTTGAGCGGCCTGCGTGTAGCAGATTACAACACTTGGACAACACATTTGGCTGTAAGTTTTCTGGCAGCTTAGGGACAAACAAAAATACACTGGGTTGCATGGTTTGGGATTTTGCACAACAGAAAGCATACAAATTCTCAGAACAAAATTGTTCCTGGAATGGAACTCAACTGGGAATTTATCATGTGGAACTTTATGTAAAGACTAAAGAGTGATATAGAAAAAAATCCTCATTGCTGGTGTTGCAAAAGATGGGAAGATAAAACTCCCATCACTGCCCTCCTCTACTATCCTGTTATGTCTGGGGGACTGAACTGCACTTCCATGAGGGCTGGGTGTCATCTTAGGGTATGGGGTCAGGGGAATCCTGTACAGAGGAGACAGTGGTCCCTCGAGTGCGGGAAGAGCTGTCACCCATCTCTATGAATGTAGAGAGCAAGGCATCTGGGATGCTCAGCCATGAAGAGAAGAAGGCTCATCGTAGTATAGCCCAGAGAGGGGTGGGCTGAGACTCTGGTCTGGAGAAGGGGACAGGTAGGGCATAGCATGTTTGGAAGGGCCAGCATCCAGGAATCCTGACCCCCACGGAAACAGGCAGGGAGAATGGGCACAGCATTGTAGGATTCCATTCATATGGGCAAGTCCACTCTCCAGGGTGGTCCTGGTCTTTCTGCCTCCAGACTTGATGTAGTGCCTCCATCTAAAGGGGTAGGTAGAGGGTGGGACTCAGGAGACCAGAGATCCTCTTCAGGAGACCAGTTTGCTGCAACATGAGGAATTTGCAGAGGAACCAGGAGTGGGAGCTGAGAACTCGGGGGTCCTGAAGACTTAGGCGCAGATCTCCTGGCCAGGCCCTTCCCTTTGGTTTCTGCAGAAGGCAGAAAACCTACAGAATCTATGTCCATATACTGCTAATGTGTTTTAACTCTCAACTTTAAACTATTTCTTGCCAATTATAGCTATCTTAAATTAACATTCAGTTGGTGTGGCATTCTACCCCTCCAATCACATTTCTTAACATTTATCTTGGGGTGCACATTAAAATATACATTTAAATGCTGGGGAGGAGAGTTTGAGACCAGCCTGGGCAACATAGCAAGACACCATCTCTACAAAAAAATAAAAGAGATTGGCCAGGCACAGCGGCTCATGCCTGTAATCTCAACACTTTGGGAGGCCGAGGCAGGCAGATCACTTGAGGTCACGAGTTTGATACCTGCCTGGCCAACCCGTCTCTACTAAAAATGCAAAAATTAGCCAGGCATGGTGGACCATGCCTACAATCCCAGCTACTTGGGAGGCTGAGGCAGGAGAATTGCCTGAACCTAGGAGGTGGAGGTTACAGTGAGCCAGGATTGCGTCACTTCATTCCAGCTTGAGTGACAGAGCAAGACTCCATCTCAAAAAATAAATGAATAAAAGAAATTAACCACACAGTGGCACATGCCTGTAGTCCCAGCTACTCGGGAGACTGAGGTGGGAGGATCACTTGAGCACAAGGAGGTTGAGGCTGCAGTGAGCTGTGATTGTGCCACTGCACTCCAGCTTGGGCGACAGTGAGACCCTATGTCAAACAAACAAAAACAAAAAACAAACAAACCAAAAATGCTGGGGAGGGAGATTTAAAAACAACTGATACTCTAGGTCAATTAAATCAAAATCTCTAAGAGTGGGCCTTGGTGTCAGTATTCTTTTAAGGTCCCCCGACTGATTTCAAGGTACAGCTGAGGTTGAGAGTGGCCGCTCTAACAGTCACCTATAAAGAACCCATCACAGGGAGGGACAGAAACCCAGATTCTAAAAGATCCCAAATGGGGCACATGGGATGCCTCACAGGTCCTCAGAAACGGACAAGTCTGGCCCTGCTTGTGCCTGGTGTTCCACACAGTCTCCTGGGCTCCTGGTCTGGCTGCTTCCCCCCGAGGTCTTTGCCGGCCCTCCTCTGTTCCTTCTGGCAGTCACCTTGCTGAAGACTGGGGGTTAGGAGTTGCTTCCCTGGAGCTGCCCTGGATTGCTCTTTCTTGGAGAGATTCTAGTGAAACTGCTTTTCCATGGGTTCATTGTGCAGCCCCTTTCAGGCCGTGACCTCTCACTGTCCTCACCAGTGCCTCTCTGCCCACACACATTGTTGCTCTGTGACCCCAGGAGCCTGGCCCTGGGCGCTGAGGTCCTTCTTCTGCCGCCTAAACCAGACCGCCTCCACTTATACCCCCGGCTCTCTTGAAATTCCCTGTGCTGGTTACTCAGGGAGAAGAATGCCAGGCCCCATTGCCCCCTTTAATGATCAGAGGCAAGCACTGCCTGGAAGTAGGGCAAGCCATGAGTGAAGTTCTCTACTTTCGATGTGCAAAAGACAGCAACATGCTGGGAAGCCAGAGTCAGACTCTCCTGTACCCTCGCCTTAAAATCGGTGTCTGACGTGGGCAAAAGTTCACTCCATCAGCCCTCAGTTTGCCTGGAAGTTAAGCTCTTTGCCAGCTGGGCACATAATTGCCACTCTGTCTTCAGCTTCTCTTTGGCATGTTTGTCACTAGCTTGCAGTTCAGAGGGGCTAAAAGACAGATAAGCCCAAGACCCACTTTTCCAACTGGCTGAACTATGGGAAACCAAGTGATTGTTTTTTTTTTTTCCCTGGCCTTGAGGGAAGGAAGGGGTGAGTCACCCTTGTAGCAAGCTTGGAGAAGAGGTTAGCTTCCCTCAGTGGCAGGGAACCAGGAGGTTATAGGCACTCCTTCAGAAGGAAATGAAAGCAGGGATAATCAGCTGGAGAGTGGGACCAGGACAGGGAGCTGTGACCTTGGCTGTGACCCCTCCTCCCGGGATCCCCAGGCCTTCCATACACTGCGGATCTTATCTGAAGGGCTTGTCAGACCACTTCAAGCACACTGCCAAAAGCGTTTCCTTTTGTGGTTTTGTCTTCTAAAAAAGTACACTTAAAAATTGTAGGTTTACTTATAAACTTTATATGTAATCTATGAAAGTTATATTTGTCATTAAACATTTATTTATCTGTTTAGACAGGGTCTTGCTCTGTTGCCCAGGCTGGAGTGCAGTGGTATAATCATGGCTCCCTGCAGCTTCCACCTCCTGGGCTCAAGTGATCCTCCTGCCTCAGCCTCCTGAGTAGCTGGGACTATAGGCACACACCACCGTACGCAGCTAATTTTTGTATTTTTAGGAGAAACAGATTTTCCCCATGTTGTCCAGGCTGGTCTCAAACTCCTGGGCTTAAGCAGTTCACCTGCCTTGGCCTTCTAAAGTGCTGGGACTACATGCATGAGCCACTGCACCTGGCCAAAAAAAAAAATTTTTTTTTTTTTTGAGATGGAGTCTTGCTCTGTCACCCAGGCTGGAGTGTAGTGGTGTGATCTTGGCTCACTGCCACTTCTGCCTCCTGGGTTCAAGCAATTCTCCTGCCTCACCCTTTCAAGTAGCTGGGACTACAGGTGCCCGCCACCTTGCCTGGCTAGTTTTTGTATTTTTTAGTAGAGACGGAGTTTCACCACGTTGGCCAGGCTGGTTTGGAACTGCTAACGTTAAGTGATCTGCCCACCTCGGCCTCTCAAAGTGCTGGGATTACAGGCGTGAGCCACTGTGCCTGGCCAAAAATTTTAAATTTCTAATTATCATATGTTTTCCTCCAAAAGTTAACAAAACTCAAAATATAATACATTGCCTCTGTGCATGTGCCACAGTATGAATTTTAATGTTCATATTAACTTAAATAGAAATTCATAAAATATTCAGGGCAAAACCAGTGTGGGTACAATTGGGTTAAGGAACAGAGAGGGACTGTATCTTATTATTGTTTTAAGAGTGCATATTAGAATCTCATTTTCAAAATAACCATCACTTGGCACAAATAGATTCAATAAGCATGTGGCTTTGAAATCTATTTTAATCTAGCAATTCCACTTTTTGGAATTTATCTTACAAAAATATTGGAACAAGTGCTAGAGAGTATTTGTGGCAGTATTGCTGGTAGTAACGGAGGTTGGAGGCTGAAGTGGGAGGATCACTTGAGCCTGGGGGGCAGAGATTGCAGTGAGCCAAGATCACGCCACTGCACTCCAGTCTGGGCCACAGAGGCCTCAAAAAATATTTGTAGATTGTCTTCCATGTTGTCCCAATTTTGTCTCTTGCTGTTGGTTTCATGTTTCCATAACCTTGGTCGTACATTGCCATGATTCCACATGTTGTGTAGGAAAGAGCCAACCTAGCAAAGCAATCTCAAGGGCTTCTCTTTCTCTCCCTTAAACTCCCCTGCTTCTCAGAAGAGAAGATGCAGTAATAGTCAAACTTGATTTGATTTTTTGCAAGTTTATAGTAGGTAATAGATAGGGTAACCATATACATACAGTGGGACAGTAGCGAAAGTAAAAAGGGAGTGCTAGGCCTGGCACAGTGGCTCACGCCTGTAATCCCAGCACTTTGGGAGGCCGAGGCGGGCAGATCACCTGAGGTCAGGAGTTCGAGAGCAGCCTGGCCAATGAAACACCATCTCTACTAAAAATGCAAAAATTAGCTGGGTGTGGAGACAGGCACCTGTAGCCCCAGCTACTCGGGAGGCTGAGGCAGGAGAATTCCTTGAATCCAGGAGGTGGAGATTGCAGTGAGCCGAGATCGCGCCACTGCACTCCATCCTGGGCGGCAAGAGCAATGAAACATCTCCTCAAAGAGCACTAAAAATAAATTGTTAGTTAATGTACAATAGGCCTGACCTGGACTGTCCCTTCGAACTGAGCCTTGTGGCCACACTGGTAAAGGCTGAGAGTTGGATATGCTCATTCATTCTCTTTGCTGGGACAGGTGTGTTGACCAAGCCAGAGGTGATTGGGGACCACCCCTCTGTCTATCCCCCGCCACCTTTCTTATCCACATCTAGAGTTTAGGCTTGAGTTTAGGGAAAGGAAGGGGGCCAGGTCAGTAACCTAAGGTTGCATATGAACTTCCTTCTTGCTCCCATTCATTGAATCAGAGGAGACATATACTACTTTCACTGTGTCTCCTAGCTTACCATGGAAAAATAATAACTGCCTGTCTTCTTCCAGCAAACTTTAAAGCATTAAAACAGGACGCTTCTATAATTTTATTTGGGCATTTCATGTGCGTGGGAAATACAGGCTAAACCTCCCCAGAAGACTAGGCAGAGGCATTTGTAAGGGATCACACAGCAAATTACTCTGCATGGTCTGGAGTGAAGTTGGTTGGGGGAGAAGCCGCTCTGGTTTTGTTACTAGATAGAAATGATGGGACACCCTAAGACATAGAACTAGTGTCCCCCGAGTTTGGAGTGAGACTAGTCTCTCATCCGCAGACTTGTTGGTGACTGTGAAGATGGAAGGGAGCTTCCCGAAGCAGCTTGCCTCGTGCTCTGGGATCTTCAGCCAGGGCAATGTCTCCAGCACCCTGGAGACTCAGAGGGATTCTCTACTTAATACTCTGAGCTGCAGATGAGATTTGTTGAGATTTGTCAGGAAGTGTGTGGTCATCCAACCCCAAATGTAACTCCCTGGCATCTTGTGGTGACTGTCCTCTGTCATCTTGTCCATTTCATCATCTGTATTTGTGACAATCAACAAACATACCCAACCTTCCAGGATATCAGAAGGCGACCAGTGCCCTCTGTTTACCCTCCAGCTGACTGATGAGGCTAACGGGGTGGAAAAACGTCAGAGAAGAGAGAGCTTCTTAATGCCTCTCCAAACAATCAGACTGGAAGATTCCAGCACTGCAGAGAGCCAAGAGAGCCTCTTATTCCAGGCTCTTCTTTAACTGGAACATAAGACAGGCAAGATTCCTGGTCTGGGATGGAACTGAGAGAGATGGGGACAGGGGCTAAGAGGCTGGTTCTAGGTAAACACACAACCCCAAGGTTCGGTCTGCCAGTTTATCAGAGAAATCGAGAAAGAGAATGCTCCTTTTGGGACCAAGAGAGAAGCAGAACAGATGCAAGAGTCCCATGAGGCAGATCCACGTGTTCCTTCCCCACACCCCTGAAATCTGGCTTCTATTCCTAACCATCTGCTGAAACCATATCTCAGGTTACTAATGGTTCGTCCATGGCCAGTTCCCTGTTCTTATGCTTCTTCATCTCACTAATGCACGTGACACACCCCTGATCCTTCCTTCTTGAAACCCAAGTCCAGGTGGATGTAAAATGGGTGCAGCAATATATCTGTACCACTTGTCAAAATATGGAAATGCTTCTATTCTGGTGGGTGAACAGGGTGTCGCACATTCCCAGGACCACTAACTCTCCCCTAGCCAAGATCTGGCCATTAAAGGGTTAACAATAAGGCCATTCTGATTGTTGGGCTCTTGCACACCTTTGTTATAATTCTCTTTTTGTTTTTTGTTTTATGGCTTTTTGTTTTTTTTTTTAAGACGGAGTCTCACTCAGTCGCCCAGGCCGGAGTGCAGTGGTGCCATCTTGGCTTGCTGCAACCTCTGCATCCTGGGTTCAAGTGATTCTCCTGCCTTAGCCTCCCGAGTAGCTGAGATTACAGGTGTGCATCACCACATCTGGCTTATTTATTTATTTATTTATTTATTATTTTTTGTAGAGACAGAGTTTCACCATGTTGGTCAGGCTGGTCTCAAACTCCTGACCTCATGATCCGCCTGCCTCAGCCTCCCAGACTCCTGGGATTATAGGCATGAGCCACTGCCCCCGGCTCCCTCTCCTTCTTCACTGTCTCCCTCAGTTCATCATGCTCAGTTTCATCGCTCCTTCCCAAACTGGACCTCTGAGTTGTTCTTTGTATAGACCGTTAGTTACCTCATTACCTCTCACTGCCTCTTGAATGTACCACTCTCACCTTAGTGTGTCCAAAAGAGAACATATTTTCGTTACATTCCATGGCCTCCTTATTACCCTGGGTTAGCAAACCTTCAGTCCTCCTTATTTCAGAACATCCCAACGTCTCGCCTGCTGCTGGGTCCGCTTCCCCCTGGCTCCGAAGTGAGTCCGGGAGCTCTCATTCTTCCAGGCTGGTCTTCATGCTGCTCAGGGCTTTGCCTTCTTCTTTACTCCATGTGTTGGCCTCCTCGGGAGCATTTTCCCTTTCCCAACTCTTGGAATCCAATGGAGCCTTTCTTGGCCACCAGACTCTACCACTTTCAAGCAGTCCCTGGTCCCCTTTCATTGCCCTCCTCTAAATTTCTCCAGTTTATATTCGTTTCATAACATTTGCCGCCGTAGTTCAAATGTATTCCTCCCCCTGATCTCCGTTGTCGCTCCTACATACCTCTGTAATTAATTTTGAATACTGCCTTTCACCCTAGACACCATTCTGTTTTGGTTGTCCTGATTGTCTTTTGAAAAATAGATCTTCACAGATTCCTCTTTTGAGTTTTCTGTGAGTTTTATTAAGGGTGTGTCAGGCATTCCCTGGACCAACCTTGTCTTTCTGTTTTGAACAACTGCAATCTTTTATTGCCATTTGGTTGATAGGGTTTATGTCTTTTATCTCTAGCTTTTTTATACTTGTGTGTTACCAACAGCACCTCACAGATGTCTGTCTTTAGCTTGCTGATTAATTGTCTTGATTAGTTGTAAATGGATCCATGCTGGCTAAGATTAACTAAATGAAATTACAGACCAGGTGTGGTGGCTCACGCCTGTAAGCCCAGTACTTTGGGAGGCCGAGGTGGGCAGACCATTTGAGGTCAGCAGTTCGAGACCAGCCTGACCAACATGGTGAAACCCTGTCTTTACTACAAATACAAAAAAAATTAGCCGGGTGTGGTGGCACGTGCCTGTAGTTCCACCTACTCAGGAGGCTGAGGCAGGAGACTTGCTCGAACCTGGGAGGCAGAGGTTGCAGTGAGCTGAGATCGCACCATTGCACTCCCGCCTGGGTGACAGAGAGAGACTCCGCCTCAACAACATTAAAAAAAAAAAAAAAAAAAAAAAAAAAAAAAAAAAAAAAAAAAAAAAAAAAAAACTTATGGGCAAAAGGGGATTTCCCATATCTTGAAAGTTAGCTAAATAAAAGTGAACACATTTCCAGGCATTGCACAACTTCTGAGTACAGAACACCAGGCACAGATAGGAAACAAGCAGAAGTAGGGTCTCAGGTCAGGCAGAGCAGGCTGCACTGGTCTGAGGGCGACCTCCGCCTTACTGTCACAGTCGGCACCATAGCCGGTGCCACTGAGGACTGACAGGTCACTGTGCTCCCTGGATTTTGCTGCCAAGGGACGAGGATCAGGTCATCTAGTTCCAAAACCAGCTTTTACAGATTATAACAGCACTTATATGTTGGAGAGTAGTTTAGAGCTTATCCACACTTGTAAACAAGTGAGGCTGTGTAAGCAGCCCTACAGGTGAGTTGAGGGCATGGTATTGTTACTAATTCATTAAGAATTAATGTATGCTGGCTGGGCGCAGCGACTCACACCTGCAGTCCTAGCACCTTGGGAGGCCAAAGCTGGCGGATCACTTGAGGTCAGGAGTTCGAGACAAGCCAGGCCAACTTAGTGAAACCACCATCTCTGCTAAAAATATAAAAATTAGTTGGGCATGGCGGTACACTCCTGTAGTCCCAGCTACTTGTTTGGAGGTTGAGGCAGGAGAAATGCTTGAACCCAGGAGACAGAGGTTGCTGTGAGCCGAGATCATGCCATTGCGCTCCAGCCTGGAGTACAAGAGCAAAAGTCTGTCTCAAAAAAAAAAAAAAAAGAACGTATGCTGGGCATGGTGGTTCACACCTGTAGTCCCAGCAACTTGGGAGGCTGAGGTGGGATGACTGCATGAGCCCAGGAGTTTGAGTCCAGCCTGGCCAACAAATCGAGACCCTGTTTCTATGTCTCCACAAAAAAAAAAAAAAAAATTAGCCGGTTGTGGCCGTGCATGCCTGTGGTCCCAGCTAATTGGGAGGCTGAGGCGGGAGGACTGCTTGAGCCCGGGAGGTTTGAGGCTGCGGTGAACTGTGATTGAGCCACTGCACTCATCCTTGGTGACAGAGTAAGACCCCATCTCAAAAAAGAAAATAATAATTAAAAATAAAAATAGGGTCACGCAAATTCGTGAAGCGTTCCATATTTAAAATAATAATAATTTTAAAAAATTAAAATAGGCCAGGTACAGTGGCTCACACCTGGAATCCCAGCACTTTGGGAGGCCAAGGCAGGCAGATCACTTGAGGCCAGGAGTTCAAGCAGCCTGACCAACATGGTGAAACTCCATCTCTACCAAAAATACAAAAAATAATAATAATAATTAGCCAGGCGTGGTGGTGCAGGCCTGTAGCCCCAACTGCTCGGGAGGCTGAGGCACAAGAATTGCTTGAACCCTGGAGGCGGAGGTTGCAGTGAGCTGGGATTGCGCCACAGCACTCCAACCTGGGTAACAGAGCAAGACTCCATCTCAAAAAACTAATCTAAAAATAAATAAATATAAATTTAAAATAATAGAGCATTATTACTTATTAATATTATTTGGCAGGGTTAAGTTCAGAATAATGGGAAACATTTGCTGAGCGCTCTTTCTGGGCTGTGCACCATGCCAAATGCTTTACAGGTGCAATCTCATCTAATCCTTACCAGTCTTTTAAAGTAGGTGCTACCATTATCACCATTTTACAGAGGCGAGAACTAAGGCTTAGAAAAGTAACTTGATCAAGGTCCGGAAGCTCTCCAGTTTCCCTGGAATTTAAACCTGGGTCTGTCTGATTCCAAACCCTAATGATATACCCTTTCTCCAGCTTTTTCTCAGAACCCAGGAGCAGCTGCAGGAGTGGCCTCAGCTCCATTCTCTTGTGCTGGCCCCAAGCAAGGGGATGGGAGATGACGTCTCCCTCTAAGATTGCTGCCTTTTGTCCAAATGTGCTGGCGGGGAGCCAGGCCTGGAAACTCTCTGCTCATGGAAAGAAAGAACAGAAGCCAGCAAAAGAGGGTGGGAAGAGTCTGAGGGGAAGAAAGGAAGAGGAGGACAGGAAGGCAACAGGGAGAAAGGGAAAGGGAGGGTGCTGTGGGTAGCACAGCTGGAGAGGGAGATGCTGCGCCAGGAAGCAAGCGAACGTGACCTCCGCATGCATTCCATCCAAGTGGGCTGTTCAGTGGTGCAGCATGAGCCTCCAGCCCTGGAAGGCACAGGCCCTGGGCTTGTCCAGGTGCTCAGAGACCAGGACAGATCACACCGGGTGGTCCTTCCTCCCATTCTCAGGATGACTGTCCAGTGAGGTCAGATCAAAACCACCAGCAGGAAAGCCTTCAGAGGGAAAAGCACCACACATTGGCAGCCCCAGGGCTGCCTCTGGAGGTGAAGGAGCTGGCCAGACAGGGCCTACATGTCACAGTGTGAAGACTGTGCAGAGGAGGGAGAGGGGGAAGGGAGGAGACTGGGTGCTGGGTACCGTGAATAAAATCAAATCACAACAATTTCCTGAGTTCCTACTCTGGAGTGAGGTGTAGAAGGTCCGCACCCTGCCCCCAAGGTTCACATGTAGGCGTTAGGCACCTGGATGCTGGAGTCAGACAACCGGAGTCATTCAGCATCCAAGCAGCCTTGGGAAAAGCTAATCCCTCCAGGCCGAAATTTCCACATCTGAGAAGGGGAGGCAGTAGTAAGCTTCCTGTGAGCATAAAGCTAAATGACCTGTGTAGAATCTTGCTTAGGGAATAGTAACTGCTCAGTTAGTATCAGCTGTTCAGTCATCATTGCAGCTTAATTTGAGGTGTCAAAACATAAATATGTGAAACCGTCCATAAAAAATGTATGAATAACACATGAAGCCAACCATAGAAGACATAACACAAGGTTACGGACATTCAGTTAGAAAAAGCTTTTTCTTCTTACAACTTTTTCTTCTTTTCTTTTTGTAAGAAAAGAAGAAAAAGCATTCAGTAGGAGCCCATGGCTAATATTTTTTGTTTTTGTTTTTGTTGAGGTAGAGTCTCACTCTGTTGCCCAGTCCCCTGAGTCCCCTGGAGTACAGTGGCGCAGTCTTGGCTCACTGCTAACTCTGCCTCCCGGGTTCAAGTGACTCTCCTGCCTCAGCCTCTGGAATAGCTGGGATTACAGGTTCATGCCACCACACTCAGCTATTTTTTTAATTTTTTTCTCTCTTTTTTTTTCTTTTTAGTTGGCAAACAGGATGGAAAGTCAACAGATTTTTTTGTGTGTGTATTTTTAATAGAGACAGGGTTTCACTATGTTGGTGAGGCTGGTCTCGAACTCCTGACCTCAGGTGATCTGCCTGCCTCAGCCTCCCAAAATGTGGTTCAATCTCAGCTCACTGAAACCTCTGCATCTCGGGCTTAAGGCATTCTCCTGACTGAACCTGCTGAGTAGCTTGGATTACAGGTACATCCTGCCACACCTAGCTGATTTTTGTATTTTTATTAGAGACGGGGTTTCACCATGTTAGCCAGGCTGGTCTCCAACTCCTGACCTCAGGTGATCCACTTGGCTCAGCCTCTCAAAGTGCTGGGATTACAGGCGTGAACCACCGTGCCCGGCCTCATGGCTAATGTTATCTGGTAGCTATATGGCAAATGTGTTTTGTTTGGTTGGGTTTTTTTGAAAATCCTCAGGCTGGGTGTGGTGGTACACACCTGTTATTCCAGCTACTTGGGAGGCAGAAGCAGGAAGATCGCTGGACATAAGGTCGAAGCTGTATTCACACCACTGCACTCCAGCCTCGGCAACAGAGACGCTGTCTCAAAAAGCAAAAAAAAATAAAAAATAAAAATCTCAACATCCTAATAATAACAAAGAACATTTCTCCCTTCTTAAAAAAAAAATACACACACACACACAACACGAACTTTACAAATCTCTCTGGGTTTCTGAAGAAGTGGGCTCTTCAACTAACAAAAAAAGAAAGAAAGAAACGCTTTCAAGAACATGTAACTGGCAGATCCAGGTTTTCCTGTGACAGCTTCTCAGTGGAAACCTGAGTTCCCTGAGGCAAAGGAAAGGAGGTTGAGGAGGAGAATGAGCCCTAGGCAGGGTAACAGGAGCCCTGGGTTCTGCTTCTGCCTCTACCACCATGTGGCCAGGTGACAGGCTAGGTGAGCCACAAAACCCCTGGGCTGCGTGACAGGCTAGGTGAGCCACAAAACCCCTGGGCCGCAGTGTTGTCACGTGCAGCCCTGGTGTCCTACCTGTCCCCTCCCTGTGTCGGTGTTCAGGAGTATCTCCATGCCAGGGGCTTTTCCAGCATCATTACGTATCTTTTTTTTTCCCTTTCCTCCTTGAATTTCCTCACTAGATTGGGACCTCTGGGAAGCACTGTCATTTACAGGCTGGGTTCCCAGTGACACACACTGGGTCACAAGGGGAGAGCTGCTGAGGCCAGGAGGAGGATGTGGAAGGCTGGGTCAGCCAGTGCAGGCGTCACTCCCAACAGGGTCCTGGGAGAAGGGACTCAGCATTTCCTGAAGGCAGATGACTCCATAAATAGACCAGGGGATGGGAAAAAGATTTGATCATCCCTTTCCTCCTGTCAGATCCGGACTCTGCAGCCCCTCGTAAATGTTTTTCACTCACATAGGCCCTGCCGGGGCGTTAGGGGTGGAAGTTGGGACATGAGATGGACTTTCTCCTATGTTGTAGATCCAAACAAGAACTGAAGAAGGTGTACATGCCTTTTCTTTATTCATTTACCCACATAAACTTCTTCGTCCATTTCAGTATAAGGCCGGAGATTTTTCAGTGGGGTTTTATTGGAAGGAAGCAAGTGAGGAAGAAAATTGTATGCTTTCTGATGCCATTGCCTGTTTAACTTCACAGCTTCAGCAGATGCTCTTCAGGTCCTCAGAAAGGTTAGGTCTCCTGACATCAGCCTTCCTAAGACTTCAGGTGTTCCTGACATCAGCCTAAGACTTCAGGTGTTCCGACACTTTCAGTGTCATGAGAGTCTCCTCTGGGAGGGAAAGGGACTTTTTTTTTTTGAGACAGTCTTTGTCACCCAAGCTGGAGTGCAGTGGCACGATCTTGGCTCACTGCAACCTTCACCTCCCAGGATCAAGCAGTTCTTCTGCATCAGCCTCCCAAGTAGCTGGGATTACAGGCACCCACCACCACACCCGGCTAATTTTTGTATTTTTAGTAGAAGACAGGGTTTTGCCATTTTGGCCAGGCTGGTCTAGAACTCCTGGGATGGAGGTTGAATTGTCTCTCAGACCTGGGCATGCTTACTTCGGTACACTGGTTTTGTAAAATTCTGTGTTCTTTTATATTCATGAGCACGGAAGGCTCCTAATGGCTGGGTAGCTCTCATTTACACTGAGCCTCCAAAACAGCATTTTAACTGTCTGAAGGGGAGGGGATGTGAAAACTTGGTGAATTTGGATAAAGAGTATATAAATTTTTTGTACTATTCTTGCAACTGTTCTGTAAACTTGAAATTATTGCAAAATTATTTTTTTTTTTCAGATGGAGTCTTGCTCTGTCACCCAGGCTGGAGTGCAGTGGTACAATCACGGCTCACTGCCACCTCTGCTTCCTGGGTTCAGGCAATTCTCCTGCCTCAGCCTCCTGAGTAGCTGAGATTACAGGCATGTACCACCATGCCTGGCTAATTTTTGTATTTTTATTGGAGACGGGGTTTCACCATGTTGGCCAGGCTGGTCTCAGACTCCCAACCTCAAGGGATCTGCCCATCTCGGCCTCCCAAAGAACTGGGATTACAGGCATGAGCCACCTCGCCCGGCCCAAAATTAAAAAATTTAAAGGTCGGTATGCTTCTGGTATCATCTTGGCAACAGCTTTCAGAAAGTCTACGCAAGTTGTGTTCACAGATTCTGCCTTGGTTTGTGTGTTGCTTGACCCCTGCAAAGAAATCCTAAAAATCATCTGGGCATCTCCTCCTTACCAAACCAGTGTTGCTTTTCATTCAGTGGTTGGTGCTTCCTTAAATATTAGCCATTCTGAGATTATGCAGATGTCTGTGCCTTCCAGCCGTGAACCCCAAAGGAAATCAGCCCAATCTTCAAGCCCAGCTCAGGGGCTGCTATTTCACAGATGGCTTTCACCTTCATCTGTTTTGCTTATCATACTGTGTTTTGTATTAGAGACATTCATGTGCATCTTATTTCCTGTATGAAAATGGAAACTGTCGGAGGGCAAATTAATCTATTTTACATTTCTCCCAAGTTTCACCGTATTCCCTGAGAGAAGGAGGCACAACTGTTAGTTTGCAAGAATGAATTACATGACTGGGCCAGGCACGGTGGCTCACGCCTGTAATCCCAGCACTTTGGGAGGCAGAGGCGGGTGGATCACCTGGGGTCTGGAGTTTGAGACCCACATGGAAAAACTCCCGTCTCTACTAAAAAAAAAGAATGCAAAATTAGCTGGGCGAGGTGGTGCATGCCTGTAATCCCAGCTACTTGGGAGGCTGAGGCAGGAGAATCACTTAAACCGGGGAGGCTGAGGTTTCAGTGAGCTGAGATCATGCCCATCATACTCCAACCTGGGGAACAAGAGCGAAACTCTGTCTCAAAAAAAAAAAAAAAAATGAATGAATTACATGACTGTAATAGGCCCTTTGTCTCTGTGAGTTCCACATCTAAGGATTCAACCAACCCCAGACTGAAAATAGGAAAAAAGAATTCCAGAATGTGTTATGTTGCAGATGTATATAATATAGTTATGCCTAGGGTGTTTGCATTTGTACTGAACATGTACAGACTATTTTTCTCTCATCATTATGTCTTAAACAACACAGATAACAACTATTTACATAGCATTTAGGTTGTGTTAAGTTTTTTGTTTGTTTGTTTGTTTGTTTTTTGGGATGGAGTTTCGCTCTTGTTACCCAGGCTGGAGTGCAATGGCGCGATCTCGGCTCACCGCAACCTCCGCCTCCTGGGTTCAGGCAATTCTCCTGCCTCAGCCTCCTGAGTAGCTGGGATTACAGGCACGCGTCACCATGCCCAGCTAATTTTTTGTATTTTTAGTAGAGACGGGGTTTCACCGTGTTGACCAGGATGGTCTCGATCTCTTGACCTCGTGATCCACCCGCCTCGGCCTCCCAAAGTGCTGGGATTACAGGCTTGAGCCACCGCGCCCGGCCAGTTTTTTTTTTTTTTTTAATTGCATTTTAGGTTTGGGGGTACATGTGAAGAACATGCAAGATTGTTGCATAGGTATACACGTGGCAGTGTGATTTGCTGCCTTCCTCCCCCTCACCTATATCTGGCATTTCGGTTTTTTGTTTTTTTTTTAGGCAAGTCTTTGTCACCCAGGCTGGAGTGCAGTGGCATGATCTTGGCTCACTGCACCTTCTGCCCCCCCGGTTCAAGAGATTCTCCTGCCTCAGCCTCCCAAGTAGCTGGGATTACAGGTGCCTGCTAACATGCCTGGCTAATTTTTGTATTTTTAGTAGAGATGGGGTTTCACCATCTTGGCCAGGCTGGTCTTGAACTCCTGACCTCATCGTGAGCCACCTGCCTTGGCCTCCCAAAGTGCTGGGATTACAGGCGTGAGCCACTGTACCCAGCTTGTGTTAGATATTTTAAGTAATCTAGAAGTGATTCAAAGTATGTAGAAGGGCCAGGCCTGGTGGTGGCTCACATCTGTAATCCTAGTACTTTGGGAGGCTGAGGTGGGAGGATTGCTTGAGGCCAGGAGTTCAAGACCAGTCTGGGCAACATAGCAAGACCCTGTTTTTCCAAATTTTTTTTAAAAATTAGCTGAGCCTAGTGGCTCACACCTGCAGTCCCAGCTACTAAGGAGGCTGAGGTGGGAGGATCACTTGAGCCTAGGAGGTTGAGGCTGCAGTCAGCCTTGACGGCATCACTGTACTCCAGCCTGGCAACAGAGGGAGACCTTGTCTCTTAAAAAAAATTTTTTTAATTAAATATATGGGAGGATGTGCATAGATTATATCCAAATACTACGCCATTTTTATGAGACTTAAGCATCCATGAATGTTGGTATCTGGGTAGCATCCTGGAACCAATCCCCCGAGGATACCAAGGGATGACTGTATTTCCCTCTAGCCATTGGTTTCCATATAATCACTCTTTGGACCCATTGAAACATTGGTACTGGGTTGTGGTTACTGTAGACCAGGATCTAAATCTTGGTAGTCTCTAAGGGAAAGGAACTAATGAGAATAAAGTATCACTTAGCCTCCCTTCAGGAGATGTGATGGCAAAGCAAAACAAGTGCAGAGTGATGAACTCAGCTGAGCTAGATGCCCTGCAGCTGTGGGGCTTGCTGGGCACCTCGGGGCAGATCCAGACACCAACAGACAACAGCAGAGGGGGGTTATATTCCCCCTCTCCCTCACTGTATTTGTAATAGCAATATTAATACATGCTTATTATAGAAAATTTGGAAATCTGGGGTGGGATTTTTGTTGTTAAAAATATAGATGTTAGAGAATGAAAAAAAAAATCAAAGTTTCTTACCCAATGGCAACTACTGTTACTCCTTCATTATATTTACTTCCAGTCATTTTCTTCTGTGTACAGTTTTGAATAGTAATAAATTCCTCCTCCCCCGCCCCTTTTAAACATTGTTTCATTCATTTTGGACACAAGCTTTTGGATTCTCTTTCTTTTGGCTAACATTACAACATGAACATTTTTTCCATTTAATAATAGTCTTCTTTTTTCTTTTTAGCTTGAGTTTAAGATTTTTCTTTTTTTTTTTTTTTTTTTTTTTT
>NW_016107575.1:1829497-1833610 GCF_001604975.1 Cebus imitator | reverse complement strand
GCAATCTTGGCTCAATGCAACCTCTATCTCCTGGGTTCAAGCAATTCTCCTGCCTCAGCCTCCTGAGTAGCTGGGACTACAGACTCCTGCCACCACGCCCACCTAATTTTTTTGGTGTTTTTAGTAGAGACAGGGTTTCACTATGTTGGCAAGGCTGGTTTTGAACTTCTGACCTCAGGTGATCCACCTGCCTTGGCCCTCCAAAGTGCTGGTATTACCAGTGTGAGTCTCTGCACCCAGCCTAAAATTTTCTTTTTAAACAATAGCTTGATTGAGATACTTGATTGAGATGTAATTCACATGCCATATAATTCACTCATTTAAAGTGTATAGTTTAATGTGTACACATTTAAAATTTACCGTTTTGGCCGGAGGCAGTGTCTCACACCTGTAATCCTAGCACTTTGGGAGGCCGAGGCAGGCGGATCACTTGAAGTCAGGAGTTCAAGACCAGCATGGCCAAGATGGCGAAACCCCATCTCTACTAAAAATACAAAAATTAGCCTGGTGTGGTGGTGCGCATTTGCAATCACAGCTAGTCAGGAGGCTGAGGCAGGAAAATCGCTCGAACCCAGGAGGCGGAGGTGGCAGTGAGCCGAGACTGTGTCACCGCACTCCAGCCTGAGTGACAGAGTGAGTGAGACTCCATCTCAAAAAGAAAAAAAAAAAAGTGCATAGTTTTTAGTGTATTCATGGAGTTGTGAAACCCATCACCATCAGTTTCAGAACACTTTCATCACACCAGAAAGAAATGCAAACCCGTTAGGAGTCATTCCTATTCCTCCCATCCACCCTCTCCTAACCCCGGCAACCGCCAATCTACCTTCTGTCTCTGTAGAATCGTAGTCTTCTTAAACATAATTTAATTTACTTTATTATAATCCACTGAATAGCTGTATTCCACTAAATAGCTAAATTTTGTTTACATTACCATCATAGTGCTTAATTTTTGAGCTTTTAATTTTTCAGTATAAGTAAAAGCTATGACTACTTATGCAAACACTTTTTACACCTGTAGGATTGTGTTAGGGTATATTCCGAAAGTATAGAAATATATAGTCATATAACTGTAAAAAGACAGATCCAAACACACCAAAAAAGTTCCTCCCATCCCACTTGATTAACAGATGTTTCTGAAGTGTGGCATGGTGTAGAAATACAAAACAGTTGCTGATCTTGAAGAGCTAAGCAAGACAGACATTTGTGATAATGAGTTAGAGTCTAGTTCTAGTCTAGATGAGATAATATGAGACCACGGAGATAATTGTCGAAGGAGCACTAGACTTGGATTCAAAACATAGACCCATTACTTTTAAGTTAATGTATGAACTTAAACATGTGACCTAACCCCCTGAGGTTCAATTTCCTCATCAGAAAAAAATGGTAGGAACATTAACATTGATTTCTGTAGAGATTAGAAACAAAAAGGGTTTCTCAGCTGGGGTTTCCGGCCTACCTGAGAATAGAGAGAAGGAAGAGCACATTTAAATATTTGGAAGTTGAAGTAAGTTGGAACCTGACTCCTAGTTTGCTGATCTGTAATACACAAAAGAAACAAAAGGAAGTGTACTTTTTATTCAAAAAATACATTTATCTGAATTCAGACTGTTAAGCTATATTTTAGCTGTATTAGCGTATTTCATAACTTTGTAACTCGTGCTTTAATGATTTGTAACAAACTCACACTAGCCTTTATCAGAGAGGTGACCCTGGCAGTTCTCAAGCATTAACTCTGGAGGACTGACACCACTAAAACTTTCTACACACTGTAAGTTAGTGTTCCTATGCAAGATGGCCAAGAAATTGCACTTCCTCTGTTTCTACCCTCAAGAGAATGGTAAAAAGGCATGATCACAAATACTGTCAAGTCCAAAGTGTGTTTCTATCCTACTAAGGTAGCCAAATGCATCTCTGTATGTTAGAATGTTCTGCAGATGTGAAAAAGCCCTTCCTGGGTTTATGAAAGTGAGAATGATATGCCTCTTTTGCTGCCTCTGGCATCCGGCACATCACAGAGTGTGGTCAGACCAGTCTGCAGCCTCAAACTGCCTGAGCCACAGATTCTCAGTGGCTTCATTTGTCAGACAAACTGACAGGTATCAGTCAGGAAAATACTGATCAAGTTGTTAAAAGAAAATATTATTGTCAATCACTGAGTATTTATAATGACAGAAATTCCTGAAATTACTCCAGTGATGCTCCTGGTCCTGAGGCCTCCTTTAGAGTACAGGGGAGCTTCGATATTGAAGGCAGTGGAGGGAAGAATCAGCAGGGCAGAATCTCCAAGCATCAGCATCTGGGTTTAAGGAAAAGATGCACGCATTTTGTGCTGGTAACACCTGCGTCAGATTCCCAAGATGCTCTGAAATATACCAGAGTAAAATACCACCTTACAGACCAGGCATGGTGGCTCACACTTGTAATCCCAGCATTTCAGGAGGCCAAGGCAGGCAGATCTCCTGAGGTTGGGAGTTTGAGACCAGCCTGGCCAACATGGTGAAACCCCGTCTCAGCTAAAACTAAAAGGGATGGTGGCACGCACCAGGAGTCCCAGCTACTTGGGAGGCTGAAGCACGAGAATTGCTTGAACCCGGGTGGCAGAGGTTTCAGTGAGCTGAGATGGCACCACCACACTCCAGCCTGGGTGACAGAGAGAGACTCTGTCTCAAAAAAAAAAAAATTAATTAATTTTTTTTTTTTTAAAGACGGGTTTCATCATGTTGGTCAGGCTGGTCTTGAACTCCCGACCTCAGGTGATCTGCCCGCCTTGGCCTCCAAAGTGCTTGGATTATAGGCGTGAGCCACCGTGCCCAGCCAAGTTAATTAATTAAAAAAAAAAATACTGCCATACTAAGGAGAAGGCAAAATAGTATTTTTCTGAGGCTGACAATGCAAGTGACATGAAAATAAATCCCATGATTCAACTCTAGACAAGCAACTGTGTTACAATGCTTGTGAACTCCCTGGGAAACTTAGAAATGCAAATTCCTACATCCTACTCTGGCAGTCTGCTTCGGTTTGGTCTAGGGTGGATCCAGGACTCCTCACTTTTGATAATTGTCCCTGCTAATTTTTTTTTTTAAATAATGGCTTTATTGGGATATAATTCACATACCATGAAATTCCCACTCTTAAAGCATACAATTTAGTGCTTTCTAGTATGCTTACTGTGTTGTACAACAATCACCACTCTCTAATTTTAGAACATTGGCATTATTCTGCCCCCCCAAAATCCATACCTCTTAGCAATCACTTCTCACTTCCCCCTCACACAGATTCTGGCAATCACTAATCTTTTTGTCTCTGTGGATTGGCCTATTCTTTTAGTGTGTGTGTGTGATGGAGTCTTGCTCTGTTGCTCAGGCTAGAGTGCAATGGTGCAATCTCGGCTCACTGCAACCTCCGCCTCCCGGGTTCAAGTGATTCTCTCCTGCCTCAGCCTCCCAAATAGCTGGGATTACAGGCATGTGCCACAACACTCAGCTAATTTTTTTGTATTTTTAGTAGAGACGGGGTTTCACCATGTTGGTCAGGCTTGTCTTGAACTCCTGACCTCAGGTGATCTACCCGCCTCTGCCTCCCAAAGTGCTGGGACTACAGGTGTGAGCCACCGTGCCCAGCCATCTTACACTGTACAGTTCAGTGGCTTATGGTGTATTCACCATATTGGGCAACTATCTCCGCTATGAAATTTTAGGACATTTTCTATCATTCCAAAAGAAGCTCTCACCTATTCATACCAGTGAGGCACAATTTCTCTCTCCTCTCTCCGCCCTTGGTAACCACTAATCTACTGTCCATCTCTGTGAATTTGCCTGTTCTAGACATTTTATATAAATGGAATCATACAATATGTGGCCTTTTGTGTCTGGCTTCTTTGACATAGTAGGTTTCTCTGGTTCACCAATGTTGTAGCAGGTAATATTGCTTCATTCCTTAATATGGCTGAATTTCATTGTACAGATAGACCACTTTTTATTTATTTATTTATTTATTTATTTATTTATTTTTTTGAGATGGAGTTTCGCTCTTGTTACCCAGACTGGAGTGCAATGGCGCGATCTCGGCTCACCGCAACCTCCGCCTCCTGGGTTCAGGCAATTCTCCTGCCTC
>NW_016107575.1:1825553-1827867 GCF_001604975.1 Cebus imitator | reverse complement strand
AAAAAACCTATCAGAGTTAATAGAAAAAATGTTACTACTGCTGTTGATGAGATCTCAATGGCACTTTTTAAATTGTCTAATATAAACACATAATTAATGCCCAGAATAAGATATGAACAGTGCGGCCAGGCACGGTAGCTCACACCTGTAATCTCAGCACTCTGGGATGCCGAGGCAGGCAAATCACCTGAGATTGGGAGTTTGAGATCAGCCGGACCAACATGGAGAAACCCCATCTCTACTAAAAATACAAAATTAGCCTGGCATAGTGGCACATGCCTGTAATCCCAGCTACTCAGGAGGCTGAGGCAGGAGAATTGCTTGAACCCGGAACGCGGAGGTTGTGGTGAGCCGAGATCGCACCACTGCACTCCAGCCTGGCCAACGAGTGAAACTCCGTCTCAAAAAATAAAAATAAAAAGATATTAACAGTGCTCTGTTATCAAAAGCAGTGGTCTGAGAGGCCAGGCCTCAGACCACTAGGCATTGTCTTGCTTTTAAGGTCTAGCCCTTAAGGTTGTGCTGGCTTCACCAGACTGGTGTTTCCGGATTGCCTTTGCGGGATTCCCAAAAATGGCAGCAGAAGAAAGACAGCAGTGGGCAGGCAGGCCGAGCAGGATTCTAAAGGAGCTGCCAGGTCCCCTGAGGGCTCCTCTCCCCTCAGGCACAGCCCGCTTCTCCTGGTCCTCCTCCAAATGCCACAGGTCTGCAGCTGCTCCTGAGAGAATTGCCCTTGGGACCTGATCTTGCTTACTTCCTCTTCCTGCTTGTGGGAAAACACTTTATATCTGTTTTAAATTCTTGACCCTTTTTCTGAGAGCTATTTGTTGTGTAATTAATGATTTGACATTTTAGAATTCTAAGCCCCTTTAAAAAACAAAAAATAGTGTGTTCAGAGATAAGGCTGGAAGGAGCTGTAAAATTATGTATGTATAAAATCTAGCAGTGTCCGTCTGGAGCAACTAAATTTTCTGTGGGCTTTTGAGACTGATCAGAAGGATCTCACTATGAGATCTCTTGATCTCTCTCTCTCTCAAAGGTAATTCAGAGACGTGATTGGGAGTAAGAGTATCTCTCAGCAACAGCTGGCCAAGAGAGTAAAGCCGCAGTTCCTAACAGGATTAAAAACTCAGGGAGCCCAGCGTGGTGGCTCCTGCCTGTAATCCCAGCAATTTGGGAGGCTGAGACAGGCGGATCATGAGGTCAGGAGTTAGAGATCAGCCCAGCCAATATGGTGAAACCCCATCTCTACTAAAAATACAGAAAAAATTAGCCAGGTATAATCTGTAATCCCAGCTACTCAGGAGACTGAGGCAGGAGAATTGCTTGAACCTAGTGGGTAGAGTTTGTGGTGAGCTGAGATCACGCCACTGCACTCCAGCCTGGGCAACAGAGCAAGACTCTCTCTCAAAAAAAAACTGAGGGAGACTCTCCCACCTGGCTTATTTTCTTAAGACTAGTTAAGCAAGGCTGAGCACACTTTAGGAGGCTAAGGTAGGAGGATTGCTTGAGCTCAGGAGTTCAAGACGCTATAGCCTAGGTAACATAGTGAAACCCCATCTCTACTAAAAAAAATTTTTTTTAATTAGCCACTCATGGTGGTGCATGCCTGGTGACCCAGCTGCTTGGGAGGCTGAGGCGGGAGGATTGCATAAGCCCAGCAGATTGAAGCTGCAGTGAGCCATCATCGTGCCACTGCACTCCAACCTGGGTGACAGGGCGAGACCCTGTCTCAAAAAAAAAAAAAAAAGTAATTGAAAAAGCCCCACAAAGACACTAGTCAAATGCAGTAGTGAGAAGGGAAGAGTAGAATAAGGAGTTGGATGCCTAACTGACTGTGAACAGTCAATTGAGTTAATGCCCAGCCTTCAGACCAGTCCCACCCAGTTTCTTAACTTCTGAACCCTCAGTCGACATCAGCATGATGTCAGTGCCCAAACAAAATTCTTGAGCCAAGAAAAGATTTTGCAGCATTCACTTTAGCAAGAAGAACAACAGGGTTAGATTATGAACTGCGTTGATAAGCATAAATCTGCTAGAGATGTTAGAATTTTAAAAATATTTTTCTTCAGTTTGTAGGACTGAGTTTCTAAAACTTGTGTTCAAGCCTACAAAAAAAAAAAAAACTATATGAACTCTTGTGTACTCATCAGCTAGCTTCAAAATTTTGTATGATGTTTTTAGTCTAATTAATTTTAAAAAGAGTCAGCTCTGGGCCGGGCGCGGTGGCTCAAGCCTGTAATCCCAGCACTTTGGGAGGCCGAGGCGGGTGGATCATGAGGTCAAGAGATCGAGACCATCCTGGTCAACATGG
>NW_016107575.1:1809794-1825455 GCF_001604975.1 Cebus imitator | reverse complement strand
GTGGGGCGATCTCAGCTCACCCCAACCTCCATTTTCTGAGTTCAAGCGATTCTGCTGTCTCAGCTGGGCTTACAAGTGCCTGACACCACACCCACCTAATTTTTGTATTTTTACTAGAGACAGGGTTTCAGTTACACCATGTTGGCCAGGCTGGTCTCAAACTCCAGACCTCAAGTGACCCTCCAGCCTTGGCCTCCCAAAGTGCTGGGATTACAGGCAGGAGCCACCACACCCATATAGGCTAATTAAAAATTTTAGTAATAAGCCCATCTGTTTAATGGGAAGTTCTATTTTTATAGAAAGCATTTGAGTGGGAAAATGTGTTATTACATCAACCATTCCATTATCTCTCTTGGAATATAGTCTACTTGAATCACAAGACCAAATTGCCTAAAAAGAAATAAGGAACCTTGGGTTGTATAAAAACTCAAGCTGTCTTGAAGCCCAGTCCTTTGGTTTCTTGGGAGGGAGAGCTGCTCAGGCCAGGACATTGGCATCTGAGGCCTTCCATTTAACGTATTTAAATGCAGATTCCAGAGCAGCCCTCAGACACTTGGTTTGGGTACCTCTTGGTACATCGGAGAGGTGCCCAGGAATCTGCATGTCTGATAGGCTCCCCAAGTTGACTGGAACAGATCCCCCGTTGACCACACTTTGGAAAATAGTTCTGTCTCACAATCCCAGACCTGTAAAGTGATAAGGAAGTTAATCATGGTAATTTAAGTCACAGAGCACTCCCAACTAGCAAATTCAGCTGGGTTCGTTACTTTACTTATGATTTTTTTTTTTTTTTTTTTTTCAGAATACTCACCTTTCTGAGTTTGTAGCTTTTTTCTTTCTTCATCTTCTTTTTTTTTTTTTTTTTGAAGCAGGATCTCACTCTGTCACTTGGACTGGAGTGCAGTGGTACAATCTTAGCTCACTGCAACCTCCATCTGCCAGGCTCAAGTGATCCTCCCACCTCAGCCTCCCAAGTAGCTGGGACTGCAGGCGTGCACCAACACACCCGGCTAAATCTTGTATTTTTTGTAGAGACAGTGTTTTGCCATGTTGCCCAGGCTGGTTTTGATCTCCTGAGCTCATGTGATCAGCCCACCCTGGCCTCCGAAAGTGCTGGAATTACAGGCATGAGCTACCATGCCCGGCCAGTTAACAATTGCTAATTACCAGAGACAAAAAGGGAAAGGTCAATTTTCTGTAGCAGTGTTGTTTTATTTTGTTTTGTTTTTTGAGACGGAGTTTCACTCCTGTTGCCCAGGCTGGAGTACAGTGGCACAATCTTGGCTCACCACAATCTCTACCTCCCGGGTTCAAGCAATTCTCCTGCCTCAGCCTCCTGAGTAGCTGGGATTATAGGCATGTGCCCCCATGCCTGGATAATTTTGTATTTTTAGTAGAGACGGTTTCTCCATGTTGGTTAGGCTGGTCTTGAACTCCTGCCCTCAGGTGATCCACCCGTCTCGGCCTCCCAAAGTGCTGGGATTACAGGCATGACCTACCATGCCCGGCCTTGTAGCAGCATTTTTAATATCTTTGTGGCTTCAGAAATGCTGGTGGGCTGATTGCTGAGTGTGTGGGGGGATTCTGTGCCCCCTCAGTGCCAGCCTCTGAAGCCCTGGCACTTGCTTCTCAGTATGTGGCGTCAGCCGTTTCTCTAGAGATGGTGGTTTTTATGCTGGAAGTTATTACTTCCTGCTGGGACGTGAGTTCACTTAAGTACTGTGTTGTTTAAGTGCTTCTTGTGATCTTTGACCTCTAAGTTCATACATGCATCTCTGTGCATTAGACGCAGTGGAGTTTTTTCCTTTTGGAAAAACTGTGCTTCCTGAGAACTAGAGGAAAACTGTTTTCTTGAGGGCATGGGGGGAGGTACAGGGTGGATTGTGACCCAAGTACAGTCCTGGTGCTCTCAATGATGGCAGAGACTGTGTCTTACACACCTTTGAGTCCCCCAGTGCGTCCTGCACATGGTCTGGCCCCTTGTCCTAGTGCCAGTGAAGGGATGCTAGTGTGGAAGAGAGCTGCTAGCTCATATGGAACAAGGTTGGATTCTTGTGGGTTTGGTCTGCATGGAGGGTGGTGGCGGTGGTGGGGAGGGGCTGTTCTCCCTGACGGCCACCGGGGCCCTCTGCCAGATGCCGGACAGAAAGTAGTGTCTGTGGGCCCAGCCAAGTGGAGGGATTCCAGGAGCTTTCAGCTCTGCGGAGCTTTGTGAGAGGGACAATGAGTTCCTTCCTGTCCCTGAAAGGCCTAATAATGGGATGGACAAGCCCTGGGGCCTGGCTTCTTTAAAGAAGTAGGCTTGATTACAACATAGATCTAGCCCCACAATGTGTGCTTCTGAGTTGCTGGGTAGGGGAACAGCTGAGCTCCATGGACAGGCCAGAGCTCCATGCCCCTGTCCACCCACACACACACAGTCGGCAGACCTGTCTGTTCCCTTCCTTGTTCCTTCAGCTCATGGTTCCCCAGCCCTGCTCTTGTTCATTTGTTGCCCATGTACACTCTCCTTTTCTCTTTCTCCTTCTCTCTGGCCTTCCTCCCTTCCTCTCCTTGTTCCCAAGAGCTATCTTCATGTCTTGAAGTTCTGCCCTTTGATTTCTTGGGAGGGAGAGGATGCCCAGGCCAGGACATCAGGCAGCCATCCTGGGAAATAGGGTAGGAATCTTGGAAACTGGAGGAGTTGGGAGAGGGCTTCCCTGGAACAGTAACATTAATGCCCAGTGTCTTGATATGCCTTGAGCTCTAGTCAAGGAGGTAGCTCCTGTCCACTAGGGAGGACCAGCCATCTGGTGTTCATGCCTTACAGAAGAACCGCGTGGCCCATCCTGTTGGCCTTCTCTGATGGGCCTCATCTTGCCAGCACCTCCACCTAAGCAATGTCCGTTTATGCTCGTGTTGGGAGACATTTCTTCCCACAGAGTTCTGAAGGACTTGCTATGAAGTAATAAAGTTTAATCAGTTACTTCAGTTCATGTTGGGGCCAGGCACCAGTCTTTAACTGCTATTTCCAAGCTGAGATTGCCGCCTTGGTATCCACACAGGCCTTGCTATTGGTGGGGGGTGGTTTAAGGAACTCAGTGGGATTCCTGGGTTTGCCAAGACCATCTCCTGGTGTTCTTAGACCAGACAGATGACCTTGTGACTGGGTGTTTCTTCCTCCTGGGTTTGGAGCAGCTGGGAGGGGCTCCCATGGGGGGCTCTACGGACAAGGGCAGCGTGGGTTTACACCCAGTGTCAGGGCTTGCAGAAGGGTAGAGTATCCCTGTGAAGACAACTCCACTCTGGTGTGTGGTTTATGGCTTGTGTCAAATAAAGGGGCAGCTACTTTCTTCTTTGGGGACTCCTAGCTCGTCACAGCGGTTCTCAGAGAGCCTGAAAAAGCATTGGTATTTATGTTTTGCTTTCTAAGTTTGTATGCTTTCTTAAAATTGTTGGTGACCTTGGCTAAAAGATATATACATTCTAGGACATCCTTGAAAGAAAAAGAAAAAAGAAAAATAAATAAAAAATAAAGATATAGGCCGGGCGCGGTGGCTCAAGCCTGTAATCCCAGCACTTTGGGAGGCCGAGGCGGGTGGATCACGAGGTCAAGAGATCGAGACCATCCTGGTCAACATGGTGAAACCCCGTCTCTACTAAAACTACAAAAAATTAGCTGGGCATGATGGCGCGTGCCTGTAATCCCAGCTACTCAGGAGGCTGAGGCAGGAGAATTGCCTGAACCCAGGAGGCGGAGGTTGCAGTGAGCCGAGATCGCGCCATTGCACTCCACCAGCCTGAGCAACAAGAGAGAAACTCCGTCTCAAAAAAAAAAAATAAAGATATATACAAAAAGGATCAGGCGCAGTGGCTCACGCCTGTAATCCCAGCATTTTGGGAGGCTGAGGCGGTCAGATTACTTGAGACCAGGAGTTCGAGACCAGCCTGGCCAACAGGTGAAAAACCATTTCTACTAAAAGTACAAAAATTAGCCAGGTGTGGTGGTGCACCCCTGTAAACTCAGCTGCTGGAGAAGCTGAGGCACAAGAATCACTTGAGCCCAGGAGGCGGAGGTTGCAGTGAGCCAAGATCACACCACTGCATTCCAGCTTGGGAGACAGAGCCAGATCCTGTCTCAAAAAAAAACAAACAAACGGACAAAAAATATATATACAAAGAGGTTGGCATGAGTTTTGAATCCGGGTGGACCTCAGGATTGCACCCTTGCCCCACCTGCTGGGCCAGGGATTCTGAATAGCATGTTTTTTCTACCCCCCGCCCCCCACCCCACTCCTGGGTGGAATCTATCAGGAATAGCTTGGGGTGTGAGCCCTAGATTTGCTCCCCTCCAAGGGAGGCCCAGCTGTCATGGCTCACTGGGTGTGCATCTTTGTCCCCGCAGGTGACCTGGAGCTCCCCTTGGTGCTGACATGATGACAGTGTGCAGGCCGGCCAAGGGCAGCCACAGCCAGACTGAAAACCTGAGCTACACATTGGCTGACAAGTAAGAACGCTTCTCCCCTAAGAGTGTAGACGCTGGCCCAGCTCCTTACTCTTCTATGCCTTTCCATCTTCACTGATCCTGCTTCCTTGAGCTAAGGAGCCCTTTTCCAGGTCATTCTAATGAGCTTCCTGCAGACCACCTCCATGCATGGCAGTCATTTAAGGCTACAGGCTAAAGGGGTCAAGAGAGACTCTGACTAGTTCCCGGTGTGTGGAAAGGATGATCCCCTGGCGACTTCAGCCCTGTCCTCATGACACATTCCAATCCCGGGTTTATTTTTCTAACTACTAGGATGTTCAGGTATTTTAATTATGTTTGAGCCCTAAGTCTTTGCAGCTGTACCTGTCCACAGTCAGTTTTCCCATCTAATATCAGCGTGGTTGTTTCCTTCTCCCCAGATGGAGCCCTTTCTCTGATCCTCTCACATTCCACAAAGCAGTTGGCGGACACTGAGGGGTTGTCAGCTCTGCACCCCAGATCCTTATGGGGCGAGAGAATCCTTATGGCCCTCATGGGGCAGGAGAATCCTGGAAATAGGAACTCTAGAAACTAGCAACCACCCGCCCCCCACCCTGGAGCAGGAACTCTGTCTTTGGGGGCTCATAGAATGGTGGCAGCATCCTTGTCTCTGTTGCTTGAGTTTTGTAAATCCAGCGTGAGCTTTCAGCAAGTCATCCTTTGTTCCATCCGAGTTTTCAGACAGAGCTTCCACGATTACAAAGTCACTCCATGTGTTTAGGCTCTTAGACAACAACTGTGATACTTACAATAACAATGGTTACCATTTATTGATACCAAGATTTATAATGTGTGCCGTACTTTGGGCACATTACATATGTTAACTCATGAATTCATTCATTCATTGAATAAATATTTGTTGACTAGCTGCTATGCACCAGGCATAGCGAACAACGTAAATGTGGCCTCTGACTCATAAAGTTTCAGTCTATAGAAGACAGATGAAAAACTCAGGATTCAAGTCTCAAGTCACTCAATTCCAAAGCCCATGTATTTAGCTACTAGGCAGTAGTGCCTTACAGCACACATAACATTAATAACTATGTTGTAGATCATCAGTCATCTCCATGCAGGCACTAACCTGGATTGTTGTGTTTTTATTATTTATTTATTTACATATATTTTTTGAGACGCAGTCTCGCTCTGTCACCAGGCTGGAGTGCGTGATCTCAGCTCACTGCAACCTTTACCTCCCAGGTTCAAGCAATTCTGCCTCAGCCTCCCAAGCAACTGGGGCTACAGACGAGTGCCACCACGCCCAGCTAATTTTTTGTATTTTTAGCAGAGATGAGGTTTCACCATATTGGCCAGGCTCATCTTGAACTCCTGACCTTGTGATCCACCTGCCTTGGACTCCCAAAGTGCTGGAATTACAGGCTTGAGCCACCATGCCCAGCCTTGTCGTGTTTTTAATGTGTGTGTCTGTCCTCTCTCTCCATCTTGCCTCTAGTACTGTGACAGCAAGGACTGTCACTTCTGCCTTTTGAACCCTCAATGAAATAACAAACTGATTCTGATTCTGACTAAAATCTGAATTCATGCTAATGTCCCCAGTGGCGACGGAACAATTTAAAAATATTTTCTCTTTTGTAAACACACTGTTATGAATCCTAATTGCTTATTTAAATAAGGAATTCTGCCTTGATAGCCATCTTTAAAATAGGAAAATGTGTTTGCCAAAAAACTGTGTTTGCATTTTCTCCAATTTCTAATTTATGCTGCGCAACTAACAACAGCGGCATAATTTATGTGCTGATGTCTCCACTGAGGAAGAAGTCTCTACACAAACAACCTTTGCGATTGAAAGCTAACTAGTAATAGGATGCATGAAATTGCTAATTATTCATCCCTCACGGTCAGCCTTAACTGGAGTTTCAGAATTTCCATGCAGTCAGATCTATACATCCAGAAAATTGGCACCGTGAGGTATCAGCTAATATTGGCACATCTGGAGTCACTGTGCTCAGTCATAACCTTTGCTGGGAGAGGAATGTTTGCATTTGAAAACGCAGATACTCTCATTCTTGTTAGACTAATTTAAAAATGTTTTTCTTTCAAAAAAAAAAAATATATATATATATATATATATATATTTTTTTTTTTTTTTTTTTTTTTTTTGTTTTTTTTTTTTTTTTTTTTTTTTTTTTTTTTTTTTTTTGAGGGGAGTCTCACTCTGTCGCCGGGACCTGGAGTGCAGTGGCATGGTCTCAGCTCACTGCAACCTCTGCCTCTTGCATTCAAGTGATTCTCCTGCCTCAGCCTCCTGAGTAGCTGGGACTACAGCTACTACACCCGGCTAATTTCTGTATTTTTAGTAGAGATGGGGTTTCACCATGTTGGCCAAGATGGTCTCAATCTTTTGACCTCATGATCCACCCACCTCGGCCTCCCGAAGTGCTGGGATTTCAGGCATGAGCCACGGCATCCGCCTCCTATTTCATCAAAGAAAAAAAATTTATAACAATGATAGCCACCATTTATTGTATACTCATAAGATACTGGATATTTTATGTGGGCTGGCTCCTTAAATATTTACGGTCACCCTATTAGATGCTTATTATTATTATTATTATTATTATTATTAGAGATGGAGTCTTGCTCTGTTGCCCAGATTGGAGTGCAGTGGCGTGATCTCTGTTCACTGCAAACTCCGCCTCCCAGGTTCAAGCAATTCTCCTGCCAAAGCCTCCTGAGTAGCTGGGACTACAGGTTTGCGCCACCACACCCAGCTAATTTTTGGGTTTTTGTTTTGTTTTTGTTTTTTTTAGTAGAGACCGGGTTTCAGGCCAGTTGCAGTGGCTCACGCCTATAATTCCAGCACTTTGGGAGGGCGAGGCAGGCAGATCACCTGAGATCGGGAGTTCAAGACAAATAGAGATGGGATTTCACTGCATTGACCAGGCTGGACTCAAACTCCTAAACTCATGATCCATCCGCCTCAGCCTCCCAAAGTGCTGGGATTACAGGCGTGAGCCACCGTGCCCGGCCCATATTATTATCTCCATTTTCAGAGATGGAAACTGAGATTTAGAGGACTTAACTTGCCTAAGGTCATGTGGCAGAATTAGGATTTAAACCCAAGCCTATCAGACTCCAAAACTCAATTGCTCCTTTCATTTCACCATGCTGTCTCTCCAAGAAAAATACAAAATGGATTTGTAATTTTTTTATAGAGATTAGGGTGTTGTTATGTTGCCCAGGCTGGTTTTGAACTCCTGGCCTAAAGTGATCCTCCCACCTCAACCTCCCAAAGTGCTAGGATTACAGGCATGAGCCACCACACCCTGCTCATAAAGTGATTTTTTAAAAAATAGGGGTTTCAATGTTTATGGTTTGTAAGATTTGCATATAACATTTATATCTAAGTTCTGGCAAATCTCTATGACCAGCCAAGAACAATAAGAATCACTCACCTGCTGTTTGTCCTTCTTGTGCAGGGTCAAGGTGGAAGGTCCAAGGACTGAGAAAGACCCTCGAAGGCATCCACTTCAGCTCTCCATTCCTTTCCTAGAGACTGATCAGGAGTTGGGCTTCAGAAGGTCCCCCCTGGAAGGTCTTCGCAGGCTCCCGCTAGAGTCAAGAATGGACATGTTCAACTTGGATATGATCATCAGTGACCCAGCTGCAGAAGCCAGCAGGGCTGGGAAGAAGCAGCTCAGAGGCGTTCAGAACCCCTGCCCATCTGCCAGAGCCGGACCCCGGCATAAGCCCCTTAACATAAAGGACAAGATATCAGAATGGGAGGGAAAGAAAGAGGTGCCCACTCCTGCACCCAGCAGGAGAGCAGACAGACAGGAGGATTGTCTGCCGTCCTGTCTGGTGGAGAGGAGAAGTAGTGATGGGGTGAGAACTCAGGTCACAGAGACTAAGAATGGAATGAAGCCAGAAACAGAGAGCACAGAGAAGGAGAGAAATAAAGGAGCAGTGAAAGTCGGGGGACAGGACCCAGAGCCTGGGCAAGACCTGCGCCAGCCAGACCGGGAAGTGGATTCTAGCTGGGGCCGAGGCCGAGAGCCAAGACTTGGCAAGCTACGCTTTCAGAATGATCACCTCTCAGTGCTGAAGCAGGTCAAGAAACTCGAGCAGGCTTTGAAGGACGGGTCGGCAGGGCTGGATCCCCAGTTGCCAGGGACCTGTTATTCCCCACACTGCCCACCTGACAAGGCAGAGGCGGGGCCCACCCTTCCTGAGAACCTGGTAGGCGGGAATGGCTCAGAAGTCAGCCAGAGGGTCCACTTCTCGGACCTGGAAGGCAGGGAGCCTGCCCCCGAGGCTGTGGAGGACAGGAAAGGTTCATGCAGAAAGCCCTGGGACCGGAGCCTTGAGAATGTGTACAGGGGCTGGGAGGGCTCCCTCACAAAGCCCTTCATCAACCCCCCACCAAAACCCCGGAGAACGTTCAAACATGCTGGAGAAGGGGACAAAGAGGGGAAGCCTGGCATCGGCTTCAGGAAAGAGAAAAGAAACCTGCCTCCTCTGCCCTCTCTACCTCCCCCACCTCTGCCCTCCTCTCCCCCACCTTCCTCTGTGAACAGAAGACTGTGGACTGGGAGACAGAAATCCAGTGCAGACCACAGGTAGGTGCTGGTGTGCCCGGGCAGAGCATCACCACCTGACGCTCTTAGTGCTTTATGTCCCATCATAACTGTCTGTTCTCAGCTGAATTATTTGTTTCATTAAACTGATGGATCCTGTAGTCCAGAGAGTTCATAGCTTAAGATACTTTGTTAATTAACCTGGAAACTTGGTAACTGTTGCATGTATTTTGTGTTTGTTCTCAGTCCTCAAAAAAGAAGACTATTTGCTTTTTAAAAATTAGCCTTTATAGGCTGGGTGCAGTGGCTCACACCTGTAATCCCAGCACTTTGGGAGGCCGAGGTGGGCAGATCACGAGGTCAAGAGATAAGATCATCCTGGCCAACATGGTGAAACCCTGTCTCTACTAAACATACAAAAATTAGCTGGACGTGATGGTGTGCACCTGTAGTCCCACCTACTCGGGAGCGTGAGGCAGGAACCCGGGAGGCGGAGGTTGCAGTGAGCTGAGGTCACGCCACTGCATTCCAGGCTGGTGACTGAGCGAGATTGTCTCAAAAAAAAAACAAAAAAAACCTTTTAGATGTAATAAGAACTTGGAATTGGGGACAGTAACCAAGAGTTAAATGAAGGACTCATGTTAACTCTGGCAGTCTACAATCTGCTAGTCCCTGCTAACTACCAGTGCTTGAATTTTTCTTGGTATGAGCTTTAGAAACACATTGCCTGGCATCTATACTGGCCCTATCATTGTCTATCTATGTAACCTTAAACAAGTTATTTAACCTCTTAAAGCCTCAGCCTTCTTCTTTAGATATGTGAATGCTTGCACTGTGAATATTTTATAACATTAAAATAACACATTAAATAATAAAGCATGTTAATGCTTAAAAATAAAAGCTAGGGGTAGTGGTTCACGCCTGTAATCCCAGCACTTTGGAAGGCCAAGGCAGGTGAATCACAAAGTCAGGAGTTCGAGACCAGCCTGACCAACAAGGTGAAACCCCGTCTCTACTAAAAATACAAAAAAATTCGCTGGGCATGGTGGCGCACACCTGTAATGCCAGCTACTCAGGAAGCTGAGGCAGGAGAATCGCTTGAACCCAGAAGGCAGAGGTTGCAGTGAGCTGAGATCGCACCACTGCACTCCATCCTGGGTGACAGAGCGAGACCCCGCCTCAAAAAAAATTTAAAAATAAATAAATAAATAAATAATAAAGCAAAATAAAATCTGGGCTTTGAAAACAATTTTTCTATTTTGCAACCTAATCTCTAGTCCGTTTCTGTAACATACTAGTTGGTTTGATACCCACTAATCTAAGAAACCAGCTTTAGAACAAAACTCAGAACACTTGTACTTTCTTTCATCACTTCACCTCCTATTTTCTCTTGACCCACCCCGTTGAGCTTTGGGAACCTCCTCCTAAAACTGCCCTGGCCCAAGGCCACCAGTAACTTCCATCTGCTAAATTCAGTTGCCAGCTCTCCATTCTTTTCTTAATTGGCCTCTCTCAGTATTTGAGGAACACCTGTTGACTCACTTCATCTTGAAATACTTTCTTCGTTTGGCTCTGGGTCACCCATGTCCCTGGAAGTCCTGCTTCCCTGGGTCCTCTGAGTTCCATCCTTTTCTCCCTCTATCTGTCAGAGCACACCCTGAACCCATCCCCACCTCAGCCCAGGGCCAGACCTGAGACTTTTCTTATCCATCTATACTCGCTCCCTAAATGATGTCATTCAGGCCCATGGCCTTAAATGTCAAGGTCATGCTTATGATTCCCAAATTTAGGCATCCAGCCCCAACTCCCTCCCCAAGCTTAAGATTTGTGTGGTCATCTCCTGCTTGGATCTCCACTTGGTTGTCTGACCATTTGTACCTAACGTGTCCAAACCTAAATTCTCCTTCCAGGCCACCAGTAACCACCACCTCCTCCTAAAATAATTGTCATCCTACTAAACAGCATCCCCCTTTGTTTAGCTGCTTTAGGCCACAAACCTAAAAAGTCATCTCTGATTCCTCTCGTTTTCACAGACCCCTTCCTAACTCAACACCGAGTCCTTTGGTTCTAGTTTCAGAACTTTATCCCAAATCTGCCCACATCTCCTCCACTGCTACCATCTTAATCATCTTGGATTCACCTCCCACCCCCAGAACATTCCTCCCTCAGCAGCCAGAGGAGTCTTCTCAAAATAGAAATTAAATTATAAATTCGGTCTTGTCACTCCGCACTCCACATGGTCTGTCATGTAGGATGATTCTTTTGGCTGTAAATTGCATAATTTCTTTTTTTTTCCACTTCCCCCTGCCCACAAATTGCATGATTTCTTATGTTCTCTTCAAGGGGCAAAAAAGTTTGCATATTCTAGAATTTATTTGTATATATATGTACATATATATAGTAAGAAATTTATAAGTTTTTCCCAGTTTACAAATAATGCTATGATAAAGAGCATATAGCACTACTGGTCTTGCTACTTACTAGCTGTACAACATTGGACAAGCCACTGAATTTGCGTTGGCCTCATTTTACTTATCGGTAAAGTGTTGATAATTGTAGTAACCACTTCACAGAGTTGTTGTAAGATTAAATGAGTTAGTATGTGTAAACATAAACTTACTACAGAGCCTGTTCAATATGTTATATGTGTTAGGTGTTTTTTCTCTGGCTCCATTCTGTTTAGTTAATTAGGCGATTTCTTTTTCAGTATCAAACTTTATTTTAACTTCATAATGTATTATTATTATTATTATTACTTTGAGACAGAGTCTCACTGTGTTGCCCAGGCTGGAGTGTGGTGGCACGATCTCAGCTCACTGCATCCTCCACCTCCCGTCTCAGCCTCCCGAGTACCTGAGATTACAGATGTGCACCACTGCCCGGCTACTTTTTTGTATTTTTAGTAGGGACAGGTTTTACCATGTTGTCCAGGCTGGTCTCAAACCCTTGACCGAAAGTAATCCACCTACTTCGTCCTCCCAAAATGCTGGGATTATAGGCGTGAGCCCCAATCCCAGCCCGTAATGTATTTTAATATCTAGTAGGGCTTGTAGAAATTTCTTAATGTTACTAATAGTCAGTTGATCCTCTTAGACTTCCTGTATATACGATCATGTCATATGCAAAAAAAAAAAAACAAAAAACCTTTTGTCCCTCTCCTTTTTAGTAATTATAAACCTCTTGTTTATTTACTTATTTTTTTTCCAAAAAATGTCTTGAGCATTTCTGCCTGTTTTTCTTAATGTTCTATGTATTACTGTCAAATTTCAGATACACAACATATGTGGGGGTTTTTGTAATTAATATGTAATTATTTGGCATGCTATGTATTTGCTATGTTTACTTCTGTCTTTTCTCTTTTTGATGCAATTGTTAATGTAGTCTTTTTTCTCATATGGTCTTTATATTTAAGAAAACTACTTATTGTGTGTGCGTGTGTGTGTGTGTGTGTATGTATATATATATTTTAAGACATCCTAAAGAAATTTCTTACTATTTCTAATAGTCTGTCAGTTGATTCTCCAGGGCTTTCTATGAATATAACCATATTGTCTGCAAAAAATCCTCATTTTACCTTTTTCGTTTTAATTTTTCCTAATTCTCTTACCACATGGCACTGGCCAAGACTCCAGAACAGTGTTAAATCATAGTGCTGAAAGCAGTATCAGCCTACCTCACCCCTAACTTTAACGGTAATGCGTCTAGGGTTTCACTCGAAGGCACTCTTATTTGAGATGTGTTTTTATGCTATCAAGTCATGTCCATTTATATTTATTTTTTTCACTTAGAGATTCGATTTTTGTTAAAGTACTTTTCAGAAACTCCAGATGATCATGATTCTTCTCCTTTAGTCCATTCATAGTGAATTTATTTCTTAATATTAACCCATCCTTAAATTTAGGGTATGAACTCCTATTCGGGCCTGGTTTATTATTCTGTTAATGTATTACTGAATTTTATTTGCTAATATTTTAAGATTTTGTGTCAGTAAATAAATCAGACTGATCTATACTTGGCTTTTATTGCACTATCTTTTTTTTTTTTACAGAATACTTACAGGATGATTGCACTATCTTTACCAGGTTTGGTTATCGGTGTTACGGGAGGTCTGTAGAAGAGCTTAGATGCTTCCTTCTTTATGTTCTGAGAAAGTCTAAATCCATCCAGTAATAAACCCTTTCTCCAACCAGTGCCAGAGCCCGGGTCCCGAGTACTCCCAGACTTCCCTGCTCCTGCCCAGAGCTTCCCACAGCAGCCTTTCCACACCCCTTCTGGCTGTTCCTCCAAGGAGGCCCACACCCCCAGGGGCAGGTTGGTTCTGGGAAACTGGAATCCTTCATCTGTGTCATCACTGGGCAGGCCAGTCAACCTGGGGAACAGTTATTCCCATTATCTTTTCTCTCTTAACTACCATCTGCGCTTTTCAGTCTTTCAGCGTTTTCTTTATAACCAGCTAAAGTTACTTATTTCAGTCCAAAGATGAAATTTTTCTTGGCCAGTTTGAACATGGTTGCATCAGCTATGTTTTAACAATTTTGGCTTTGGGTTTTTCATTTTATTTAAAATAGTACAATGGAGGTGATTAGGGCAAGAGGTTCACTTTCTACTCTTAAAAAAATAAAGTCTACTCTTTATTGTGGTCCTATCTCTTAAAAATAAAAAGGACTCTCCCATGAATTTGGCAGACGTACCACCCTCTCTGAGGCAGGAAAGCCAAACCAAGGTTGAAGAAAGAAATGATTAAGGATTTGGAGGTTATGAGAGTTTAGAATTTCATGGCCAGGCTGTGTGTGCCTTAGAGAATGTATTCAGCTTGTTTTCATAGGCCAATTAGTTCACCTCCTTAAGAGCCAAACCAGTGGACTCAGATCCTCGGTTTAAAAAGGCTACTTTTCTTCTCTTCCTATTTCTCTCTCTTCTATTTTTCTTTTCTCCTCTTCTTTTTCCTTCCTTTTCTGTCTCCGTTTCTATTTGCTGTCTTCTCTCTTCTTTCTTCATTTCTTTAAAGCCCCAGGAAATTAAAATGCAAGGACGTCTGCCTTCAATCCTAAAACGGAAAATGAGAAACCCTCAAATGTCAGGAAATTCCAAAGATAAGGTTCCTACAGCAACATTCACTTGGTTCTATGTGTTTTATGGCATGTATCAAATAACTTTGGCAGGAATGTAACAAGAAAAGTTTATTACTTTTTAAGTGTGAGCAACATCCTGAAACCACGTGTATCTATATACTCAAAATGTCTTAACTGGAATTCAGATTTTTAAAATTTAATTTAGTCATGTGACAGCTTGTAGATCTTTATGAAACCAAATAACTGCATTGACCAAAATTTCAACTTTTCAGCTGATTGTTTTGGCATCATATGGATTTGGCCTTTCGCTGGGGTGTTTGTGTGAGACTTTCAGAACTTCTTGAGGACGTGAAACCACAGCCATTATATGGCTACCAGATCACACTGTGGTGTTACCAATTCCATAATTTCCATCTTCTATGGGACTGATACGATCCCCACAGCTCTGGCTGGGCAGCAACCCTCAGCTCTCACAGGTTTAACAGTTCAAGTTAACTTACCAGCCAAGCTGTGGTCTGTCTCAGTCAGCAAGACATCCCTGAGACAACTCAGAATTACCACGTCTAAAAATGGAATGTTTCAAGTCTTCAAAGGAGCACATTGTTTGATTAAGTTGATGTTTACAGCAAAAGCTACTCTGGAAGCTTCTGAGAAACGTGATGTAGTAAAGCCGTTTATTTCAATATTAGTTGCACTGGAAAACAGAGACAGTGTTTGCTCTTCTAAGGTTGCTATTGTCCATTACAAGAGTGATTTTCATGTCAATTCTCGTTGAAAGGTGGAAATGGTTGGATATTAGCAACAATGAGGGACAGAAATAGTTTTTCCTTCTGACATTTCGGGTTTGGATCCAGAATAGAGAAAAGCGGAGACCCTGTGAGTGGTCCTAGTATACGGTGGAGGAGCTGCCTGAAAACAGAATGCAAGCTGAGAGCTCACAGACCTCCTCCTGCCTAGCCGCCTGCCCCCAGCACCTGGTGGTAGAAATGCCCTTCCTGGGGTGGGGTGGGCCATGGGGAAGAGCTGCCCGTGGCCACTCAGGATGGACAGGCAGAAAGACTCTGGTAGCTGGAGGATGATGGACGTCAGCGCGTGTCATCCTTGACCTAGCTGGATGATGTTTTTGTTTTGTTTTGTTTCAGTTTGGTTTGGTTTTTTTGTTTTTTGTTTTTTTGTTTTTTGTTTTTTGTTTTTGAGATGGAGTCTTGTTCTGTTGCTAGGCTGGAGTGCTGGAGTGCAGTTGCAGTGGCGTGATCTTGGCTCACTACAACCTCTGACTCCCTGATTGAAGCAATTCTCCTGCCTCAGTCTCCCGAGTTGCTGGGATTACAGGCATGCACCACCACGCCCAGCTAATTTTTGTATTTTTAGTAGAGATGGGGTTTCACCATGTTGGACAGGATGGTCTCAATCTCCTGACCTCATGATCCGCCCCCCTAAGGCCTCCCAGAGTGCTGGGATTACAGGCATGAGCCACCGCACCTGGCCCTGGATGATGTTTTAAATGATTGCTAGGTGCCAGGCTAGCTAAGCTTTTTTTTTTTTTTTTT
>NW_016107575.1:1796521-1808884 GCF_001604975.1 Cebus imitator | reverse complement strand
TTAGAGCTTTGTATCAGTCTCTCTGCCCCTCACAATTGTAATTATGGATTTTTACCTACTCTAATTCAATGATGCTAATGAGAATTAGACATTATTCCCCTTACACATAGAGGGACCATATAGTCTTTATCTTTTTGTTGTGTTTGTATATGGTATCTGGCAAATGCATCTGTGATTACCAGCCTGACACCAACAAATCCCCTCAGTTAGGATGTATAGATTAAACAAAGCTTTGAAAAGCTCATATGCTATGACCTCAAGGTTGTTAACCTGATCATCTCGTGGTAATCAGAAACTCTGGTTGGCAGCTTTATATTTCTTGATTAAAAACCTAAATAAATGGATTAGATTTTGGGTATTCTTTCAAAGAGGTTCTTGATTAAAAGATTGAGAACTATCCTGTTTTTGGGCTTAGTGAAAAGATTTTGAATTACTGTATGTCACAGTTTTTCTTTATTAAATTCAGAAGCTTTTTTACCAAATAAGTAATAATTTTTCAAAAAAAAAATGATACTTGGGGAAATGGATTCAAAACAATTTACTAAAAATTAACTCAAGAATACAGCTGCTTTTTTAAAATCCTGAAGTAGGGATAAATTATAAACAGTAAATGTGGCACTTAAAACCAGCTTTTAAAATATTCATTCACTGGGCCAGGCTCGGTGGCTCACGCCTGTAATCCCAGCACTTTGGGAGGCTGAGGCAGGCAGATTGCTTGAGGTCAGGAGTTTGAGACCAGCCTGTCCAACATGGGGGAACCCCGTCTCTACTAAAACAAAAATTAGCTGGGCATGGTGGCACATGCCTGTAATCCCAGCTACTTGGGAGGCTGAGGCAGGAGAATCGCAGGAACCTGAAAAGTAGAAGTTGCAGTGAGCCAAGATCGCACCACTGCACTCCAGCCTGGGCGCAGAGGGAGACTCCATCTCAAAAAAATAAAACAAAATATTCACTCACTTATTCAACCAAGAAATATTTACTGTGCCCCTATTGAGTGTTAGACATAGGAATGTAGTAATGAGCAAGATAGAGGGAGACTCTGTTCTCACGGAATTTGCAGAATAGTAATAGTTAGAAGGACACAACTGGTTAAGTGATCATAACGGCTGTCAGTGCTGTGAGGAATCCTGGTGCCATGGGAACTTTCAACAGGGGTGTGTAGCATATCATGGAAGCCAGGCGGGATCAAGAGGAAGTGATGCTCAGGCTAATGGGAGGGTGGGGAGTGAGTATTCAGTTTTGGTTTTTGTGTTTTTTTGAGACAGAGTCTTGCCCTGTCACCCAGGCTGTGGTGCAATGTCAAGATCTTGGCTCACTGCAACCTCTGCCTCCTGGGTTCAAGCGACCCTCCTGCCTCCACCTCCTGAGTAGCTGGGATTACAGGCATGCACCACCACACCCATCTAATTTTTTGTATCTTTAATAGAGATGGAGCTTCACCGAGTTGGCCAGGCTGGTCTCGAACTCCTGACCTTGTGATCCGCCTGCCTCAGCCTCCCAAAGTGCGGGCCTTACAGGCATGAGCCTGGCCGTGGGTGTTCAGTTTGAGGGAACAAATAGGTGAAAGCCCTGTGGCAGGAAAGACTGCATCCTGTCAGAGGAACTGCAAGGCAGGAGTGTGGCCCAAGGGGCCAGGAAGGGTCTGGGGTGAGACCCAAAGGTCTTCTGGACCTGTACACAAGGTATGGATTTGGGCTTATTACCTAAGGGCAATGGAAAACAGGAACGTTTTTAGGAAGGGGAGAGAGAGTATCAGATTTGCATGTTTAAGGCTCACACCTATAATCCCATCACTTTGGGAGGTTGAGGAGGGGGATGGATCACCTGAGGTCAAGAGTTCGAGACCAGCCTGGCCTACATGGTGAAACCCGGTCTCTAGTAAATATACAAAAAATTAGCCAGGCATGGTGGCAGGCGCTTGTAATCCCAGCTACTTGGGAGGCTGAGGCAGGAGAATCGCTTGAACCCAGGAGACAGAGGTTGCAGTGAGCCAAGATTGGGCCATTGCACTCCAGCCTGGGCAACAAGAGCAAAACTCTGTCCCAGGGAAAGACAAAAAAGATTTTCATGTTTAAGAGACCATCCTGGCAGCAGCCTGGAGACTGGGTGGGCACCAGTGGGCAGGTGGGGAGAGGCGACAGGGAGGAACAGCAAGGTCTTGTGGTTACCCTGTGGTGTAGCTGCCGTGGGGACTGAGAGAAGTGGGTGGGTTCAAGGGATGCTTTGGAGGTAAAACTTGGGTGAAGTGGTTGGAAGTAGGTGGTAAGAGGGAGGGAGGTCGGGAGTCTGATTTCCAGGTTTAAGACCTAAACCTTTGGATAGCAGCACTGGGCGAGGAGCTGGTTCTCCTCAGTGAGAGGCAATAGGATGACAAGTTCAGTTTTGAGATCCTTGTGCATTGTCCAAATGGGAGGAACTCTCAGCTAGCCTTTCATTTATAAAAATTTGGAGAAGTCGTGAAGAACATTCAAAACACGACTCAAAATCACAGTGTTTGGCATTGGCTGTTGAAATTTGGCTATTACATAGGTTACCTGCCCCTCAGCAAAGTTCTTTGGAAAAACCAGCTCATTCTAACATCTCTGAAACTCAGAAGTACCAAATATCAAACGATCGTGGAGGGCCTGGAAAGTAAACTCAGGCTGAGTGGAGGTTACAGCCCTTCCCAGGCTGTGGGCTCCCCAAAGGCAGGATCTTCTCCCTTTGCGTTGCCCACTTTAAGCACAATGTTTACTTATTAAACATGCAGGCGGGATGTGGAATGAATGTTGACAATGTTTAAATTAGAGAGAAGCCTATTTGGATGTGGTTATCATTCATGAACTTTTCACAGTTTCCTTTTTCTCAAAGTTAATGTGTAAATGAAGGTACTAAAACTTTCAAGTTCAAAAAATATTTGTAGAGAACAGAATTAGCTTAATGGCTGGAGGATTAGTGTGATCATATTTCTCCTCTTCAGGGGGCCTAATCATCTACCTGAACCTCAGAAGGGGAGGATTGTTGTCCCTGACTATAGAAATAATGCTAGAATGTCCGGGCACAGTGGCTCACACCTGTCATCCCAGCACTTTGGGTGGCCGAGGTGGGTGGATCGCTTGAGCTCAAGAGTTCAAGACCAGCCTAGCTAACATGGTGAAACCCCATCTCTACTAAATTACTAAAATTAGTCAAGTATGGTGGTGCATGCCCGTAATCCCAGCACTTTGGGAGGCCAGGGCAGGTGGACCACCTGAGGTCAGGAGTTCAAGACCAGCTTGGCCAACATGGTGAAACTTTGTCTCTATTAAAAATACAAAAACTTAGGCCGGGCGCGGTGGCTCAAGCCTGTAATCCCAGCACTGTGGGAGGCCGAGGCGGGTGGATCACGAGGTCAAGAGATCGAGACCATCCTGGTCAACATGGTGAAACCCCATCTCTACTAAAAATACAAAAAATTAGCTGGGCATGGTGGCGCATGCCTGTAATCCCAGCGACTCAGGAGGCTGAGGCAGGAGAATTGCCTGAACCCGGGAGGTGGAGGTTGCGGTGAGCCGAGATCGCGCCATTGCACTCCAGCCTGGGTAACAAGAGCGAAACTCCGTCTCCAAAAAAAAAAAAAAAAAAAAATACAAAAACTTGCCAGGCATGCTGGTGCATGCCTGTAGTCCCAGGTATTCGGGAGTAGAGTCACAAGAATTCCTTGAACCCAAGAAGCGGAGGTTGTGGTGAGCCAAGTTCGCACCACTGCAGTCCAGCCTGGGCGACTGAGTAAGACTCTGTCTCAAAAAAGAAAAGAAGGTGATTTCAGTAACAATTTTTCTAAGAAAAAGAAAATTTGGGCAAGGGGATATATTAATATATTCTCTGAACCAGCCTAATTTGATTCAAATTCTTTGTTTTTTCCTCCCATCTTGCACAACCCAGAAAGTCCTATGAGTTTGAAGACTTACTGCAGTCTTCCTCCGAGAGCAGTAGGGTGGACTGGTATGCGCAGACTAAGCTGGGGCTGACACGCACTTTATCAGAGGAGAACGTCTATGAAGACATTCTAGGTAAGAGGCCACACCATCTGTGTGTGGGTCTGAGTCTGGGAGAAAGGAGAGGGGAAATGGGGCTGACTGCTGGAAACACACGTGCACACACACACACACACACACACACACACACAGACACACACACACTCTCTCTCAAAGATGCCTGTGTACTCAGATGAGAGAGCAGGCTGGGGGAGAGTAGGAGAGTGAGCTTCACCTCACGGGATGTGTGAGAGACCCTGGGGCTGGAGGGGGAAGCCTGGCTGGTGATGCGTGGCCAAGGAGCCAGTGTGGCATAGTGGCATAGCAAGAAGCGTGGGATCTGGAATCTGAAGATCCAGAACCACGTCTTGGCTCTGCTGCTTATTGGTCGCAGGACATTGAGCTGGTGACTTCCCATCTCTGAATGTCAGTTCTCCCATCTGTGTAATGAGGATGCTGCTAGCTCCCTTGCAAGGTTAAGGACTGGAGAGAATGGTATGTCAACTACCTGGCTTATGATGGATGCTCAGTTGTCTGCAGAGATTACTGAATGAAAGAAAACGCTACACGCCAGAGCCTCCTTCAGAAACTGTCAGAGTGTGGCACTAACAGGGCATCAGAATGCAGACTAAATGCATGACTGGTATTTAAAAAGTACCTTTGGCTCTAACGCATCCTCTGAGATTTCAGAGTGGGCCTCAGATTCAGAGTTTAGTGAGTTCAGTCATCTTTAGGGAGGTTGATGGTTTTAGTGAAGTGTCAGCTCCAACTGCTCTCTGCTTGTTGGAAATAGATGCTCAGTGCTGCATAGAAAAATAAGCACTGAGACAAAGGATCTTTCAGCAATGCAATTTTTACTTCCTGAACTGCAGGAAGGGTAACTCTCAGTAGCCATCATGCCAGTAGAGTACAATGAACAAAGGAAAACAGACAAATTTATACCCTATGCATTTGGGGTCATCCTTACTGCTGTGTCTGATCTCCATTGGCTACAGCCAGACCTCATAATCTGAACTAAAACCTGATTGGCTAACAACTTAAAACTTTTCTAAACAGGTGAAAGCAATGGAGAGCTGGGACATGCCTGTGAGCACATCCAGCACTGATATCTTAAAGTACAAGGACATAGAATGTACTACATGCCTGTAAGCATGGCATTTCTAACATGCTTATGGTGGCAGTAGGGGAAGACACAAGCTGATAAGAGGGAGAAACCCATGTGTGTGTGCAGGTGAGGGACAGGTATGGTGGATATATATAGACATGTGTGCATGTAATCGTCAATACTAGAAAACACTGGAGGAGGAAATAGAAGACTTCAGGAAGGGCAGATATTTAGCTAAGCAATTGGAATTGTACCTGTGTCCAGGACACTGGAGATGGGCTCCTGCCAAAGCAGCGGGATTCCCAGATCTAAAATGGGAGAGAGAGATCTGGACTTCTTTCAGCAGTGACTGCCTAAGAGGATGCTTTCAGTTATAAGGAACAGAAAACCAAACCGTCAGCTTGTATGACCAGAACTGGCAGCTTTTCTTTCTTCTATTTCTTTTTTTTTAGACAGGAATCACAATCTCAGATCACTGCTTCCTCCACCTCCCAGGTTCATGTGAATCTACTGCCTCAGCCTCCTGAGTAGCTGGGATTACAGGCACCCGTCACCACACCCAGCTAATTTTTGTGGGTTTTTTTTAAGTGGAAACGGGATTTTGCCACATTGCCCAGGCTAGTCTCAAACTCCTGGGCTCAGATGATCCACCCTGAGCTTCAGCCTCTCAAAGTCCTGAAATTACAGGTGTGAGCCACCGCACACAGCCTCCTTCCTCTGTTTCTCACCTCTCAAGTTAGCTTTATTCTCAGCAGGCTTCCCAGGGCCCCACAATGGCTGCCACCAGCTCCCTGGAATCCAAATCTTCCTGGTGGAGAGAAGAGCTTTTCTCCTGCAAGTCCCAGCAGAGATCCTGAGGTTCACCCTCCCTAGACCAGTCGAAGCCCCTTGTTCACTTTTGGAGCCCAGGAGTGCCACACTGTGATATCTTCTTAGGCTTAGAATGAGAGCCCTCCCCTGAACTGATCACTGAGGCAGCTATTGGGATACTTAGACTAGCTAAAGCACTGAAACTGAAAGTGGAGCTGATCTCCTGTGGCCACAAATGAGGAGATGGAGAGGTAACCCAGTGAAATCAGGGACTGCTACAAGAGGTGAGGCGCATGGATGGCAAAACAGCAGCTCTCACTACAAGGACAGACACAGGAGGGACCAAGATGCTGACCTCAGTGTTCCAAAAAGGAAAATGTCCTCAGTGTCCCAGGTTCCTGACGCATTGCCTTTGAACACAGATCCGCCAATGAAGGAGAACCCTTATGAGGACATCGAGTTACATGGTCGCTGCCTGGGGAAGAAGTGTGTCTTGAACTTTCCTGCTTCTCCCACCTCTTCCATCCCTGACACAACCACCAAGGTAAGAGTCACCTGGGAGTGGTGGCAGGAGAGGGGGCCCCAGCACAGTGGCCTTGAGCACACTGGAGTTCTGACTGGCACTGGAATTCTAGGCCACCCCTGCCCACCCTGCCAGGCTCCTGGATTTGTGTATCATTAGCTGACTGGTCTTCCTGCCTCTAGTTCTCTTGGAGCCTCTATGCTCAAAAAAGCTTCCTTTTTTTTTTATATATATGTATATGTATATATATATTTATATACATATGTATATATACACACACATATATTTTTTTTATTGCACTTTAGGTTCTAGGGTACATGTGCAGATCATGAAGTATTGTTGCATAGGTACACACATGGCAATGTGGTTTGCTGCCTCCATCCCCTGTATCTGGCGTATCTCCCCATGTTATACCTCCCCAACTCCCTACCCTCCTGCTGTCCCCCCTTAGTCCCCCACAACAGACCCCAGTGTGTGATATTCCCCTCCCTGTGTCCATGTGTTCTCATTGTTCAACACCCGCCTATGAGTGAGAACATGCGGTATTTGAGTTTCTGTTCTTGTGTCAGTTTGCTGAGAATGATGATTTCCAGATTCATCCATGTCCCTACAAAGAATACAAACTCATCTTTTTTTATGGCTGCATAGTATCCCATGGTGTATATGTGCCATATTTTCCTTGTGCAGTCTATCATTGATGGGCATTTCGGTTGGTTCCAGGTGTTTGCTATTATAAATAGTGCTGAAATGAACATACGTGTGCATGTGTCTTTATAATAGAATGATTTATAATCCTTTGGGTATATACCCCGTAATGAGATTGCTGGGTCAAATGGAATTTCTATTTCTAGGTCCTTGAGGAATCGCCACACTGTCTTCCACAATGGTTGAACTAATTTACACTCCCACCAACAGTATAAAAGCGTTTCTATTTCTCCACATCCTCTCTAGCATCTGTTGTCTCCAGATTTTTTAATGATCGCCATTCTAACTGGCGTGAGATGATATCTCAATGTGGTTTTGATTTGCATTTCTCTAATGACGAGTGACAATGAGCATTTTTTCATGTTTGTTGGCCTCATATATGTCTTCTTTTGAAAAGTGTCTGTTCATGTCCTTCACCCACTTTTGAATGGGTTTGTTTGTTTTTTTCTTGTAAATCTGTTTTAGTTCTTTGTAGATTCTAGATAAAGCTTCCCAAAATACCATTTAGCTTCTGGCTCAGAAACCTCTTCAAGCTGGGTAAATAAAAGATGGTCCATACGCCTCATACGACTGTTAAGAATGTCCTAACATAGAGCAAACTCTAAGATACAAGACTGAAAGGCATGATGTAGAGCCGTAGTTTTAAAGTAATTTACCATTTGTGGGTTTTTGTTGTTGTTTTAATTAAGACTGGGCGTTGTCGCTCTGTTACCCAGGCTATAGTGCAGTGGTGTAATCATGGCTCACTGCAGCCTCAAACTCCTAGACTCAATCAATTCTCCCACCTTAGCCTTCTAATTACCTGGGATTACAGGCACATGCCACCAGCCCAGCTAATTTTTGTTTTTTTTTTAGAGACTGGGTTTCGCTATGTTGGCCAGGCTGGTCTCGAACTCCTGACCTTAAGTGATTCGCCTACCTCAGCCTCCCAAAGTGTTAGGATTACAGGCATGAGCCACTGTGCCCGACCTGGATGCTGAAATTTGAATTTTGTATAACTGTCACTTGTCATGAAATATTATTTATTTTTCCAACCATTTAAAAATGTAAAAGTTATTCTTAAGTCATGGCTTGTACAAAAACAGGTGGTGGGCCAGATGTGGCCCACAGGCCAAAATTTGCCAACAACTGTGCTAGGTCATTTTTACCTCTGCCCTTCCTCTGAGGCCCACTTTAATCATGCGTCCTTGAAGAAGCTTCTCCAGCCTTCCCAATCCCTGAGGCTTCTTCCTCTCTGATCATCCTTAACACTCAGTGGGTTAAACCATTTCACACCAAATTGTATACTGCATTATGACATCTCTTATGTTGAGTTGAGTTGTGGTTTGTTATCTAATATCTCTCTCTTGTTTTGTTTTGTTTTGTTTTGTTTTTTGAGATGGAGTCTCACTCTGTCACCAGGCTGGAGTGCAGCGGTGCAATCTCGGCTCACTGCAACCTCCACCTTCCGGTTTGAGTGATTCTTCACCTTAGCCTCCTATGTAGCTGGGATTACAGGCATGTGCCACCATGCCCAGCTAATTTTTATATTTTTTGGTAGATATGGGGGTTTCATCATGTTGGCCAAGCTGATCTTGAACTCCTAACCTCAAGTGATCCACTCACCTCGGCCTCCCAAAGTGCTGGGATTACAGGCGTGAGCCACCGTGCCCAGCCTTAATATATCTTAAAAACATCTCCCCACCTAGATTATAAATTCCTCAAGGCCAAAGGGAATGTATTCTAGATCTAAGAAGAGAGAAAGAAAGAAAAGGAAGGAAAGGAGGGAGGGAGGAAGGGAAAGGAAGGAAAAGAAAGAAAGAAAGAGAGAGAGAGAGAGCGAGAAAGAGGTATATATTCTATTTCTTTGGTTTTCAAAAGGTATATATTCTAGATCTAAAAAGAAAGAAAAAGTGAGAAAGAAAGAAAGAAAGGAAGAAAGGAAGGAAGGAAGGAAGGAAGGAAGGAAGGAAGGAAGGAAGAGGTATATATTCTATTTCTTTGGTTTTCCCATAAGGCCTAGCATGTATTCTAGATCGAGAGAGAGAGAGAGAGGAAAAAGAAAGAAACAAAGAAAGAAAGAGGTACATATTCTATTTCTTTGGTAGTTTTATAATATTTGGTAGAAGGACTTAAATTAAGGAAGGCCAAGTACTGGCTGCAAAGGTCAAGTTAAATCTCCTTGCAAGGATCTGTTTCCAGCCTAAGAAAAGCAGTTATCTTCCTGTTCCAGCCCCACAGGGTCAGCATCACTGGCAGGGAGGGCTGTCTCCACCTGAGCCTGTCTTCTGTGCTTGATGGCCATAAAGGATGCTTCCTGCCACCAGCCTTCTGGAAAAGGTGAAGGAACAACCTGTCCCAAAGGATGGATCTTACAGACCCAGATAAATCACTCCAATACTTGCCTGCACCTTAACAGTTAACTGCCATTTCTCTTCTCACATGGAAAAGGGTGTCATCATGAATAATCCATGGCAACTGACAATTAGCACATACTTTCTGCTTGCCTTGGAAATGTGCTGTTCATGTTTTCATTGGAATAGAGATGTCTTCAACATTTAGGAAATCCTTCATTTCCCATGGCAGAGAAGCCTGATTTAGAGGAAGAAAGCAAGCTGTCACACCTGGTCTGTCCCCTTCAGGTCCTACCTGGCTCCCCACTTCATGCAGGGAGTGAACTGCATCACCCCTGAGGAACAGTGAAAAACATCTGCCCAGGCCAAGCGCAGTGGCTCACGCCTGTAATCCTAGCAATTTGGGAGGCTGAGGCAGGTGTTTCACCTGAGGTCAGGGGTTCGAGATCAGCCTGGCCAACATGGTGAAACCTGGTCTCTACTAAAAATAGAAAAATTAGCTGGGCATGGTGGCAGGAAGCTATAGTCCTAGCTATTCAGGAGGCTGAGGCAGGAGAATCACTTGAACTTGGGGTGTGGAGGTTGCAGTCAGCCAAGATCGCACCACCTCACTCAAACCTGGGTGAAACAGCAAAACTCCGTCTCAAAAAACAAAAGCAAAAACATTTGCCTAAGGCAGCTCTGCATTCCCAGCACTCCTCCCTGATGCCAGGAAATAAAGGCTTACCAACCCTTTTCTTCCTGTCCCTGCTGGGCTGGAAAAAACCTAGAGCATCTGCCACCAAAGCAGCTAAGCCCAGGAGGTGAGAATGTCAGCAAGAACTTATCATCCGGCTCTATCTGTATCTGTAGCTGTCCTGAAAAAAGAGGATCCAGTTGTCCAAAGCCCATGTCTGATTTCCAGTGATCCTTGCAGTCCCTCAGCGGGACACCGTGTCCATGCTCATTACTCTGCTCGTCCACATGTGGGTGTCTGCTGTGTGCCCCATTCTGGGGGACAGCCACAGACTTCATCACTTCCTCCATTAGCTCATCAGATATTCATGGAGCATCTGCCACATCTGGGCTGCATCTGGGACCCTAGAACTTGCAGGAGCAGTCCCTCCACGTGACCTCCCCTACCAGCCGAGGGGAGATCCTAAGCCATCTTCAGGATGTTCGTTTCATTAGGCCTCGCCTAGTTATTCCAGCCACTTGAATTTCCATTTGAGAAGGAAGGGCTAGTTGGATAGACTCTCCTTAGAAAGGACCAAGTGTGCAGCTGGATACAGATACTGCTGCTGCTGAACACAAAGTGCAAGCTCCTGAAAGGGACTGTTTTCTTTTCTTCCTACGCATCACCCACCATTTCTTTTCTTTTGAGACGCAGTCTCCCTCTGTTGCCCAGGCTGAAGTGCAGTGGCATGATCTCAGCTCACTGCAACCTCCGCCTCCCAGGTTTAAGTGATTCCTGTGCCTCAGCCTCTGAGTAGCTGGGATTATAGGCACAGGCCACTGCCAGCTAATTTTTTTGTATTTTTAATAGAGACAGGGTTTGACCTTGTTGGCCAGGCTGGTCTCGAACCCCTGACCTCAAGTGATATCTGCCCTCCTCAGCCTCCCAAAGTGCTGGGATTACAGATATGAGCCACTGCACCCAGCCTATATTTTTCAATATATGTTCTTTTTAAAAATAACGGCTGGGTGCAGGGGTCCATGCCTGTAATCCTAGCACTGTGGGACGCCAAGGTTGGAGGATTCCTTGAGGCCAGGCATTCAAGACCAGCCTGGTCAACATAGTAAGACCCCATCTCTACAAAAAAACTTAAAACTTAGACAGGCATGGTGCTGCACACCTGTAGTCTTAGCTACTCAGGAGGCTGACATGGGAGATTCCCTCTAACCCCAGAGTTCAAGGCTACAGTGGGCTATTTTTGTGCCACAGCTCTCCAGAGTGAGAGGCTGTCTCCAAAATTAAATAAATAAATAAAAATAATCTTTCTTTTTTTCTGAAAACATTCTAATTATAAAAGTTTTTCTAGTTACATGATACAGAATAAATATTTCAATTACTGAAGAGTGTAATGAAGAAAATATAACTCATCCACAATTGGGGGATTTTACTTTTCTTTGTGACTGTATTTTCTAATTTTTCTGTATTACATTTTTTTTGATTCACATTTTCTCTTGAGACGGAGTTTCACTCTTGTTCCCCAGGCTGGATGGAGTGCAGTGGCGCGATCTCCGCTTACTGCAACCTCCGCCTCTCAGGTGCAAGCAATTCTTGGGCCTCAGCCTCCCAAGTAGCTGGGACTACAGGTGCCCGCCACCACACCCACCTAACTTTTTTGTAATTTTAGTAGAGACAGGTTTCACCATGTTAGCCAGTCTGGTCTCGAACTCCTGACCTCAAGTGATCCACCCACCTCGGCCTACCAAAGTGCTGGGATTACAGGTGTGAGCCACTATGCCTTGCCCAGATTGACATCTTATGTACGTGTATTTATGTGTGTGTTTTAAAGATCTTTTTAAAATGTGCCGTAATCCCAACACCCACCGCTGACGCTTTGGTTTCTTTTCTGTCCGATTTTCTCACACACATTGTGTGTGGTGTGTGTCCATGTGTCTGTGTGCATGTGTGTATACATTTTTTAAAAGGATTTGTGATCTTGGGAGGCCGAGGTGGGCGGATCACCTGAGGTCAGGAGTTTGAAACTAGTCTGGTCATCATGGCAAAACCCCATCTCTACTAAAAATACAAAAAATTAGCCGGGTGTGGTGGTGGGTGCCTGTAATCCCAGCTTCTCAGGAGGCTGAGGCAGGAGAATCACTTGAATCCAGGAAGCGGAGGTTGCAGTGAGCTGAGATCAAGCCATTGCACTCCAGCCTGGGCGACAGAGCAAGACTCTGTCT
>NW_016107575.1:1788877-1796186 GCF_001604975.1 Cebus imitator | reverse complement strand
TAGAGATGGGGTTTCACCGTGTTGACCAGGATGGTCTCGATCTCTTGACCTCGTGATCCACCCACCTCGGCCTCCCAAAGTGCTGGGATTACAGGCTTGAGCCACCGTGCCTGGCCTGTCCCCATTCTTAGAATGTCCTTGTATGCCTTTCTATTATTTATTTATTTATTTTGAGACAGTGTCTCACTCTGTTGCCCAGGCTGGAGTGCAGTAGCGTGATCTTAGCTCACTGCAGCCTCCGCCTCCTGGGTTCAAGTGATTCTCCTGTCACAGCCTCCTGAATAGCCCAGGCACCCACCACCACACCTGGCTAATTTTTGTATTTTTAGCAGAGACAAAGTTTCATCATATTTGTCAGGCTGGTCTGGAACTCTTGACCTCAAATGATCCACCCACCTCAGCCTCCCAAAGTACTGGGACTACAGGCATGAGCCACCGTGCCCAGCAAGTACATTAAGATTTTTTAAATAATTGGATAGTATTCCCCTGTGTGGGTATATCATAATTTGTTTGACCAGCCTTTATTGATGGATATCTAGGTTATTTCCAGTATTTTGTGATTACAAACCATGTTGCAATGTACAATATCCTTTGCACAATATGTTTCCTTGTAAAACAGTAATGTTGCACAAATAAGAGCATATCAACAGGGTAAATTTCTAGAGGTGGAATTGCGGGGTCTGAACTATATGCATCATAGTTTTGTTAACTCATACTAGACTGCCCTCCATAGCACTGTGCCATGTGATACTCCCACCAACCGTGTATGACAGTGTTGGAGTGACTTTTTTCCCTCACTTTCACCAACAGAGTGAGCTATCCAATTTTCTTATCTTATCTCTGAGCAAAAAATGTTCCTTTAATGGAGTTTTAATTTTCTTTTCTCTTGGGAGTGAAGCTAAGAATCTTTTTATATGTCTTAAGAATCATTGTATTTCTTTTTCTCTACATTTTCTATTGTTACGCCTGTTTTTCTTTTGAGTCGTGGGTCTTTTTTTCATTAATTTGCAGTATATTTTAGGAAAATGAGTTGATTTCTGCAGGTTATTTTCTATGGGTTGTAAATTTTTTAGCAAGTGTTTTGTTTGCCTTTTGACTTTGTTTTTTGTTTTGTTTTGTTTTGAGACAGAGTCTCACTCCATCACCCAGGCTGTAGTGCAGTGGTGTAGTCTCAGCAATCTCCGCCTCCCAGGTTCAAGCAATTCACCTGCCTCGGCCTCCCAAGTAGCTGGGATCACATGCAGGCACCACCACACCCAGCTAAATTTGTATTTTTAGTAGAGATGGGATTTCACCATGTTGGCCAGATTGGTCTCAAACTCCTGACCTCAAGTGATCCGACTTGGCCTCCCAAAGTGCTGGGATTATGGCATAAACCACCGCACCTGGCCAGCTTTTTGACTTTGAAGAGGCCTGTTTTAGAAATAAGATATTAAGACCCAAAGAAACACAATTCCTTGTATAAAAGGCACTCAGCAGCCAGGCGTAGTGACTCAGGTCTGTAATCCCAGCTCTTTGGGAGGCCAAGGCAGACAGATCACCTGAGGTCGGGAGTTTGAGACCAGCCTGACCAACATGGAGAAACCCCGTCTCTACTGAAAAAAATATATAAAATTAACCAGGCATGGTGGTGCATGCCTGTAATCCCAGCTACTCAGGAGGCCGAGGCAGGAGAATCGCTTGAACCCAGGAGGCAGAGATTGCGGTGAGCCAAGATCATGCCATTGCACTCCAGCCTGGGCAACAAGAGCAAAACTCTCTCTCAAAAAACAAAAAAAGCACTCAGCAAGCCTGCGGCAAGGCCAAAGTGAGGCTTAGGCCTTGTAACTCCCAGTCCACGTGTCTTGGGTTGTCAGAAAGCCTTAGCTGTAACATCTAGGGATTGAGGCAGGTGACCTCGCACTTGTCTAAAAAGAGGAACTGGATTAGATTTACATCTCTCTTCACCACACCCATTTTCTGTAATTTGATGATGCATGAACTCACTGAACACTTACTGGCACAACCAAACTCCACCTGCGCTGGGAACACAGACTGGTTCCCTTCTCAATTTCCTTGTCTGGTCCCTCCCACCACCAGCCATCCCCCAGTTAGTTTCCTTTGAACTCATTTACTCTTCTTTTCTCCTTTTCCCTCACAGCAGTCATTGTCCAAATCTGCTTTTTTCCGACAAAATTCAGAGAGGAGGAACTTCAAGCTGCTGGACACTAGGAAGCTGAGTCGGGATGGAACCGGGTCCCCTTCCAAAATCAGTCCCCCCTCCACTCCCAGCAGCCCTGATGACACTTTCTTTAACCTTGGAGACCCCCAGAACGGCAGGAAGAAGAGAAAGATACCTAAGGTAATGCTGGCAACAAGCTTCATGCTCCGATATGCGTGACCCCTTCTCTGTGAAAGAAGACTGCAGAGGGGTCTGGGTGGAGAGTACGTCACTGGGCCTCTGCCACCTGTGTTGCTGCAGGCCAGGCGGCCACAGTGAAGCCAGCAGGCTGGAATATCTGGACCTTCTCCTGATAATTTCTCTGGTCCTGTATGTTCCTCTTAGCCACTCTTCTCCCAATCTTAGCTGCCTGTCTGATCCCAGACAAGGTTTTAATGCCCAAGCTCAAAAAGCCACAGCTCCTTCCTTCATCGCCTCAAAAAACAGAACTCCATCCATCATGCTCTGCCTTGAGACTTGGCCGACACCCGCCACAGAGGCAGGTCCCAGTCTGTGCTCTGAGACAGCCCTTCTCAACAATACCTCTTGTGGCTCCTTGCAGCCAAAAAGGTAAAACATGGCCGGGCGCAATGGCTCAAGCCTGTAATCCCAGCACTTTGGGAGGCCATGATGGGTGGATTGCCTGAGGTCAGGAATTTGAGACTAGCATGACCAATATGGTGAAACCCCGTCTCTACTGAAAATACAAAAATTAGCCGGGCGTGGTGGTGTGTTGTCCTAGCTACTTGGGAGGTAGAGGCAGGAGAATTGCTTAAACCCAGGAGGTGGAAGTTGCAGTGAGCCAAGATCAAGCCACTGCACTCCAGCCTGGGCGACAGAGCGACACTGCATATCCAAAAACATCCCCAGGGGCTTGGGTATACACATCTTTATGCATCTGTTGTTGGTTACATTTCCTTTTGCTCCATTTCAATGCTATAGTGCTGGTCTCTCTTCATTGACCAATTTGGTACTGTAGGGTAGGCAGAATTTCTCCTTTACCCTCTTAGGGTCTCCAGCTGAGCCTTAGATTTAAACTGACATAAAACAGATTAACAAGAGAAATGCATACTAATTTTATTTACAAGAATGTGGGAGCCCTCAAAAGAAAAATGTAAGACCCAAGGAAATGACTGAGTCTATGTGTTTATATACCAGGTTGAACAAAGAGTGGCCATTGTGGAAAAGCAACCAGGAAGATAAGGGTTAAACAAGGTTTGTTTGATTAGATTTCTCTTGGCCTCGACTGCCCATTGCTGGTGATAATATTTCTTCCCTCCTGTTAAAAGGAGGGCCTCTTTTACATGGGAGTTTCATCTCCTGTTTTTAAGAAAAAAAGAGAAGGTCAGAGAGCCCTTTCTGCACCTGCTGTTTTTCAAGTGTCTTTAGTTAAAAATAATTAACATGGCAAAGTGGCATATTTTTAGGTGCCATGTCCTGAACTACTTCAAGATCAACTTCTTAGAGGAACTTTTAAATTAGGGATTCAGAGTTCATGGATGGGCTTTAGGAGGTCATGAAACTCATAAAAATGTAAAATTTTATGCAGATAAGTTTTGGTGTGGGACAATGTAGGTTTCATGGATTTTTTTTTTTTTTTTTTGAGACAGAGTTTCGCTCTTGTTGCCCAGGCTGCAGTGCAATGGCACAATCTCGGCTCATTGCAACCTCCACCTCCCAGGTTCAAGCAGTTCTCCTGCCTCAGCCTCCCAAATAGCTGGGATTACAGGCACGCACCATGACGCCCGGCTACTTTTGTATTTTTAGTAGAGACAGGGTTTCACCATGTTGGTCAGGCTGATCTCAAACTCCTGACCTCAGGTGATCCACCAGCCTCAGCCTCCCAAAGTGCTAGGGTTACAGGCATGAGCCACCGCGCCTGGCTGGTTTCCTGGGATTTCTCAGAGTGACCCACTGACCTGAAAGAAAGTCAAGGGAGGCCAGGCATAGTGGTTCACACCTGTAATCCCAGCACTTTGGGAGGCCAACAGAGGAGGATCACTTGAGCCCAGGAGTTCAAGACCAGCCTGGGCAGTGTGGTGAAACCCCATCTCTACAAAAAATTTTAAAATTAGCCAGGCATAGGGGTGCACACTTGTAATCCCAGCTACTTGGGAGGCTGAGGTGAGAGAGAATTGCTTGAGCCCAGGAGTTAGAGGCTGCAGTAAGCTATGATCGTGCCATTGCACTCCAGCCTAGGTGACAGAGCGAGATGCTGCCTCTAAAAAGAGAGAGAAAGAGAGAGAGAGAGACAGAGAGGGTTCTGCTGAAGTCCACGGAGGGAATATGCCTTTAAGTAGTGGTGCCTGTTGAGTGACTCACCTTAGCAGCACTAGGAGAGGTTATGAAAGGACTTGGCAGGTCTGAGGACAGCTAAGAACTTTTATCCTAGAAACCAGAAAGGTGTTGGAGGTACCTCACGTAAGTGGAGTCATACAGTATGGTCCTTTTGTGACTGACATTTCACTTCGTGTAGTGTCTTCAAGGGTTAAGCATGTGTCAGCATTTTCTGCCTTTTTTAAGACTAAATGGTATTCCACTGTATGTATATACCACATTTTGTATATCCATCTATCTGTCCGTGGACACTTGGCTGTTAGAAAGTTGGAGTATTTCAACAGAAGTGACTGTTGAAACACGCCAGCCCCTTCGTTTTTCAGATAAGGACATTTGAGACCATAGAGGCCAACAAGTGGCCCAGAGACACCAGCCAGAAGCGAAACAGGCCAGACAATTTTTAAATATTGAAAGTAAGAATTAAAATATTCAAGCCAGCGCAGTGGCTGCCACCTGTAATCCCAGCAGTTTGGGAGGCTGAGGTGGGAAGATCACTGAGGTCTGGAGTTCAAGACCAGCCTGGCCAACATAGTGAAACCCTATCTCTACTAAAAATACAAAAAAATTAGCTGGGCATGGTGGCACACACCTGTAATCCCAGCTACTCGGGAGGCTGAGGCATGAGAATCACTTGAACCCGGGACACAGAGGTTGCAGTGAGCCAAGATCACACCACTCTATTCCAACATGGGCGACAGAGCAAGACTGTCTCAAAATAAATAGATAAATAAAATAAAATAAAATATTCATAGTACATGGAAATTGGTTACCATCCTATATTTTTGTTTACTGACATATACAGATAAAAGCATTATATAACATTTAACATGTAGCTACGAAATAATAAGATTAATTTTGTAAGCACACAAAACAACTAATTTTAGAATTCCTCCATGTGTGGGATTCTAAATCACATGTGCCATGAATGTGTGTGCTCTTTGATAGCAAGCCCCAGGGGACCCAGCAAAGCAAAATGTGCAAATCCACACTTACCAGCTTCTCACGCAACAAGAGGGAAAACAAACACATAGGAAACACCAGACTTTTTTCGTCTGAAATACGAAAAACATTTTCTGTGGATGCAGGTCTCCTTGAAAATGCATCAGACAACTAGGCTGGCCTGGGTAGTGGGGAGGGGGCCAGGCACAGGGCATCTGGCAGTGGTGATGGGGGAGACCCATCTGGGCTGAGTGGCCTTGTTGGAGGCTTGGGATGTGTCCCACACCAGGATATCCGTGTGCACTTGCACACTGCGTGTGTGTGTTCTGTGAACACATGGAGGGTGCATGACGTCTGGGGTGCGGGTCCCTCTGCAGATGGGCCAGCATGCTTGGGTGCACGGCACCGCTCCCCAAAATCCCAAGCGAGGGCTCGGGAGCCGGTCTAATCCCGGTTCCCACCCGATTCAGGGCTGGTCTGACATTCTTTGGAATGGTTCCCATGAAGGGAGCCCTGCCTGGGAACTTTTTTTTTCCCTCTCTTTCTTTTCTTGTTTTGTTTTGGGAGGAAAAGCTCCTTCCTGAGCCACAGTGACACCATAGCTTCAGAGGGAGAGCAGCCATCGCACTGTGAGCAATGGGCTGTCTCCCCATGGGTCTCTGCTGCTCATGAGCAGATCCAGATGACAGCTGCCCAGATGGCAGTGAGGCTGGCAGCCTCCTTTAGTTTCATTGACAGTCACAGTCCTGTGTGGTAGAAAAAAAATGACTAGGCTGGGCACGGTGGCTCACGCCTGTGGTCCCAGCACTTTGGGAGACCAAGGCAGGGGATCACCTGAGATCAGGAGTGGGAGAACAGCCTGGCCAGCATGGGAAAACCCGGTCTCTACTAAAAATATAAAAATTAGCTGGTTGTAGCGGTAGGTGCCTGTAATCCCAGCTACTCAGGAGGCTGAGGCAGAAGAATCTTTTGAACCCAGGAGTTAGAGGCTGTGGTGAGCTGAGATTGCGCCACTGCTGCACCCCAGTCTCTGGTCCACAAGAGCAAAACTCCGTCTCAAAAACAATGAATGAAAGACACCCCTGAGCCCATGGGAGGTGTGTCCCGCTCCCCCTGGCCCTGGCCTTCTATCATCCTAGGAGAGGGGCAGTGAGGGAAGCCCAGCCACCGCAGAGAGCAGGCTGCTAACACTGGCTCTTCTTCTCCTGGTGTCTGGCAGCTGGTGTTGCGAATCAACGCCATTTATGAGGCCCGGAGAGGAAAGAAACGGGTGAAGAGGCTGTCCCAGTCAATGGAGAGCAACTCAGGAAAAGGTAGTACCCCCACCACCAGCCTTCCTCCTGCGAGAATCAGGAAAGTGGCTTCCTGCTTTTTCTGATTGGCTCACCAAGGAGAACAAGCTGATGCTTTATAAATGTCCTGCATTGTCTTCGGGACAGTGGCAGAGCCAGGAGCTCAGCCTGGGCAGCATGTCCCCTTCCTCCCCGTCCTTGTCCTTGTCCTCATCCAAGTCAACCCAGCACTGCAGGCCCTGGCCTGACTGTGGGAGCAGCCTTCCTTGCTTAGCCTGCACAAAAGGGGCCAGGACCTTCTGCTCTGTTATCTCATATAAGTACCATCTAGTACCATCTGAACTAGAGCCAAATTAATTTGGCATACATTGAGGTAGATGAGACGTGGTTTGTGCAGTACATTGAAAGAGACAGCAGAGGCTGGGGGCTGTGGCTCGCACCTATAATCCCAGCACTCTGGGAATCTGAGACAGGCAGATCACCTGGGGTCAGGAGTTCAAAACCAACATGGTGAAACTCTGTCTCTACTAAAATATAAAAA
>NW_016107575.1:1781777-1788512 GCF_001604975.1 Cebus imitator | reverse complement strand
GCATGCCTGTAATCCCAGCTACTTGAGAGGCTGAGTCAGAAGAATCTCTGGAACCTGGAAGGGGGAGGTTGCAGTGAGCCAATATTTCGCCACTGCACTCCAGCCTGGGTGGCAGAGCGAGACTCCATCTCAAAAAAAAAGAAAGACAACAGAACACCCGCTCTGAATTAGAGAGAGTTTCCTGCACTAGAAGAATTCACATTTGCAACTGTCTTCCTTGTTCTTTCCTTCTAGTGACAGATGAGAACAGTGAGTCTGACAGTGACACAGAGGAGAAGCTGAAAGGTGAGGAGAGCCATTGCTGAGCAGGATGCAGGCAGGTGATTTGGAAGCTGCAAAGGTGGCCCCTCCTCCTCAGTATAAGGGACAGAAGCGTCCTGCTCCAGCTTGCTTGGCAAGGCAATGGAGGGGGGACAGTGGGGCCACAGAGTGCTCCGGGCCAGTCAGTCAAGGGTATGATCAAAATGGCACTGCAGTCGCTGAGAGCAAGGGTGGCTACAGTTACGGCAGTGACCCTGCTCCCATACCTCTCCCTATGTCCTGAGTGTTTTCAGACTTCGAGGCTTGGCACTGCAGCCCCAAGGCTCCAGAGACCTGGAACTCCTGCCGCACTTCTGTTCAAATTACTGTGTGATCTGGAGGAAATCACTTAAGATTAAGGGCCACTAGTTCCTCATCTGTCTGATGAAGTTGAAATAATTGGTCCCTGTGGGTCTAAAATTAGATGGTCCAGGCCTAGGCTTTAGTGACTTTTCTGCAATATTTCAGACCCCAGGGAGAAGCCAAAGGAAGCAAGTACAGGTTGCTGAACAAGGTGACAGGGACCTGTCCGCTCAGTGACCCTGCTGCATTCACCTCTGACACCCAGCTGCTCCCAGACCCACCTCTAGAATGAAGCAAGGCCATTTCGTTGCAGAGTTAGTGGCAGGAGGGGAGGTGGACAGGAGTTCCTGAGTTAGTGGGGTCTCTGCCAGTTGAGTCACACAGGATGTTTACAAAGCTCCCAACTCCAAAAGCCCTATGGTCTGGATTCTGTCACATCACACAAACCGAAAGACAAGGGAAATGGCTGAGGGGAGGAGTCACTGTCCGCACCCCATCAGATAGTTGAAGGCAAGGACATCAGCCACTGCCCAGAGTCCAGACAGCAAAACCATGGCAGAGCAGAGCCATAGTTCCAGGCTCCAGCACCCTGATTGGTCTGGTAGCCAATTGAATGTTGCTTCTCCCAGAACTTTGGCAGAGATCCCAGATAAAGAGTTTCCTACTAATTTGTTAGACACAGAAACACTTTGGGGATTAGATAAAAGTACTTGAGCTGAGAATTACATAACTTATTGTCGGTTCAGTTCCACATGGGCTCATGGTCATTTCAGTCTCCTGCGCTCTCTGTGTGTATGTGTCTCTCTCTCTCTCTCTCTCTCTCTCTCTCCTTCCCTTATCCAGCTCACAGCCAGCGCCTGGTCAATGTGAAGTCCCGCTTGAAGCAGGCACCTCGGTACCCATCACTTGCCCGGGAGCTCATCGAGTACCAGGAGAGGCAGCTCTTCGAGTACTTTGTGGTTGTGTCTTTGCACAAGAAGCAGGCTGGGGCTGCCTACGTGCCAGAACTCACCCAACAGTTCCCTCTGAAGGTACGGGGAGGCCAGGGTCCTGTGGCCTGCCAGGGTTCTAACCATCACCTTATTGGGACTCATGAATTCAGGGAGGCGTGGGAGTCTGAGGAACACCTAGCATCTAGAATCTTGAAAATGGATCTTAATTAGGGTATATCAGATGAAAAAAAAAAAAAAAAAAAAAAAAAGGAAAAAAAAAAAAAAAAAAAAAAAAAAAAAAAAAAAACTGCTGCTGCTAGAGAATTTGGGAGGTCCCACAAAGGAGAGATTCGGGGACTCAAAAAGTATGGCCAGACAAATGCCAACATTAGCCGGGCATGGTGGCACGCGTCTGTAGTCCCAGCTACTCAGGCTGAGACAGGAGAATCGCCTGAACACAGTACTCCAGCCTGGGCAACACAGCAAGACTCCGTCTCAAAAAAAAAAGTATGGCCAGAAATGCTTTCTCATTTCTTGTGGTCCCTGTGCTGGCTATGCCATCCCCTTTGTCCTCCCCTTCCACCTCCTTACCCAGCCAGCCACATCTCTTCCTAACCTAGCCTAGAAGCCTCTTTCCCTCAAAGCCCCAGCATGTCTCCCTAAGCGGCATCATGTTTGTGTCTGTGCTGAATGTCTGCTTCGCTTGTGCACTGTGCATCTCTGTGTATGTGCAGGAAAGTCCTTTTGTTACAGGAAGGGAATCTCCATACCCCTAGAGAGTGTTCTTGGATCTCCCACAAAAAAAGAATTCAGGCCAAGTCAGCAGAGTAAAGTGAAAGCAAATTTATTTAGAAAATAAAGGAGGCCGGGAGCGGTGGCTCACACCTGTAATCCCAGCACTTTGGCAGGCCAGGTGGGCAGATCCCTTGAGGTCAGGAGTTCGAGACCAGCCTGGCTAACATGGTGAAACCCCATCTCTACTAAAAATTAAAAAATTAGCTGGGCGTGGTGGCAGGCACCTGTGGTCCCAGCTACTCGGGAGGCTAGGCTGGAGAATCGCTTGAACTCGGAAGGCAGAGCTGGCAAAAAGTAAAGGATCGAAAGAATGGCTACTCCATAAACAGAGCAACCCTGAGGGCTGCTGATTGCCCATTTTTATGGTTATTTCTTGATTATATACTAAACAACAGGTGGGTTATTCATGCCTCCCTTTTTAGATCATAAACTGTCATGGTGCTGGTGAGAGTGTAGCAGTGAGGACGGCCAGAAGCACTCTCATCACCATCTTGGTTTTGGTGAGTTTTAGCCAGCTTCTTTACTGAAACCTGTTTTATCAGCGAGGTCTTTATGACCTGTGTCTTGTGCTGACCGCCTGTCTCATCCTGTGACTTAGAATGCTTTAACCATCTGGGAACGCAGCCCAGTAGGTTTCAGCCTCATTTCACCCAGCCCCTACTCAAGATGCAGTCGCTGTGGTTCAAACACCTCTGACACTTCTATGTCATGGACCATGGTTGTGTGGATTCAGCTTTACCATATGTTAAATCATGGCACCTGAAGTAAAATAAATAAAATGGCACTTAATATAACCTGAAGCAACATGGCCAATAATTTGTAAATTATTCTTAGGCTTTGGCATCAGTATTAAAGAGGTTTTTACCATATTCTAATTCAATTCAATCAGAATTTACTAAGAATATATTACATTCAAGCAATTTTCCACCTGGCCCTGGTGGAGTGACAGTGATGAACAAAACGTGTCTCCTGTCCTCAAGGAGTTTAAACTCTGCCAGGAGGACATAAAATAACCATCTTCTCCCACCCTCAGAAAAACATGCAGAGATTCACCAGGTAGAATCTGATGGTCTCTGGATAAACCCATGCCTCAGGGAGGGCAGAAGGGAGGGAGCGTCTGTCCTTGCCCACTCAGGGCCTCCCTTTGCCATCACCACCCAGGCATAACCCCAGCATCTTCCAAGGCCCAGATCCCGCTGTTCCCTGGCCTCAGCTCCTTTCCCAGGCCAGCCTTCCTTCCATACTCCCCACTGTGGTCCAACACCACAATCAAGCCCTATTTTTGGAGTTTAGGATAGCAATTATGTAGACTGAAGTAAACCATAGGCGCTGGCCTTCCAAAGGTGACACTCACTTCCTCTAGCTGTCACACCTCTAAGGAATGAGCCCCTGACACCCCACTGCCACAGATATGCCCAGATTTTTTTTCGGTGGGGTCGCCGCCCCATGGATAAGAGAGGCTGCTGGGTATGCCCACGCTGACTCACAATGGAGAGCACTGAGGCATGAAGGGCTATCTATCACCCTGTTCATTGCCTCGGGGCCCAGCACAATGCTGTTCACATGGCAATGCTTGATCAGTGTTCCAGGAATCAAGTTAATTAATGACTCACTATATGATCAAATGATGATCGTTTCCAGCCAGGAGTCACCCACATTAAATTTTTTTTGTTTCTAGAGCAAAGTTGCACAGTTACTGTTGAAAAGGGAACTGGGCTGGGCGAGGCGGCTCACACCTGTATTCCCAGTTCTTTGGGAGGGCTGATGCGGGAGGATCACAAGGTCAAGAGATCGAGACCATCCTGGCCAACATGGTGAAACCCCGTCTCTACCAAAAATGCACAAAAATTAGCTGGGCGTGGTGGCGCATGCCTGTAATCCCAGCTACTTGGGAGGGTGAGGCAGAAGAATTGCTTGAACCCGGGAGGCAGAGGTTGTGGTGAGCCAAAATCGCACCACTGCACTCCAACCTGGGTGACAGAGTGAGACTCCGTCTCAAAAAAAAAAAAAAAGAACAAAAAGGAACTGATCCAGAAATGTATTAGGAAAGAAATCACTAGTAATCCCGCCACACAGAGACCATCACTGTTAACATTTTCTTTCTCATCCAGTCTTTTCTCATGGTATAATTTTCTTACAAAACTGGAATCATACACTGCAGAATTTTTGTATCATGTTGCATGTACTCTTTTGTAAACCTCTCATTATTTATAAGCATATTTAATAAAAATTCTAAAACATCATTTTTCAAGTTATATATAATGCTCCAATATGTGAGTATTTCCTAGTCTATTTATCTACTTAACCAGTCCTCTTCTTTTGAAAATGTATCTGGCTATAAGTGGTTTTTTTGTTTGTTTGTTTTGTTTTTTTTTTTAGACAGTCTCACTCTGTTGTCTAGGCTGGAGTGCAGTGGCACAGTCTTGGCTCACTGCAGCCTCTACCTCCCAGATACAAGCAATTCTCCTGCATCAGCCTCCCAAGTAGCCAAGGTTACAGGCATGCACCACCACGACCAACTAATTTTTATATTTTATGTTTCACCATAATGGCCAAGCTGGTCTTAAACTCTTGACCTCAAATGCTCCGCCCGCCTCAGCCTCCCAAAGTGCTGGGATTACAGGCATGAGCCACCGTGCCCAGCCTCTGTGTGTATTTTTGAGACAGGATCTCACTATCACTCTTGTCATCCAGGATGGCATACAGTGGTACAATCACAGCTCACTGCATCCTCAACCTCCTGGGTTTAAATGATCCTTCCCGCCTCATCTTCCTGGGTAGCTAGGACTGCAGGCACATGCCACCATGCCCAGCTTATTGATTTTTTGTAGAGATGAGGTCTTCCTCTGTTCCCCAGGCTGGCCTCCAACTCCTGGGCTCAAGTGATCCACCTACCTGAGCCTTCCAAAGTGCTGGGATCCACTGTGCCTTGACTTTTTTTTTTTTTTTTTAAATGCAGCGATGAGGCCAGGCATGGTGGCTCATGCTGTAATCCCAGCATTTTGAGAGGCCAAGGTGGGTGGTTCACAATATCAGGAGATCAAGACCATCCTGGCTAACAGGGTGAAACCTCATCTCTACTAAAAATACAAAAAAATAGCCAGGTATGGTGGCACACCCCTGTAGTCCCAGCTACTCAGGAGGCTGAGGCAGGAGAATCGCTTGAACCCGGGAGGAGGAGGTTGCAGTGAGCCAAGATGGCACACTGCACTCCAGCCTGGGTGACAGAGCGAGACTAAGTCTAAAAAAAAATGCAATGGTGATCATCCTTGCACATGCATTTTTTTTCCTTGAGATGGACTCTTGCTCTTTCTCTAGGCTGGAGTACAGTGGCGCAATGTCGGCTCACTGCAACCTACGTCTCCCAGATTCAAGCAATTCCCCTGCCTCAGCCTCCTGAGTAGCTGAGACTACAGGCGCGCGCCACCACACCTGGCTAATTTTTTGTATTTTAGTAGAGAGGGTTTCATCATGGCCAAGATGGTCTCGATCTCCTGACCTCATGATCCACCCACCTTGGCCTCCCAAAGTGCTGGGATTTCAGGTGTGAGCCACCGCGCCCGGCCTATACATGCGTTTTTACATGTCAGCCTATTTTATATCTCCTTGCCTTTCCTCCCTTGCTCCCTCTGTAGGAAAGACTTTTTCCTCCTTCTCTCTCTTCTCTTTTTAACCTTTTTTTTGTGAGTTTTAGCCCTCACTTGTGTCAAGTCGCCTGAATCAAGGCACAGTCCTATTTGCATGCTAATGTTCGATTAAAATGTTTCCTATTGCCTATTTGTCTTTGACAATTCAAGGAGCCTGGGCTGTTTTCCAGCCATCTGTGATTGGCTGTATTTGTGGGAGATTTCTGTGTTCAGCTTTCTGTAACTGTGTTCCTGTGCATCTATGAGCCTGTGTGCGTATGCACTGATACCTCATAGGTTGATGACAGTGTGAGTAGGCACTTGTGCACCTGTATTTGTGTGTGTCATATGTGTGATCTGAGGTGGGTGCATGCAAGTGGTGACTGGGCTGTTGAAAAGGGCTGGAACTTGTTTTCCCATGAAGCCTGCTCTTTGGTCCTGAATGATGTTTCCTTTGTGGAGAAACGCCTTTGGAATTCTTCCCTTTGGAATTCTTCCTCCCTTTGGTATTCTTCTTCCCTCCTTTGGTATTCTTCTCCCCTTTGGTATTCTTTCTCCCTTTGGTATTCTTCTTCCCTTTGGAATTCTTCTTCCCTTTGGAATTCTTCCTCCCTTTGGAATTCTTCTTCCCTCCTTTGGTATTCTTCTTCCCTTTGGTATTCTTTCTCCCTTTGGTATTCTTCTTCCCTTTGGAATTCTTCTTCCCTTTGGAATTCTTCCTCCCTTTGGTATTCTTCTTCCCTCCTTTGGTATTCTTCTTCCCTTTGGTATTCTTCCTC
>NW_016107575.1:1776713-1781562 GCF_001604975.1 Cebus imitator | reverse complement strand
TCCCTTTGGAATTCTTCCTCCCTTTGGTATTCTTCTTCCCTCCTTTGGTATTCTTCTTCCTTTTGGTATTCTTCCTCCCTTTGGAATTCTTCTTCTCTTTGGTATTCTTCCTCCCTTTGGAATTCTTCCTCCCTCTGGTATTCTTCCTCTCTCTGGTATTCTTCTTCCCTCTGGTATTCTTCTTCCCTTTGGTATTCTTCCTTTGGAATTCTTCCTCCCTTTGGTATTCTTCCTCCCTTTGGTATTCCTCCTCCCTTTGGAATTCTTCTTCCCTTTGGTATTCTTCCTCCCTTTGGAATTCTTCCTCCCTTTGGTATTCTTCCTCCCTTTGGTATTCTTCCTCCCTCTGGAATTCATCCTCCCTCTGGTATTCTTCCTCCCTCTGCTATTCTTCCTCCCTCTGGTATTCTTCCTCCCTCTGCTATTCTTCTTCCCTCTGCTATTCTTCTTCCCTTTGGTATTCTTCTTCCCTTTGAAATTCTTCCTCCCTTTGGTATTCTTCCTCCCTTTGATATTCTTGGCTGGTCATTTCTTTGGTATTCTTTATAATTTAAGTCATTCACTCTGTGGTGATTAATGACTCCTTCCTATAATCACACCCAGCTGGTATTTGCTTCTTTGCATGACTGTGCAAGAACAGTCAAAATTACAGTTTAGGGGACAGTCTGGGCTTGTGAATTACCAACTCAAAGACTGTTCCTGGGCCAACTGGGTTCGTCTGTGTCATGGATGGAAGAGAGAACTGTTTATATAGAAAAGAAATAGTGACTATTCTGAAGAAGAACAACTAAAGGACAACTATGTCTATTAATGGTGACTGTGTTTTACTGATTGATTGCTGTCTCAACCACTAGTGTTAGTGGTACCCCATGTCTTCAATTAAATTTGGCCTAGCCTGAGGGGAATCATATTGGAAGCAGTTTTTAAAGTTGGAAACAATCAGTCTGGTGCTGCTCTGTGCCTTTGGATACTCTTCTTCAGAGACCTCCTGTCTCTGACACAGGATAACCTTGGGAAGGCTCGTTGACCCTCAGGAGCAGTGAACAGGACTGCTGGCCTGCCAGCTTCAGAAACTGTCTGCAAGGGTGTTTTAAAGTGGAGCTCAGGCTGGGCATGGTGGCTCGTGCCTGTAATCCTAGCACTTTGGGAGGCTGAGGCAGGTGGATCAATTGAGTTCAGGAGTTCAAGACCAGCCTGGCCAACATGGTGAAACCCCATCTCTATTAAAAATACAAAAATTAGGTGGGGCACGGTGGCTCATGCCTGTAATTCCAGCACTTTGGGAGGCCAAGGAAGGCAGATCGTCTGAGGCTGGGAGTTCGAGACCAGCCTGACCAGCATGGTGAAACCCTATCTCTACTAAAAATACAAAAATTAGCTGGGAGTGGTGGTGCATGCCTGTAATCCCAGCTACTCAGGAGGCTGAGGCAGGAGAATCACTTGAACCTGGAAGGCAGAGTTTGCAGTGAGCAGAGGTCATGCCATTACACTTCGGTCTGGGCAACAGGGTGAGACTCTGTCTCAAAAAGAAAAAAAAATACAAAAATACAAAAATTAGCCGGCCATGGTGGCAGGCACCTGTAATTGCAGCTACTCAGGAGGCTTGAATCGCTCGAATCCAGGAGGTGGATGTTACAGTGAGCCAAGGTTGCGACATTGCACTCCAGCCTGGGTGACAGAGCAAGACTCTGTCTCAAAAGAATAAATAAAAAGTGGAGCTCACTAGCAAGCTATTGGAAACAAAGAAATTGATGCAAATTATTACAGAAAAAGTTTAGGTTAGGGCCAAGCGCAGTGGCTCATGCCTGTAATCCCAAAACTTTGAGAGGCCAAGGTGAGCAGATCACTTGAGGCCAGGAGTTCAAGACCAGCCTGGCCAACATGGTGAAACCCTGTCTCTACTGAAAATACATTAAAAAAAAAAACAAAAAACAGGTGTGGTGGTGCCTGCCTGTAATCACAGCTACTCAGGAGGCTGAGGCAGGAGAATCACTTGAACCCAGGAGGCAGAGGCTACAGTGAGCTGAGATCACACTACTGTACTCCAGCCTAGGCAACAGAGTGAGACTCTGTCTCAAAAAAAAAAAAGAGAAAAAAAAAATGTAGATTAGACGTTGTATTTAGGTTAAATGTTATAAACTCCTAACCTCAGATATTCAGATGTGTGATATTTCAAATTACTGTAGGTAACTTTAGCATGATGTATTTTTTTTAACTTTTTTATTTTTTATTTTTAAAGATGTGGTTTCACCATGATGGCCAGGCTGGTCTTGAACTCCTGACCTCAGGCAATCCACCCACCTCGGCCTCCCAAAGTGCTAGGATTACAGGCGTGAACCACCGTGTCCAGCCCTCTTTAACTTTTTATGAAGGAAATTTAACAAGTATAAACCTATTAACAGCAACAAAGCCTACAATTCTCCTCACATGAAAAAGTACCCATTTATAAGCAAATATGAATAATAGATAATTAGAAATTATTCTTTTGTGTTTTCCACACTTGTATCTGGGGTGCTTTTTAAAAGTAGATTTATGGCTAGGTGCAATGATATGCACTTGTAATTCCAGCTACTTCGGAGGCTGAACAGGAGGATTGCTTGAGCTCAGGAGTTCAAGTCCAGCCTAGGCAACATAGCAAGACTCTGGTTCTAAAAATATATATATGTATGCATAGAGAGATAGATGAAAAAAATCACAAATTTCTGTTCATAAGCAAAATAAGCTCATGACTTTAAATATAATCTCTAAATCAGACTTTATGAATTCATCCTGTTCTTTTTCTTTTTTTTAGACAGCATCTTGTTCTGTCACCCAGGCTGGAGTGCAGTGACATGATCTTAGCTCCCTGCAACCTTCACCTCCTGGATTCAAGCAATTCTTGTGCCTTAGCCTCTCGAGCACCTGGGACTACAGGTGCCCACCACCATGCCCAGCTAATTTTTTTGTATTTTTAGTACAGATGGGGTTTTGCCATGTTGGCCAGGCTGGTCCTTAAAACTGACCTCAGGTGATTCACCCACCTCGCCTCCCAAAGTGCTGGGATTACAGATGTGAGCCACCACACCAGCCCCTGTTCTTTTTTTTTTTTTTTTCCCATAGAAATGGGGTCTCGCTATGTTGCCCTGGCTGCTTTTGTGCTCCTAGCCTCAAGCAATCCTCCTGCCTTGGCCTCCCAAAGTGCGCATCCTGTTTTTTAATAAGATAACATTTATCTAGTCTTTGATATGTCAGATACTACATGATGTGCTAGAATATCAGAGAGAAAAAAAGATTAAGATCACTTTTTTTCCTAGTTTGAACATTAACTCATATGACTGGGACACGTCACTTCACATCTCAGGGCTTATTTCCTTCTCTCTGACATAAGAATGTCAGGCTAGATGGTGTCATGCTCCTTTGTAGTTCCAATGCTCAATGACTGTCTGAAATTAGTTGAATTTCCCAGCATAATATGATTTTACTGGATTTATTCACTGAGAGTGTTGTAACAGTGTGCCTGAACTGAGAAGGGACAGCTTTGCCTGGGCCCAGAGATAGAAAGGCCTGGTTGGAGGCTCTCCGTTCCAGATTCCTGAGCCTCCTATTTGGAAAGGATTGCTGGCAGTTTTTTCTTATTCATAGTTACAGTCTAGAATGTCAAGCATAGAGAACGTTTCTCTAAAGCATACTATTTTTTCCTCCTGACTTCTCCCAGAAGTGTATAGTTGGAAGTGCCCTGGGGGGAAAATGCCCCAGCAGACAGAGCTGCAAGCTTTTCCCAAGGGAAGAGGTTAAGGTGGCAGTCACCAGTGCCGAAAGGTGGGAAAGGCCATCCTTGCCATCATCTACCTCACTCTTCCACATTGGGGTTTGTTCTTGAACCTTCTCTCACCTTTCTCCCTGCAGTTGGAAAGGTCTTTCAAGTTCATGAGAGAGGCTGAGGACCAATTGAAAGCCATTCCCCAGTTCTGTTTCCCCGATGCCAAGGATTGGGTTCCTGTCCAGCAGTTCACCAGGTATGAACTGGCATTTCCCCTTCCCAACCCCAAAGACTAAGGAGGGACTTAGAGATGGGGTTACAGGTGGTAGACCCCATGAGTCGGTCCTACCATTAAGCAGTCCTAGTGGGCCCTGGCCTAGAGCTTTCCCCCAGGGGTGTTTTTAAAGCTTCCCTGATGGTGGGAGTCACCTGCCCAGCCTGCAGGCCTCCCAGGCCTCCCACTCAATCTGGGGATGTGTTTGTTTCAGAAGCCCGGGGGGAGGTAACTTTTCTTAGCCTGGGAAAATTTAGGGAAACATTGCCCTTCCCTGTCCTCATCCTGAAACCTCTTTTCAGTAGCCTATCCAGCTGTTTCTTGGAGTGGGATCCATTTACATTTCTGCTTCATCGCATGTTATTAGACACCAGTGTTTTTATTACCAGATATTTCAGCATTTGGCCAGACTCAGTAGGCTGCGGGGTCCTGTGTTTAAGGGGTACCACGTTCCTTGAGGGTGGCTCAGCAGTCTTTAAGGATTGTCCAAGCCTCGGGGCTGCTGTTTCCAGACCATGCTCTGAGAGAGCTGCCCTGGAGCAGTTCCAAGAGGGTCAGAGAACTGTCCCACTCTTCAGCTGCTCCCTCCCTGAGTCACATCCCTAGATGAGCAGGCGCCACTCACACAGGCTCGGCTCCCTGAGGGCAGCACCCAGGCTCTTCCCTGCTTCAGCCACCAGAGTGAGTGACAATTGTGTTTTGTACAATGGGGCAGCTCAGATGATGGAATGACAGACAGCCCAGGGTGGAAACAAAGCACCACATTTCCTTTTAGGCCACAGTTACATTTTGGTCTCAGTCTCATTGACTTTTTTCTTTTTTTTTTTTTTTTTTTT
>NW_016107575.1:1769401-1773712 GCF_001604975.1 Cebus imitator | reverse complement strand
AGGAATAGGAGGTTTCAGTGAGCCCACATCACGCCATTGTACTCTAGCCTAGGCAGCAGAGCGAGACTCCATCTCAAAAAAAAAAAAAAAAAAAATTATTGAGATTTGATTTTTTCTTTTTTTGGTTTGAAAATTAGCTTAAAACTGAGTTTTCAGAAAGATCTTCAGAAATGATTTCTCACTTGAAATTATCATTATAATAAACATATAGGGATAACAAACAATTATAACAGACATTATAACAAGCCACAATGGGATAACGACTTACCTTATGGGGTCTTCCAGAGCTACCATATGTGGAAACATCTGACACATGATAACCTCTCAAAAAACATGTGGGTTCTTTTCTTCCCTGAGGTTGTCAACACCCATAATTCCCTTGTGTTTCTTTCCAAAAAGCCTGGAGGCAAAGGCAAGCGCCTTCCTGAAGTTTACTGCATCGTCAGCCGCCTGGGATGCTTCAGCCTCTTTTCAAAGGTGAGAACTTGGACCTCAGAGAAAGAGGAATGGTCAGAACCGGGGGGCTCTAGAGAGGTCCAGGGGATACCCCCATCTCCTGGGCCTTCCATCATCTCATTCTCTACCTCTACTTCCCTTCCCATTTCTTCACTTTTCTGCTTATCACTCCGCTATTCTCTCACCGTTGGTTCAGGAAATGAGAGTTGATAGGCCAGACACGATAGCTCGCGCCTGCAACCCCAGCACTTTGGGAGTCTGAGGCGGGTGGATATCTTGAGGTCAGGAGTTCGAGATGAGCCTGGTTAACATGGTGAAACTCCGTCTCTACTAAAAATTAAAAAAAAAAAAACTATCCAGGCGTAGTGGCATGCGCCTATAGTCCCAGCTACTTGGGAGGCTAAGGCAGGAGAATCACTTGAACCCGGGAGGCAGAGGTTGCAGTGAGCCAAGTTTGTGCCATTGCACTCTACCTTGGTGACAGAGACTCTGCCGTCTCAAAAAAAAAAAAAAAAGAGTTGATGAAGGGCCAGAAAGTGTGTGTGGTACGGAGAGGGCAAGATAATTGAAGTTGAGGAATGGAGGGGTGCAATCTCAGCTCACTGCAACCTGCACCTCCCAGGTGCAAGCAATTCTCCTGCCTCAGCCTCCCGAGTAGCTGGGACTACAGATGTGTGTCATCACGCCTAGGTAATTTTTTGTATTTTTAGTAGAGACGGGGTTTCACTGTGTTAGCCAGGATGGTCTCGATCTCCTGACCTCGTGATCCACCTGCCTTGGCCTCCCAAAGTGCTGGGATTATAGGTGTGAGCCACCGTACCAGCCCTTGTTTTTTATTTTTCAGTTAGAGACAGGATCTCACTAGTTTTCCCAGGCTGGAGTGCAGTGATGTGATCACAGCTCACCACGGCCTCAAACTCTTGGGGCTCAAGTGAACCACCAGCCTCAGCCTCCTGACCAGGCATTAATTCTTTCAAACAGACTTGCAGAGAAGTACAAGTTCTAACATGGAAAGGGAACACACTATATCTGTATAATTCAGGCTTCCTCTGAGTTCAGGTGGAGGGCGGGCAGGAGGAAGACTTTTGCTTAGAAATGCTTTTAGGGAGTACCGCTTTAACATCCGTGGACCTCAGGTGCAGGAACTCCAGTTCCCCAAAAGAAAGCTCGGACGGTTCTATACTCAAGAAAGATTGAAAACAGGCTGGGCGTGTTGACTCACGCCTATAATCCCAGCACTTTGGGAACCTGAGGCAGATGGATCACCTGAGGTCAGGATTTCAGGTGAGGTCAGGATTTCAAAACTAGCCTGATCAACATGGTGAAACCCTGTCTCTACTAAAAATACAAAAATTAGCCAGGTGCAGTGGCACATACCTGTAGTCCCAACTACTTGGGAGGCTGAGGCAGGAGAATCACTTGAACCTGGGAGGTGGAGGTTGCAGTGAGCCAAGACCACGCCACTACACTCCAGCCTGGGCAACAGAGTGGGGCTCTGTCTCAAGAAATAAAAAATAAAAGAAGGCCAGGTGCAGTAGCTCACACCTGTAATCCTAGTACTTTGGGAGGCCAAGGCAGGTGGATCACTTGAGCCCACGAGTTCAAGACCAGACTAGGCAACATGATGAAACCCTGTCTCTACAAAAAACACAAAAAAATTAGCCAGGCTTGGTAGAGTGCACCTGTATTTCCGGCTGCTTGGGAGACAGAGCTGGGAGGATTGCTTGAGCCTAGGAGCCTGAAGCTGCAGTGAGCCATGTTCGCACAACTGCACTCCAGCCTTGGCAACAGAGTGATACCCTGTCTAAGAAAGAAAAAAAAAAAGAAGGAAGGGAGGGAGAGAGGAAAGGAGGGAGGGAGTGAAGGAAAGAAACAAAAGGAGACAGGGAGGGAGGAAGGAAAGGGAGGGAGGGAGGAAGGCAGAGGAGGAGGGAAAGGAAAGAAGGGAAAAGGAAAGAAAGGAAAAAGAGAAAAAGAAAGAAAGAAAATGAATGCTATCAGTGTAATCGGAGCCATGGTCTGCCCTCCCCTCCAGCAGAAGTGGTCATCATTTTGTGCTGGGGGTTGGCCGCTGGCGAGGTCTAGCAGGCTAGGCATTGCTGCTCAGGCCAGTCTTTCATGTGCTTTGTTTGAATCTGAAATAGGGTTATAGGTCGTAGCCTCTGTTGTTGTCAGAATGCTTATGAATACTAGAAGTAAAACAGCTCATGGGAGTTCGGCCAGCTTCCAAGTGGAGACTTTGAAGTTCACATAAGCTTCATTGCTATGTCATGGACAGGACGTGGAGCAAGAAAATGTGCTATCATCCTTCTGTGATGCACAGTCCTTTGTCGTCATGTCTGTTTTCTGACCAGGGATATTTTAGGAGTGCAGTGGGATGACTTGCCGAAGACCACACAGCAGATATTCAGGACAGAACCAGAACCAGAGCTTTGGCTAACTGAGCCCAGGACCTCCAGCTGTTTCTAGGTGTGAGGCAAGGGTAGCCACAATGGCATATTGTCCTCTAGAACAGAAAGGAGTCATGGAGAAGAGCAGTGCTCAGAATTTCTGAAGAAAGGAATACCAGTTACATACTGCTATAGCAATGCTGTCTAATGAACCACAGAGGCTTCCAGATTCAACCGTCTGTTCTCCCAGCTGTGAGGTCAGCTGGGGTTTGGGCTCAGCACGTATTGTGAAGAGACTGGGTTGGCCGATCTACCTGCCCTAGAGGCTGCAAGTCTGGCACAGGCCTGGTCCACATGTGTCCCGTGCTCCTTAGACAGTGGGATGGCTCACATGTGCTCTTCTCGTGGCAATGGCAGAGGCACGAGAGGGCACGCAAAACACGAAGGCAGGCCTCCTAAGGCCTGGACGGAGAACCCCATGTTGACACTTCTACACTGCCCAGTGTCCCACAAGCTTTTATTATTTTTTGTTGTTGTTGTTGCCCAGGCTGCAATGCAGGGGCATGATCATAGCTCACTGCAGCCTCGAATTCCTGGCCCAAGCAATTCTCCTGCCTCAGCCTCCCAAGTAGCTGGGATTACAATTGTGTAACACCTTACCCAGCTTCATAAATGGCATTTTAATTTAGACTCTGTTTTACAATTAGATTGTGGAGAGTTTAGATTTTTTAGTTGTTTAGTAGTAGCTTTATTGAGATATAATTCACATACCATACAATTCACTCATTTAAAGTTCACAGTTTGCTGAGCACAGTGGCAAGTGCCTGTAGTCTCAGCTACTCAGGAGGCTGATATAGGAGGACACTTGAGCCCAGAAGTTGAAGGCAAGTCTGGGCAACCTAGCAGGACCCCCATGTCTAAAAGAATGAAAATAAAAAGTATACATAGTGCAATGGCTATTAGTGTATTCACAGAGTTATACAACCATCATTACAATTTTACTTTTTTTTTTTTTTTTTTGAGACAGAGTCTTGCTCTGTTGCCCAGGCTAGAGTGGAGTGGCGCGATCTCGGCTCACTGCAACCTCCGCCTCCCAGGTTCAGGCGATTCTTCTGCCTCAGCCTCCCGAGTAGCTGGGATTACAGGCGTGTACCACCACACCTGGCTAATTTTTGTATTTTTAAGGAGATGGGGTTTCACCATGTTGGTCAGGATGGTCTCGAACTCCTGACCTCATGATCCACCTGCCTCAGCCTCCTAAAGTGCTGGGATTACTTTGGGAGGCTGAGGCGGGTGGATCATGACGTCGCTGCACCCGGCCAATCACTACAATTTTAGAACATTTTCATCACCCCAACAAAAAATCCTATACCTACTAGCAGTCACTCCTCAACTCTAAGCAACCTCCAGTCCACTTTCTGTTTCTCTGGATTTTTCTATTTTGGACATTTCATCTAAATGGAAT
>NW_016107575.1:1756998-1769335 GCF_001604975.1 Cebus imitator | reverse complement strand
GCACAATTTCAGCTCACTGCAACCTCCGCCTCCCGGTTCAAGCAATTCTCCTGCCTCAGCCTCCCAAGTAGCTGGGACTACAGGCGCACACCACCACACCCAGCTAATTTTTGTATTTTCAGTAGAGACGGGGTTTTGCCATCCTGGCCAGGATGGTCTCAATCTCTTGACCTTGTGATCCGCCCGCCTCGGCTTCCCAAAGTGCTGGGATTACAGGCTTGAGCCATCGCGCCCGGCCCTAAATGGAATCTTATACACGAGATGGCCTTTTACGACTGGCTTCTTTCACTTAGCACAACATTTTCAAGAGTCATCCAAGTTATAGCATGTATCAGCGCTTTGATGGTTAAATAATATTCCATTATATGGATATAGCACATTTCATTTATCACTTCATCAGTTAATGGACATTTAAGTTTTTGTGTTTTGGCTATGATGTATAATGCCACTACAAACAATCATGTACAAATTTTTATGTGAACATATATGTTTTCATTTCTTTTGGGTAGGTACCTAGGAATGCTATGTGCTAGGTCATATGGTAGCTCTATGTTTAACCTTTTGAGGAACTACCAGACTGTTCTCCAGAGTGGCTTCACTATTTTACGTTCCCAACAGCAGTGTATGAGAGTTCTAATTTCTCCGTGTCCTTGCCAACACTTGTTATTATCCGTCTTTTTATTAAAGTCATCTTAATGGGTGTGAAGTGGTATCTCATGGTGCTTTTGATTTGTATTTTCCTGATGGCTATCCCCTCCCATGACATTTTAATTCCATAAATAAACTGTATATCTGTTTACGCACTGTGACCCCTTGGAGGGCTACAAACCATTATAATATCTTAAGATTTTTCATTCCTCCCAAAAGCCAGTTCTTACCCTCTTAGGGTGATATTACCCCCAGTGGGAATGGATGTATTAGCACAACCAGTCACATGACCAAACCCTAAGTGAAAGGAGCAAGGAACAAGACTTCACTCCTTGAGTAGAAGGAGCTGCAATGCTGCATGGCAAAGGGTGTGGACACAGCAGGGAGAAGAACTGGGGACAATCATGCGTAGGGTCAGAGGGCCTGTCATATAAGTTTTGACCTCATGGGGAAAGCAGAGCTTCTTGAGTCACCATGGCGGGCCCACTTCTAGAACTGAGCTACGCCTTGGTGCCCTGGCTTCAGAATAGCTAAGCTGCCTTTCTGACCCTTGCAGATCTTAGATGAGGTGGAGAAAAGACGAGGAATCTCTCCTGCCCTGGTTCAGCCACTCATGAGAAGTGTCATGGAAGCCCCTTTCCCAGCCCTGGGCAAAACCATCCTTGTCAAGAACTTCCTGCCAGGTTCAGGAACTGAGGTAAGTTGTCAGACTCCTTCCTTCTCCCTGCAGAGGTAGTAGTTGAGGTAGCCAAGTCCCTGTGCTCAGAGGGGCTGCCTTTCAGTCAGCAGTCTAATTCCGGGGTGTCCTCTCCCCACCCCTTAGGCTGGCCCAGATCACTCATCATAAGTTCCACCCTTAATCCATCCAGCCTGGGACTCTGCCCAAGATGGCAAGCCCAAAACTGTGCCATGGCAGCTGGGGTGTTCTTTGCATGACGTTGGCCTCAGATTAGGGACCTGCACTGAACATGCTAGTTTCTTTTAATAGTCCATTTTCATTCATACATTTTATTGAAATCTGTTTACATTTCAAGTCTGTATCACCTCTATAACTTTATTTTTGTTTTTTGTTTTTGTTTTTGAGCTGGAGTCTTGCACTGTCACCCAGGCTGGAGTGCAGTGTTGCCATCTTGGCTTACTGCAACCTCCGCCTCTCAGGTTCAAGCTATTCTCCTGCCTCAACCTCCCCCTCCCAAGTAGCTGGGACTACAGGTGCCTGCCACCACACCCGGCTAATTTTTGTATTTTTAGTAGAGGCGGGGTTTCACCAAGTTAGCCAGACTGGTCTGGAAACTCCGACCTCAAATGATCCACCCACCTCGGCCTCCCAAAGTGCTAGGATTACAGGTGTGAGCCACCGCACCCGGCATGTTGCCTCTATAAGTTTATAATGTAAGGCAGATTCCCGGGGAAGACAAGCTCCGGCACTGCTTATTATTCATCTTAGACTTTGAAGCCTGTCCTTTCCACGCCTGTAATCCCAGCACTCTGGGAGGCCAAGGCGGGCGGATCATGAGGTCAAGAGATTGAGACCATCCTGGCCAACATGGTGAAACCCCATCTCTACCAAAAATACAAAAATTAGCCAGGCATGGTGGTGTGCGCCTGTAGTCCCAGCTACTCAGGAGGCTGAGGTGGAGAATCACTTGAACCAGGGAGATGGAGGTTGTAGTGAGCCGAGATTGTGCCACTGCACTCCAGCCTGGCAACAGAGTGAGAGCGAGATCGAGACCTTGTCTCAAAAAACAAACAAACAGGGCAGGCGCGGTGGCTCATGCCTATAATCCCAGCACTTTGGGAGGCCGAGGTGGGTGGATCACGAGGTCAAGAGATCGAGACCATCCTGGTCAACATGGTGAAACCGCGTCTCTACTAAAAATACAAAAATTAGCTGGGCATGGTGGCGCGCGCCTGTAGTCCCAGCCAGGAGAATTGCTTGAACTCAGGAGGCGGAGGTTGCAATGAGCCGAGATCGCGCCATTGCATTCCAGCCTGGGTAACAAGAGCGAAACTCTGTCTCAAAAAAAAAACAAAACAAACACTTTCTTGAGGTGGCATCGAGTCTCCAAAGTGCTACTCAGGCCTGCTGGGGCATTCCATAGTAGCCTGGGATTTCCTGATCACCTGAGGTCAGGAGCTCAAGACCAGCCTGGCCAACATGGTAACAGTCCCTCAAGAGACAGAGATGCTCTCTGCTGGGACTCTCAGGGGCAGAGCAGTTTTCAAAAGTCCTACAAACTCTCCATGGAGAGTATAGACATGCTGTTGCCAGGGACAGCCTCCCAACCATTGGGGGCCAAAACCCATTGATTTTGCCATCCTCTCTCCTCCCCTTCATCCACACTGAGTGTGAGACACTTGCTTCCCTACCTCCTCCCTATCTTCTGGCATCTTTCTTTTCCCCCAATCTTTTGGCTTTGCTTTTTTTCTTTCCCTTTTCCCCCGCCAGTGGGTCACCCCTGCTGAGGACCTCAGAGCCCTGGGACTGCGGCGCCCATGAGAGGCCTGGCTGCGTAGCTGGGCCTCTCCTTCATGGCTGCTCCTGTTCCCTGGCAGGTGATTGAACTGTGCCGCCCGCTGGACTCCCGGCTCGAGCACGTGGACTTTGAGTCTCTCTTCTCCTCTCTCAGCGTCCGCCACCTGGTCTGTGTCTTTGCCTCACTGCTTCTGGAGAGGAGGGTCATCTTCATTGCAGACAAGCTCAGGTACCCCCTTGGCAACTTCTGCTAAAGCGTGTGAATGACAAGTCGGTCTTGCAGCCTAGTCTGTAGAGCAAGTGACTGCCTAGCATTGGAGAGTAGGCCCTTCTAAGGATGGAATCAGGCTGGGTGTGGTGGCTTATGCCTGTTACCCCAACACTTTGAGAGGCTGAGATGGGCAGATCAATTGAGGCCAGGAGTTCGAGACCAGCCTGTCCAACATGGTGAAACCCCATCTCTACTAAAAATACAAAAATTAGCTGGGCATGGTGGCCCATACTGTTATCTCAGCTACTTGGGAGGCCGAGGCATGGGAATCAATTAAAACTGGGAGGCGAACATTGCAATGAGCTGAGATCTCACCACTGCACTCCAGCCTGGGCAACAGAGGGAGACCGTCCCCTTCCCCTGCCCCTGCCCCCTCCAAAAAAACCTGATGGCCAGGAGTGGTGGCTCATACCTATAATCCCAGCACTTTGGGAGGCCGAGGCTGGCGGATCATCTGAGATCAGGAGTTCAAAACCAGCCTGGCCAACAGGGTGACATCCCGTCTCTACTGAAAACACAAAAATTAGCCAGGCATGGTGGCTCATGCTTATAATACTAGCTACTCAGGAGGCTGAGGCATGAGAATCGCTTGAACTCAGGAGGTGGAGGCTGCAATGAGCTGAGATTGGACCATTGCACTCCAGCCTGGGTGACAGAGCAACATTCCGTCTCAAAAATAAAAATAAATCTGAAAAAGGATGGAATCAGTTGGCAGCTGAGACTGGAGATCTGGGAGGCACACCACTGTGCACTGCTGTGTACGACTTTTCTGGCATTGCGGGGCTTTCCACTCATTCTGCCATGTGTCAGACACTCTGCTATGTGGTAGGAAAACAGAGAAAAGACATAGGCTGTTGTGGTGGCTCACGCCTGTAATCACAGCATTTTACGAGGCTGACGTGGGAGGATTGCTTCAGTGAAGGCATTAAAGACCAGCCTGGGCAACACAGTAAGACCCCCATCTCTACAAAAAATTCAATAACAGAAAAAAAATTAGCCAGGTATGCTGGCTTGAACCTGTAGTCTGCTACTCCGGAGGCTGAGGCAGGAAGACCACTTGAGCCCAGAAGTTCAAGGTTCTAGTGAGCTATGATCATGCCACTACTGCACTCCAGCCTGGGCAACAGAACGAGACCTCGTCTCAAAAAAAAAAAAAAAAAAGACACAGACTTGTCTTAGTGCAGTAGGGTAACAGAGACATGAGCAGACTATCCAGGACCACATGTGAGGCAGGTGGAGGCAGTGAGTTCTGGAGACCGAGGGAGGGTACTCACTCCCAGGGACGCGAGTTCTGAGCACCAACACTCAGAGCAAATAGCACTTTGCAGGCAAAAGGAGCCGTCCTGCAGAGATACGGGGACGGGGAGGCCCAGCCGTCCCCTTCAGAACTGTAAAGTCGGCCAGGCATGGTGGCTCACGACTGTAATCTCAGCACTTCAGGAGGCCAAGGCGGGTGGATCACTTGAGGTCAGAAGTTTGAGACCAGCCTGACCAACATGGTGAAACTCTGTCTCTACTAAAAATACAAAAAAAAAAAAATTAGCTGGGTATGGTGGTGCACACCTATAATCGCAGCTACTTGGGAAGCTGAGGCAGGAGAATCCCTTGAACCCGGGAGGCAGAGGTTGCAGTGAGTCGAGATTGCACCATTGTACTCCAGCCTGGGGTGACTGGAGTGAAACTCAAAAAAAAAAGAAAAAAGAAAAGAAAAAGAAAAAAAGAGCTGAAAGTAGTTCACTAGAGCTGGCGCAGAGAGAGGAAGGTGAGGGACGGAGAGATGAGCCAGTAGTGGTGGACAGAGGCCAGCTCAGAGGAGCTGCAGGGCCATGCTCCAGAGGACAGACACATCCTGAAGCCATCCCTTCCTCACCATTAAAGCAAATCCCCTCCCATCACACACAAACTCAGTGCCCCATAGGATGTCACCCTTGTCCCAAGCACATTCGATGATTTGCAAAGGCCACGTCACAAATCAAAGACGATCCGGAAGGAAATGCAGACAGGGATTTGTGTTCATTCTGATCTTCTAAAAAGAGAATTCCTTACATTTTCATCATTTTTGAAACACTGAATCAAAGCCCTCTTTGCTTTGAAGCTGGGGGCACAGAAGCGTGAGGGGTGGCTGCAGCCCCAGGAAGGGCTGAGATCCGGGACCAGCCAACTGAGTGGCGCAGATGAGGCCACCTGAGAAGTCCATCTGGAAAGAAGCATTATTGCCAAAACCAAAAAAACCGAAGCACTGTGGTTTGAAGAAGAAAGCTGACTCTGAACTATGGAAAACAAAAGGGGGGAGGAAAAAAAGCCGTAGAAGAATGGAAGGACAAACTTGGTCGCCATCGTGGGATTCCTCAGGAAGTGGGTGGGAAGCGGCCCCACCTCTCCCCTTATGCAGCGCATCTGGTCACCTTTCTGATGCACCTCTTTGGACAGCAGCCATCTGGCTGTTCCCAGCCTGCTCCCACCCTGAGTTTCAGCTCGCTATTCACTTGTAAATGTCAGGGTGATTGTGCTCCCGGTGCACTTTTGTCAGCCCTGGAAGCGGGCCCTGTCTGTAAGCCTGCAGCTGGTGCTGGGCGCTGGGGAGCTCTCCAGGCTCCCGGGCACTGGGAGCACGGGGGATTTCAGCTGAGGGAGTTCTCAAGGTTGGGGCCCTGGAAGCCAGGATGAGTAATAACCCTTCAGTGGCCAGGATCAGATTTCATCAGCACCATAGTAACTGCCTTTATCCTCCTTGTCCTCCACTCCCTCCATCCCCTAGAGGTGGAATTCTCAGGCTTGGATTTGGGGGAGGGGGAAATGATGGATTTCAGAAAGGCCTGGGCTACAAGTGGAAAGCCAGCCGAGGAAACACAGCGCCCCCCAGGAGTGGTGGTGGGGGGAACAGAGTCTCCAGGGAGTGTGCCTGCATGGTGGAGATGCTAGACTTGGTGAGGACCCAGCCTGAGAAGATGTCGGGGAAGGGCACAGCCGGACAGGAGCCTCGGCCCGCCTCACACGCCCCAGCCTCCCCAAGACTCCCTCCAGGAAGAAGAAAACCAAGCATCACCGATTTTTCTGGTCAAAGTACAGTGAGACACCACTGCACTCCAGTCGTGGTGACAGAGCAAGACTCTGTCTCTAAAAATAAAGAAAAAAAAAGTGCAAGGAGAGAAAAGATGGGAACAGAAAAGGGAAGGGGCCTTGAGTGAGAGGAAAAACACATCACCGAAGGCAGTGCAGGACACGTCAGAAGGCTCAGGCACAAAGAACCCTGGAAACGCCTGTCCCGGGGATGTCTGGGAGAGGACTGGACGCCTCCGCCTTTTCACTGGACAGATTTCTTGGGGGACAGGTTGGACGCTGAGCCAGCCCTTCCCACAGAGCTGCTGTCATGAGAGGCAGACGGAAATGAACAAAGCCCACCGGCCAAGAGTGGACCCCGCCTGGATCCCTGGGCCTTGGCTGTTCCCTGGCCACCCTCCCTGCCCTGCTCTCGGGCCCCCCCGACGGAGGAGACAGTCGCCAGTGTGGTCCACAGGAGAGGCATTGGCGTTTCTCTCCCCACCCAGCCTTCCACATTGCCTGGCATTCTGCCCTTGGAGATTTAGTCTTTTCAAACGACACATGCCATGAGCGGGTCAGACGCCAGCTGTGGCTGCCACAAGCAGGTCTCCCCACAGGCACGCTGTGCCCATCAGGGGTTTTCTTCTGCAGCAGCTGCCAGATGTCAGGCACTGTGAAAATGGGTTTTCTGTGGGAGAAGAGAAGGCAACAGGAACATGGATAATTTTGGTGCCCTCGGATAATAACAGAGCCAGGCAATGGTACAGTCACGGTGTGCATGTGTGAGAGAGACTGTCATGGGTCTTTAGACACTTTATAGCTTTCAGAGGTACACGTCCCTCCCCCATCACTCAGGGAGGCTTCCCAGAGTAGGGGGGACACCTGAGCATCCTTAGCCGGTGGCCCTGGGTCTCCTTGTTCAGGAGACGAGGCCCCGCAGGGCTCTGACTTTCCGGGACTCCGCTGTCTTGTTTTATCTGAAAGCAGCCCTCACTTTTCCTGTTACAAATGGCTCCACATGCTCTCCCCTTGCCCCATAAATCATCCTTCCATCCTACACGGGTTCCATGCAGACCTGAGAGATGGAAATATGCATGAATAAAGGCCCGAAGAGCTCTGAGGCAGGAAGAAGGGAAAATAAAGCGTGAGCGAAGCTGATGAGAATGACACAGCGACAGGACGTGGAGCGGCCTGCGTGCCCGCACCTTCTGAGGGTCTGACCTGTGTCATTTCACGCCCCCTCACAGCCTGTCGCATGCATAACTAACAGGCGTGCAGAGGATCGTCATTCTGCTCAAGAAAGGGGAGTGGGAGAGCTGCTGGGCTTTGGAGAGGACGGAGGGAAACCAGCCGGGCCGCAGGGTCCAGGGGTGGGTGAAGGGCAGTGTCTGGGGCACTGTCTGTCTACAGAAATGTATAAGGAAAGTCTCCCTAACACAGGCCCTCTGGCCCCACTTCGTGCTGGGCAGTCAGGCAAACACAGTCATGGGCAAGTCTGTGCTTTTCTCCTCAGGGTCTCCCCACCTCCCTTACGGCCTTTGGCCTTCCATCAGGGTTCCAGTGAGAGAGGTGTGATTCGGTGACCTCCCCTAGCATTGAAACTCTCTGACTCCGTGGGCCAGGTGGAGGAATCCGTATCCACCTCGATCTGTCTGGTTTACGGGAAAGTAGCCATAAGGAATTAAAGTGTTCTTTGGCCAGGCCCTGACAAACAAGGGTTTGGGACCAATGGTTGGCTGCAAGTTGCCTGACCTGGAAAATTCTGGAAAGTCTTCAGGCGGGGCGAAGTTGCTCACTTTGGGAGGCCGAGGTGGGTGGATTGCTCGAGGTCAGGAGTTCTAGATCAGCCTGGCCAACATGATGAAACCCTGTCTCTACTAAAAAGACAAAAATTAGCCAGGCATGGTGGCAGGTGTGTGTAATCCCAGCTACTGAGGAGGCTGAGGCAGGAGAATCACTTGAATTCAGGAGGCAGAGGTTGCAGTGAGCTGAGATTATGCCACTGCACTCCAACCTGGGCAACAAAGTGAGACTCCGTCTCAAAAGGAAAGAGGCCGGGCACGGTTGCTCACGCCTTTAATCCCAGCACTTTGGAAGGCTGAGGCAGGGGGATCACCTGAGGTCGGGAGTTCAAGACCAGCCTGGCCAACATGGTAAAACCCCGTCTCTACTAAAAATACAAAAATTAGCCAGCTGTGGTGGTGGGTGCCTGTAATCCCACCTACTTAGGAGGCTGAGGTAGGAGAATTGCTTGAACCTGGGAGGCGGAGGTTGCAGTGAGCTGAGATCAAACCATTGCACTCCAGCCTGGGCAACAGAGTGAGACTCTGTCTCAAAAAAAGAAAGAAAGAAAGAAAGTAAGTCATCAGGTTAAGTTACAGCTGGTGCCCTCATCCCCCATACTCCTGGGGGGCCGCACATGCACAGATGAGCCCTGCTCCGCTAACGGGGAAGAAAGCCTCCTTATTCTCCTGATTTCTGGCTGTAGCCGCTAACTTAGTGAGGGCATGAGAACAGGACATGTCACAGGCTCAGTGCATGGCCCTGTGACATCCCAGAGGGGACCTTCGCCCACTCTAGATTGGTAGCCACCCCTGCAGCGCCCTCCCCCACAAACACCATTTATTCTTTCATCATCGCTTCGAGCCACCCACTGTAAGAGGAAGCTTCAGGGAGTTATGGCAAATATTGTATGAGTTATAAAATGGTTTTAAGTTGAGCCAAAAATCCATCAAATTTAGAATAACATTTTTGCTCTGTTTCATCTTTAGGGTGGACACTGAGTGTTGCAATGGCTCTGTCAAGCCGGAGTTTGACAGATGGAAAGGAAAGAATGCTGTTGTCATGGCTTTTCTGCGGTCATAGCAACACAGATAAATATTTCTCTACACCCTCGTCTTCATTTTTCTGATGATAAACATTTTGTTTTTTAGTTTACTAATTTCAGTTCCCCATAGTTTTGGCGAAACCTACAGACCAGGCTGAATGATAAAGTTTGCCCATAAACAAATTTGTCCAAAAGTTTTAGAGGTAGGCTGAGCATGGTGGCTCATGCCCATAATCCTTGCACTTTGGGAGGCCAAAGCGGAGGATTGCTTGAGCCCAGGAGTTTGAGACCAGCTTGGGCAACATAGCAAGACCCCATCTCAAAACAAATAAACAAAAAACTTTATGGGGGACAGTTTTCAATATTCAAGAAATTTATGAGCTGGGCATAGAGGTACATGCCTGTAGTCCCAGCTGAGGAGGAAGGATCATGTGAGCCCAGGAGTCTGAGGCTGCAGTGAGCTATGACTGCATGACTGCTGTCCAGCCAGGGTGGACCCTGTCTTTAAAAAGTAAATTAAAAAATAAAACAAGAAATTTACTTATATTTTTGTAGTGCATTAAACCATACGCTAAATGATAGACTACTGGCTAATGATAAGTAGGATTAGGTGGGCAAATCTTGACACATATAGGAGTTTGAACCTTATCTTCGAAATATAGGTAACTACACAAATAAGTTCATATGTAACTGTGCATTGGCATCCCCTTATTTGTTGGTTTTGGTTCATTTTTTATCAGCTTACACAAGCTGAAATGAGAATCCCATGTCCTCTCTAGAATCGGTTGCACCCAGCAACATCTGCCATTTCAGGAGGTTGGGCTTCTCACCACACCCTCTCTAGGGAGATGAGGCTGTCACCAGGCTGGAGTGCAGTGGCTCACGCCTATAATCCCAACACTTTGGGAGGCCAAGGTGGGTGGATCACCTGAAGTCAGGAGATGGAGACCAGCCTGACCAACATGGTGAAACGCCATGTCTACTAAAAATAGAAAAATTAGCTGCACATGGCGGCACATGCCTATAATGCCTGTAATGTACTTGGGAGGCTGAGACAGGAGAATCGCTTGGACCCAGGAGGCGGAGGTTGCAGTGAGCTGAGACCACACCATTGCACTCCAGCTGGGCAACAGGAGCGAAACTTTGTTTTAAAAAAAAAAAAAAAAGCTGCTCTCGGCCTTAGCGCCATTTTTTTTGAAACCTCTGCGCCATGAGAGCCAAGTGGAGGAAGAAACGAATGCGCAGGCTGAAGTGCAAAAGAAGAAAGATGAGGCAGAGGTCCAAGTAAACCGCTAGCTTGTTGCACCGTGGAGGCCACAGGAGCAGAGACATGGAATGCCAGACACTGGGGATGCTGGTACAAGTTGTAGGACTGCATGCTACTGTCTAGAGCTTGTCTCAATGGATCTAGAACTTCATCGCCATCTGATCGCCGATCACCTGAGACCCACCTTGCTCATAACCAAAGCTGCCCATGTTGGTCCTTTGCCCTGGACCTGTGACATTCCGGACTATTTCTGTGTTTACTTGTGGCCGAGTGTAACAACCATAAAATAAGTCACCTCTTCCGCTGTCTTAAAAAAAAAGCTGGCCAGGCACAGTGGCTCATGCCTGTAATCCCAGCACTTTGGGAGGCCAAGGTGGGTGGATCACGAGGTCAAGAGTTCGAGACCAGCCTGGCCAAGATGTTGAAACCCCATCTCTACTAAAATACAAAAATTACCTGGGCATGGTGGCACACACCTGTAATCCCAGCTACTCAGGAGGCTGAGACAGTAGAATCGCTTGAACCTGGGTGGCGGAGGTTGCAGTGAGCTGAGATTGCGCCATTGCACTCCAGCCTGGGTGACAGAGAGCGACTCCATCTCAAAAAAAAAAAAAAAAAAAAAAAAAAAAAAAAAAAAAAAAAAAAAAAAAAAAAAAAAAAAAAAAAAAAAAAAAAAAAAAAAAAAAAAGCTGGAAGGACATCCGCAATGATCTAGTGATGATCTAGTCTCCGTTAGTTATTTCACAAGTGAAGAATCTGAGGCCTGGAGCAGTTAAGTGCTTTACCTGAGATCACACAGAGAATAACAGAACTAGTTGTTTTGAAGCCCAGCCCGTGTTCATTTTCAACTCTGTAGTGCACAGCCTCAGGGTTTGTAAGTACAGGGATGGAAACCAGGTAGCCACTGCATGGTGACTCCCACCTCCTGGTAGGTTTCATCAGGCACCAGACCATACCTGAGTACCTTTCACTCATGTTCCTGGGAGTGACGCACCAATAGGAGAGCTACTTTGCTTGGGATGCTGAAGGATATTCATTGAATCAGCCTTCCAGTTCCTGGGGTGTTCCTCTAATTCAGGAAACTCTTCATTTACTTTTTTGGTAGCATCTTAGAGGAAGCTCTGTGCTGGATCCTTACTTGTTTATAGAAAGTTGGAGGCCTGCTGAGCATAGGAACACCAAGTATGGAGCAGAGGCTTGGTAGCAACCAGAACTGAAGAGTTGGCTCCAGGAAAACTTTGGCATTCCTTACAAGTGCGTCCTGATGTTCTGGAATACTGCTCCAACCCTCAGGAACCACCTCCCAACAGCAAAACATCCTTGGACCCAACCCTTCTCACCCATGCCCAAACTTTTAACCCTGCAGCCCAGCCAACCTCCCACTGGGGCCTTCTCTTCCCTGCCCCACTTTTGTACAATTGATCACAGCTGTGAGTGCTGGCGTGCCTCTCCTCCGCACCACTGTAATGCAAGCCAGCTGCGAGCGAGGACTCTCCTCGGCTGCCGTCAGAAACACTGCCTCTCCTCCAGCCCCTCCACCTCCACGTTCTGAAGCCCTCTTGACCAGTCATCCTTAGCATCCCCAGAATCACTGCCTATCGGCATGTTCCTAAGAGACAACCAGTCGCAGCAGTGCCCACCTCCCCTCCCCCTCCACGAGGGCTCCTCTGGCCTTCACAAGTCAGGGAATAAAATCTCATTACCACTTGCATCAGGGATTGAGAAAGACAAGCTCCATTCAAAATAATCTTTTCTGGCCAGGCGTAGTGACTCATACCTGTAATCCAAGCACTTTGGAGGCCAAGG
>NW_016107575.1:1747587-1753953 GCF_001604975.1 Cebus imitator | reverse complement strand
GGAGAATTGCCTGAACCCAGGAGGCAGAGGTTGTGGTGAGCCGAGATCGCGCCATTGCACTCCAGCCTGGGTAACAAGAGTGAAACTCCGTCCCCAAAAAAAATAAAATAAAATAATCCTTTCATCCTCTGTCATTTATTTTGAGGGGAAAAGCTGCCACTCATGGAATTATGCACAGAATTTGACCTTTCCTTTTAGTGTTTAGGATTATAATTATTGTTAGAACATTAGTGTGGGCTGGGCACGGTGGCTCACACCTGTAATCCCAGCACTTTGGGAGGCCGAGGTAGGCAGATCATGAGGTCAGGAATTTGAGACCAGCTCGGCCAACATGGTGAAACCCCATCTGCACTAAGAATACAAAAATTATCCGAGCGTGATGCCATGCGCCTGTAATCCCAGCTACTCAGGAGGCTGAGGCAGGAGAATTCCTTGAACCCGGGAGGCAAAGGTTCCAGTGAGCTGAGATAGTGCCATTGCACTCCAGCCTGGGTGACAGAGCAAGACTCTGTCTTGAAAAAAAAAATTAGCTAGGCATTGGTAGCATATGCCTGTAATCCCAGCTACTTGGGAGGCTGAGGCAGGAGAACCACTTGAACCCAGGAGGTGGAGGTCTCAGTGAGTCACTGGATTCCAGTCTGGGCAACAGAGCAAGACTCCATCTCAAAAACAACAGCAACAAAGAAAAACCATTAATGTGGGCTAGAGAGCAAGAGGAATGAGACCCCTTCAAGGAACTGCCTGCTTGTTGCCATATTGTCTCCAGCACCTGTGCTCCATGGGCTCCGGCTAACGAGGTGTTCATGATACACAGGTGCGGAAACCTTCACTGCAGCTACAACAGTGGGCTCAGACTACTCAAAGCAACACTTGCTACAGGAGACAGTCAACAAACAGTGGCAGCACCTCCCACGTGGCCAGTTGGTTCCCCAGCCGAGTCGTCATCATTTGCTCCATCAAGTCTGAACACTGCTGTCCTGGAGCGCCATGCACCCAGTTCACTGAGTGGACTCTGGCTTGCTTTCTGTCACATTCTCCACCACCCTCTGCATCTAGCACCGGCATGGCTGGTCATCTTTCCTGACCTGGCTCCCACGACCTTCTCCAGATGGTTCACACTCACTGCAGCTGAACCACGGCCTCCCACCACTGCAGGCAACACAGGGCTTTAACTAGGAGTCCCTAGGGCAGTGCATCGAGAAGGGAGCAGCCCCTTGTACTTCCTCCTTCTAGGAATGAGACCAGAAGAAGATCAAAAGGCAGGCAGCCTTTTCTTTGAGTTGGGAAAAAAAAGTTAAACGTATGTTTGTTTTTCTGTTGCAATGATTGCAAAAAACAAAACCCACATAGGCTATCCTCCCTGTGCCTCCCTTTTATATACAGGTAATTTTTGTTTCGGAGATGGGGATCTAACTCTATTGCTCAGGCTGGACTTGAACTCCAGGGCTCAAGAGACCCTCCCACCTCACCCTCTGGGACTTAGTAGCTGGGACTACAGGTACATGCCACTGTGCCTGGTTCGTAGGGTGTCTCCTAACACCTGCATTCCTCTGGGCAGCAACCCTGCCTCCTCCATTCTACAGGACCCTTCTCTTCCTACTCTGCCCCACCCTACATTCAGAGGTTACTTTAGTCTCATTTAGCCTCACTTTTCCTACTTTTTTTTTTTTTTTTACTATCTCCAGTAATGGGTATAAGCAAACTTTTCCTACCTTTAAAATCTGAAAGAGGCCAGGCACAGTGGCTCACGCCTGTAATTCCAGCACTTTGGGAGGCCGAAGCAGGCAGATCACCTGAAGTCAGGAGTTTGAGACCAGCCTGGCCNTGAGAGCCAGTCAGGGAGTCCCACCCACAGCACACATGCGTCCCAGGCTGCGGTGTCAGTGTTGAAAGCATTCAGTGGCCAGGCACAGTGGCTCACGCCTGTAATTCCAGCACTTTGGGAGGCCGAAGCAGGCAGATCACCTGAAGTCAGGAGTTTGAGACCAGCCTGGCCAACGTGGTGAAACCCCGTCTCTACCAAAAATACAAAAATTAACTGGGTATGGTGGTGCGTGCCTGTAATCCCAGCTACACAGGAGGCTGAGGCAGGAAAATTGCTTGAATACGGAAGGTGGAGGTTGCAGTGAGTTGAGATCATGCCAATGCACCTAGCCTGAGCCACAGAGTGAGACCCTGTCCCAAAAAAAAAAAAAAGAAAGACATAGAAGTCACTTCAACCTAAGCTCTGTGAATGATTGATATTACTCTCCTTAATGTAAGTTCTAACATCATTATTCTCTCTTTTTTTCTTGGTATCTTCCAAATGCAATGTCTTACTCTTACCCAGCTAATAAAGAAGACAGTATAGTGATAAGAATGAAATCTTGGGGTAGCGTTTCTCTCATTTGGGGGTGATCATTTGAAAGAAAAGACAATGACCAAATGTCAGTGCGATACATGGATGCCATGCTACTAAGAGGTATTTCATGACTCCAGTGTATATCAGGAGAATGATTATTTGCAAAGACAGGGAACAGGAAGGTTAAGAGACTTAGGTGATAAATGAACAAGATTCAATATTACCGTTATTAGTCCAGGGGCCCCCAAATTGGGGAATGAAAAAGGCTATGTGTACATATATTTTTTATTTTTAATTATTTTTAATTGTCATATAAAAATTGCATGTATTTGCCGGGCGCGGTAGATCATGCTTGTAATCCCAGCACTTTGGGAGGCCAAGGCCGGTGGATCGAGACCATCCTGGCCAACATGGTGAAAACTCATCTCTACTAAAAATACAAAAATTAGCTGGGCATGGTGTTAATATTTGTATTTTTACACATACAAAAATTAAGCCTATCCAGAGAGAAGGGCCAGGTCACCTATGAAGGAAAGCCCATTAGACTAACAGAAGACCTTTTAGCCGAAACCCTAAAAGCCAGAAGAGAGTGGGGACCAATATTCAACATCCTTAAAGAATTTTCAATCCAGAACTTTATATTCAGCCAAAATAAGCTTTGTAAGTGAAAGAGAAATACAATTCTTTCCAGGCAAGCAAATGCTGAGGAATTTTACACATACAAAAATTTGTATGTGTAAAAATACAAAATTTACAAATTTACAAATATGTGTGCCTGTAGGCCCAGCTACTCGGGAGGCTGAGGCAGGAGAATTGCTTGAACCCGAGAGGCGGAGGTTGCAGTGAGCTGAGATCATGCCACTGCACTCCAGCCTGGGTGATAGAGCGAGACTCCGTTTCCCAAAAAAACTGCGTGTATTTATCACATACAATGATGATTTTGTTTTACTGCAGCCTCAATCTCACAGATTCAAGTGATCTTCCCACTTCAGCTTCCTGAGTAGCTGGGACCACAGGCACCTCCACCTCCCAGACTCAAGCGATTCTCCTGCCTCTGCCTCCTGAATAGCTGGGACTACAGGCACCCAGCATCACACCCAGCTAATTTTTGTATTTTTAGTAGAGATGGGGTTCCACCATGGTGGCCAATCTGGTCTCGAACTCCTGACCTGCCAGCATCTTTTAATTCATATATTTTCTCCTCAAGTAAGCCAGAGCTAATTGATTTTTTTTTTTAGGGGTCAGGAGACTTTTATGACAATGAGATTATAGGCTCCTGATATCAGGGGTATCTGCTTAGATTCATCTTCATTGTTCATCAACTTTTCTCTTTTTTTTTGAGACAGTCTCAGGTCTCACTCTGTCGCCAGGCTGGAGTGCAGTGGCGCAGTCTTGGCTCACTGCAACCTCCACCTCCCGGGTTCAAGTGATTCTCCTGCCTCAGCCTCCTGAGTAGCTGGGATTACAGGCATGCACCACCACACCCAGTTAGTTTTTTGTTGTTGTTGTTGTTTGTTTGTTTGTTTGTTTGTTTTAGTAGAGACAGGTTTTCACCATGTTGGCCAGGATGGTCTTGATCTCTTGACCTCATGATTGCATTCCAGCCTGGGCAACAGAGTGAGACTTCTCTCAAAAAAATTAAAATAAAATAAATAAATAAAAACCTTACAAGAGTATAACTCACAAAAAGGTGGGCTGGGGGGAGGGTTTGGGGAGTATAGCTCACATGTGAAAGCACACTTGTAAAAATTATCCAAGAGGCCGGGCGCGGTGGCTCAGGCCTGTAATCCCAGCACTTTGGGAGGCCGAGGCGGGTGGATCACGAGGTCAAGAGATCGAGACCATCCTGGTCAACATGGTGAAACCCCGTCTCTACTAAAAATACAAAACATTAGCTGGGCATGGTGGCGCGTGCCTGTAATCCCAGCTACTCAGGAGGCTGAGGCAGGAGAATTGCCTGAACCCAGGAGGCGGAGGTTGCGGTGAGCCGAGATTGCGCCATTGCACTCCAGCCTGGGTAACGAGCGAAACTCCGACTCAAAAAAAAAAAAAAAAAATTATCCAAGACATTAAACTCGTCCCTGTAGCTGTGCCTCCAAGCCTCTCGCGTAGCTCTAAGTGCCTGGCCTGGCCTGTGCTGAGACTGTCATTTGCTCTACCCGATCCACATGTGTCCCTTCCGAATCATCCTGTCTCTGGGAAGAGCCTTCTCCCCTGGGGGCTCCCCTGGGCCCTCGCTGAGCCAGCCTCTCTCCCTCTTCTCTCCCTGGCTGCAGCACCCTGTCCAAATGCTGCCACGCGATGGTGGCGCTGATCTACCCCTTCACCTGGCAGCACACCTACATCCCGGTGCTGCCGCCCGCCATGGTGGACATCGTGTGCTCGCCGACACCCTTCCTCATCGGGCTGCTCTCCAGCTCACTGCCGCTGCTCAGGGAGCTGCCGCTAGAAGAGGTGAGCTCCTGCTCGGGCTGATTCTCCTCCCTGCAGGGGGCCGGCCCTGCAGGCGTGGCGGAGTGGTTCTCAGGGCCCCCAGTGTCGGGGAGCAGGGCGTGGGGGCCACCAGGGCTTATGTGCCATGAGTCCTGCCCAGAGGCGTACTCACTCAGACCCTCAGTGACTGCAAACAGTTTTCCCTTCCAAGTGGAATGCCTGGTATGAGCACCCCTTGAGAAGGGCAGCAAAGAGCAATTTAGCCAGATGTCAAAACTCTCAAGTCGTTCATAGCCCTCTCCCCTCCCCCACCTCCCACCCACTCCTCCACACTGGGGAGCTAGCAAGATCCCGTCCTTTGTCATATCCATTAATAACGTTTTTAATCCCCAAGTTCTGGCTGTCCAGTTTGGCATCGAAGTGGGGAAAGTCCTGCTTGGCACTTCTGGAGGTATTTAGCCCAGCCCCTTCCTCGAAATGGTTTCCAACCCAGGACTGGAGGCTTCCAGCCCTCAGAGAGGGAAGCTTAAATAATGCTACTCAGTCCTGAAGCACCAGGAGGAACGCCTGTCCCTCTGTCCTGCAGTTCTGCCTGGGTTCCTCGAAGCTGCTCCTCTCCTTGCTCAGATAGTCCTAACGCCCCATTAAACATCGCCCACCAGCCTTAGGACTTTCAGTGCAGATTTGAAGACCGCCAGGAGTGCGTCTGGTGCCCTGTGCAGTGGCTCGTTCAACCCTCAAGAGTATGAGTGGCAAGGAAGGAGAGGCAGCCCTCCGCTCCTGGGCAGGTCTCTGGGGTGTGGGAGAACCCACGCGTTTCCAGCTGTTGTTATGGTGACCATCCAGGCCCCTGGCTCCTCCCCCATTATGGCCGGTGACCTTGGCTGGCATCTGAGTGAGGGTCTCGTGCCTGTGACCTTTGCTCCCTAGGCACGTCACTTGCCCCACCCTGGTCCTGGCCCCAGGTCTCATTCTCACTCTGAGGAGTGCAGCGCTGTGGGGGGGTGGGGGGGAGGGGAATGCTTTATCCCAAAAGCCTTCAGCAATGAAAACCCAAAGCCTAACCCAGTCTCCAGGTGAGTTTCTCTCCTCCTCTCCCCTGGAGAGAAATGACACGGCTAAGTGGGGAGCTGGGGGAAGGACCAGGCAGGGGCCCTCGGGTGGGAACCACGGAGGCCTGCAGTGTCTTTTGCCCATCTCAGTAGCCCACACCCAAAAAGCAGCCTGAGAAGCTCTGCCTCGGCCAGGGTGAGAGCCAGTCAGGGAGTCCCACCCACAGCACACATGCGTCCCAGGCTGCGGTGTCAGTGTTGAAAGCATTCAGTGGCCAGGCACAGTGGCTCATGCCAGATCACGAGGTCAGGAATTCAAGACCAAACTGGCCAATATGGTGAAACCCCATCTCTACTAATAATACAAAAATCAGCCGGGTATGGTGGCACATGCCTGTAGTCCCAGCTACTCAGCATGCTGAGGCAGGAGAATAGCTTGAACCTGGGAGGCAGAGGTTGCAGTGAGCTGACGTCGCACCACTGCACTCCAGCCTGGGTGGCAGAGCAAGACCCCATCTCAATAAAATTTAAAAAAAGGCC
>NW_016107575.1:1740544-1746617 GCF_001604975.1 Cebus imitator | reverse complement strand
TAAAAATATAAAAGTTAGCCAGGCGTGGTGGTGGGGGCCTGTAGTCCCAGCTACTCTGGAGGCTTAGGGGAATTGCTTGAAACCAGGAGGCAGAAATTGCAGTGAGCTGAGATCGCACCATGCACTCCAGCCTGGGTGACAGAATGAGACTCCGTCTCAAAAGAAAAAAAAAGAGAGAGATGGGATCTCACTATGTTGCCCAGGCTGGTCTCAAACTCCTGACCTCAAGTGATCTTGCCACCTCAGCCTCCTGAGTAGGTGAAGGCGTGCATGACCATGCCCAGCTTCAACATGCATTTAAATAATATTTGGCCCAGCCTGGTGTCTCAAACCTATAATCCCAGCACCTCCAGAGGCTGAGGCAGGAGGATCACTTGAGCCCAGGGGTTAAAGACCAGCCTGGAACAACATGGTGAGACCCTGGTCTCTACAAAACACTTGTAACATTGGCTGGGCGCGATGGCTCAAGCCTGTAATCCCAGCACTTTGGGAGGCTGAGGCCAGTGGATCACCTGAGGTCAGGAATTCGAGACCAGCCTGGCCAACATGACAAAACCCTGTCTCCACTAAAAATACGAAAAAGCTGGGCATGGTGGCACGTACCTGTAGTCCCAGTTACTCGAGGGACTGAGGCAGGAGAATCGCTTAAACCTGGGAGTCAGAGGTCGCAGTGACCCAAGATCATACCATTGCCCTCCAGCCTGGGAGACAAAGTGGAACTCCATCTAAAAAATATATAAATAAATAAAATTTTTTAAAAATTTAAAAATAGCCAGGCACGGTGGCTCAACACCTGTAATCTAAGCACTTTGGGGGAACGGGGCGGGCAGATCACCAGAGGTTGGTAGTTCAAGACCAGCCTGATCAACATGGAGAAACCCTGTCTCTACTAAAAATACAAAATTTACCAGGCATGGTGGCACATCCCTGTAATCCCAGCTACTCAGGAGGCTGAGGCAGGAAAATCGCTTGAACTCGGGAGGCAGAGGTTACAGTGAGCCGAGATCACACCATTGCACTCCACCCTGGACAACAAGAGCAAAATTCCATCTCAAAAAAATACATATATACATAAAATAATTACCCAGGCTTGCTGGTGTGCACCTGTAGTCCCAGTAGCTACTCAGGAGGCTGGGGCAGGAGGATTGCTTAAGCCTGGGAGGTCAAGGCTGCAGTGAGTTGAGATCATGCCACTGTATTTCAGCCAGAGTGATAGAGTGAAACCCTTTCCTGAAGAAAAAAAAGGAGAGAAAAAGAGCGGGAAAAAAAAAACGTGTGTGTGTGTGTGTGTGTGTGTGTGTGTGTGTGCGCGCGCGCATGCGCATATCTTAAATGGACTGAAAGGAAAACTCACTAAAACATTAATGCTTGTTGTCTTGGGGAGGGAGACTGAAAGGAGACAGATTATGAATGATTTTAAATTGTTTTAGTACATTCATATATTTTGATAATCATCAGTTAGTTCCATTAGCAGAGGAAGTAAGTAACACACATGTATTTTCTTTTTTTTTTTTTTTTTCTGAGAGTCTCGCCCTGTCACCCAGGCTGGAATACAGTGGCACAATCTTGGCTCACTGCAATCTCCAACTCCCAGGTTCAAGCTATTTTCCTGCCTCAGCCTGGGACTACAGGCGCGCGCCACCATGCCCAGCTAATGTTTTATATCTTGGTAGTAGAGACAGGGTTTCACCATGTTGGCCAGGCTGAACTTGAACTCCTAACCTCGTGATCTGCCAACATCAGCCTCCCAAAGTGCTGGGATTACAGGCATGAGCCACCGCGCCTGGCCCACACACATCTATTTTCTTTTTATCATTTGCTAGAGAGGTCTAACTTTTTCTTATTTATTTATTTATTTATTTGAGACGGAGTCTTGCCCTGTTGCCCAGGCTGGAGTGCAGTGGCACAATCTAGGCTCACTGCAACCTCCGCCTCCTGGGTTCAAGCAATTCTTTTGCCTCAGCCTCCTAAGTAGCTGGGATTACAGGCATGCGCCACCACACCCAGCTAAATTTGTATTTTTAGTAGAGACAGGGTTGTACCATGTTGGTCAGGTGGGTGTTGAACTCCTGACCTCAGGTGATCCGCCCGCGTCAGCCTTCCAAACTGCTGGTATTACAGGTGTGAGCCACCGCACCTGGCCCAAGAGGCCTAACTTCTATCAGATCTTGCAAGAAGTAACTAAAGTAATTACAGAAAACTTCTCTGGGCATTCTGATGGATTACTTCTAAATGTTGCCACGTTGCTAAAAAGTTTAGTAGCATTAATGCTGGTTTGTGTTTTGTTTGTTTGTTTTTTGAGATGGAGTTTTGCTCTTGTTGCCCAAGCTGCCATGCAATGGAGCAATCTTGGCTCACTGCAACCTCAGCTCACTTCAGCCTCCACCTGTCAGATTCAAGTGATTCTCCTGCCTCAGCCTCCCAAGTAGCTGGGATTATAAGCATGCGCCACCACGCCCAGCTAATTTTGTGTGTGTGTGTGTGTGTGTGTATTTTTGTATTTTTAGTAGAGACGGGGTTTGATCCCAAGCCAGCCTTGGGTCACGCAGGCCGTCTGCCCTGGCTAGAATCCCCTGGTTAGCACTGGCTACCCTACAGGATGGGGAAGTGGAAATTATGTATTGAATATCCTCTCAGTGCCAAGCCCTTTCACAGGGTAATTGTACTGCATTTTAGCTTCACAACAAGGTACAGAGATTGATTGGTTGTCCATTTTACAAGTCGGGAAAATGAGCCTCCCCGTTGCTTGTAAAAAGTAGGCTCAACCTGGTGAAGTGGCTCACGCCTGTAATCCCAGCACTTTGGGAGGCCAAGGCGTGCGGATCAGTTGAGGTCAGGAGTCTGAGACTAGCCTGGCTAACATGGTGAAACCCCGTCTCTACTAAAAATACAAGAAAATTAGCCAGGTGTGATGGCACGTGCCTGTAGTTCCAGCTACTCGAGGGCTTGAGGCAGGAGAATTGCCTGAACCTGGGAGGTGGAGGTTGCAGTGAGCCAAGATCGCGCCATTGCAGTCCAGCCTAGACTACAAGAGTAAAACTTTTGTCTCCAAATAAAAAAAAAAAAAAAATGAGGCCAGGCAAAGTGGCTTATGCCTGTAATCCCAGCACTTTGGGAGGCCAAGCTGGGCAGATAACCTGAGGTTAGGAGTTTGAGACCAGCCTGGCCAACATGGTGAAACCCCATCTCTACTAAAAATACAAAAAAATTCGCCCGATGTGGTGGTATGCACCTGTAGTTCCAGCTACTCGGGAGGTTAAGGCAGAATTGCCTGAACCTGGGAGGCGGAGGTTGCAGTGAACCAAGATCACGCCATTGTACTCCAGCCTAGGCTACAAGAGCGAAACTCCATCTCAAAAAAAAAAAAAAAAAAAAAAGTAGGCTCAAGATTCAAACCTCAGACCTCTGGCTCTCAGTTGTATTCCTTCCATGAAACTGGGGACTGAGCCAGGCCTGCACTGCCAATGTGACCTGCGGCCTGGACACAGCCACCATCCACAAGCCCACCTGCTGCTTTTGCTTTCCAGATGGATGATGAGGACTCCATCCTGCCCCGGAAGCTTCAGGTGGCCCTGGAACGCATTCTGGAACAGAGGAACGAGCTGGCCTGTGAGCAGGATGAAGGGCCCCTGGAAGGCAGGCACGGTAAGTGTTCAGCCACCTCCCGTGTGTCCCTCCCTTCTACTCTCAGGGTCTGGGAACAAATGGGCAGTGCCCTCCCTTCCTCTTGGTCCTGGGCCAAGTAGGAACATGGGTGAGGGAGACATAAGGAGAGAAACCCTGGCCTCATTTTCTTTGTCTGGATTTAATTCTCACTATGAATTGTGGGAAAGATTTTCCCACCTCCCCATTTTGGCCCTAAAGTACCTGTTTAACAGGGGTGTGTGGAAATTATCTGGGCATGGTGGCACATGCCTGTGGTCCCAGCTACTCGGGAGGCTGAGGCAGGAGGATCCCTTGAGCTCAGGAGGTTGAGGCTGCCATGAGCCACACCACTGCACTCCAGCCTGGGCAACAGAGTAAGACCCCATCTCAAAAAAATCAAAAATTAAAAACTGTGGCTAGGCGTGGTGGCTCATGCCTATAATCCTAGCACACTGGGGGGCCAAGGCAAGTGGATCACCTGAAGTCAGGAGTTCAAGACCAGCCTGGCCAACATGGTGAAACCAGGTGTCTACTGAAAATATAAAAATTAGTTGGAAGTAGTGACAAATGCCTGTAATCCTAGCTACTTGGGAGGCTGAGGCAGGAGAATTGCTTGATCCCAGGAGGAAGAGGTTGCAGTGGGTTAAGATCATACCACTGCACTCCAGCCTGCATGACAGAGCAAGACTCCATCTCAAAAAATATATAAAAGTCCAGGTGCAGTGACTCACGCCTGTAATCCCAGTACTTTGGGAGGCCGAGGTGGGCGGATCACTTGAGGTCAAGAGTTCGAGACCAGCCTGGCCAACATGGTGGAATGCCATCTCTACTAAAAATACAAAAATTAGTTGGGTGTTCTGGGCCCTGTGGCTCACGCCTGTAATCCCAGCTCTTAGAGAGGCAGAGGCAGGAGGATAGCTTGAGCCCAGGAGTTCGAGTCCTACGTGGGCAATATAGTGAGACCCCCATTCTCCACAAAAATGAAAAAAATAAAAAGACAAAAATTAGCTGGGTGTGATGGTACACACGAATAATTGCAGCTATTTGGGAGGCTGAGGCAGAGGAATTGCTTGACCCAGGAGACAGAGGTTGCAGTGAGCCAGGATTGTCTCAGCCTGGGTGACAGAGTAAGACTCCATCTAAAAAATAAATAAATAAATAACTTTTTAAAAAATTTAAACTTAGGCCAGGCGAGGTGGCTCATGCCTATAATCCTAGCACTTTGGGAGGCTGGGGGCAGATCACAAGGTCAGGAGATCGAGACCATCCTGGCAAACATGGTGAAATCCCATCTCTACTAAAAATACAAAAAAATTAGCTGGGCATGGTGGCGCACACCTGTAGTCCCAGCTACTCAGAAGGCTGAGGCAGGAGAATTGCCCGAACCCAGGAGGCGGAGATTGCGGTGAGCCGAGATCATGCCACTGCACTGCCATCTGGAAGACAGTGCGAGACTCCATCTCAAAAAAAAAAACAAAAAGTTTTTTAATTGAAAAAATTTAGTGGAGGCTGGGCGTGGTGGGAGGCCAAGGCAGGAGGATCACCTGAGGTGGAGAGTTCCAGACCAGCCTGGCCAACATGAAGAAACCCCGTCTCTAAAAAATTAAGTGGGGAAAGAAATGTCTTAGTAACCTAAGGTAACCTTCCTCCTGGATAATCACAGTTTCCATCGAGGGAACTGGCAGTTAGTTACTGTATTTTGATTACTAATTGGCTTGTCTTAAGGGCTGTGGCCCGGCCTGTCAGTCCTCACCGTTCCTAGCCCTTCCTCCCCTTACTCAGGTCCAGAGTCCAGCCCCTTGAATGAGGTAGTGTCTGAAGCCTTTGTCCGCTTCTTCGTGGAGATTGTGGGACACTACTCCTTGTTCCTGACATTGGGCGAGCGCGAGGAGAGAACCCTGCAGCGGGATGCCTTCCGCAAAGCTGTCTCCTCCAAGAGTCTCCGCCGCTTCCTAGAGGTCTTCATGGAGACTCAGATGTTCCGAGGCTTCATCCAGGAGCGGGAGCTGCGCCGGCAGGATGCCAAAGGTTAGGGGTGTCTTCTCTGTTGGCGCTGAGTCAGCTAGAGGTGCCCATATTCCAGGTGGCTGATGAGCAGGGAGAAAGATCACAGGGCAAGGGCACAGACAGGACAGTGTCCCCATCCCCCTGGAGAGCTTGCAGGCATGCCCTGACTGAGCTGGTGGAAAGGCCTCCTCCCCTGCCTTCTCTGTTCCCTCTGCTGGCCTCTCCCAGAACCACACTCCAGTGTCTATCGCAAGGTCTCCTTCTATCAAATTCTTTCCAAATTGGTGAAATTCTCAGGCTGGGTGTAGTGGGTGACTCACACCTGTAATCCCAGCACTTTGGGAGGCCGAGGCATGCAGATCACTGAGGTCAGGAGTTTGAGACCAGCTTGGACAACGTGGCGCAACCCCTTATCTACAAA
>NW_016107575.1:1734006-1740129 GCF_001604975.1 Cebus imitator | reverse complement strand
TAGAGACAGGGTTTCACCATGTTGACCAGGATGGTCTCGATCTCTTGACCTCGTGATCCACCTGCCTCGGCCTCCCAAAGTGCTGGGATTACAGGCTTGAGCCACCGCGCCCGGCCCAAAAAATATTTTAAAAAATTAGACCGGCATGGTGGTGTGCACCTGTGGTCCCAGCTACTCGGAGGCTGAGGTGGGAGGATCACTTGAGTCTGGGAGGTGGAGGTTGCAATAGCCGAGATCATGTCACTGTACTCCATCCTGGTTGGGAGAGTGAGACTGCATCTCAAAAAAAAAGGAAAAGCTGATTGGAGAGTATGAGTTACAGGAGGCACCTGCCAAAGGAGTGTTTTAAATATTAATAGATCTCCCAGATACATTTAAATATCTCTTTACCCATCACTTGGTAAGAGAGGTGGGAGACACACAAGCTTAAAAGCTACCTGGAGGCCAGGCCTGGTGGCTCACACCTTAATCCCAGCATTTTAGGAGGGCCAAGGTGGGCAGACCACGAGGTTAGGAGTTCGAGACCAGCCTGACCAACATGGTAAAACCCCATCTCTACTAAAAATACAAAAATTAGCCGGGTGTGGTGGCGCACACCTATAATTCTAGCTACTCAGGAGGTTGAGGCAGGAGAATCACTTGAACCCAGGAGGCGGGGGTTGCAGTGAGCCAAGATTGTGCCATTGCATTCCGGCCTGGACGACAAGAGTGAAACTCCATCTCAGGAAAAAAAAAAAACCTACCTGGAAAAGGCCAGGTGCAGTGGCGTGCGCTTGTAATCCCAGCACTTTGGGAGGCCTAGGCAGGCAGGTCATCTCAGGGCAGGAGTTCGAGACCAACCTGGCCAACTTGGTAAAGCCCTGTCCCTACTAAAAATACAAAAATGCCAGGTCTGGTGGCAGATGCCTGTAATCCCAGCTACTCAGGAGGCTGAGGCAGGAGAATCGCTTGAACCCGGGAGGCAGAGCTTGCAGAGAGTCACGATCCAGCCATTACACTCCAGCCTGGACAACACAGCTAAACTCTGTCTCCAAAAAAAAGGCTGGCGCAGTGGCTCATGCCTGTAATCCCAGCACTTTAGGAGACTGAGGCGGGTGGATCACCTGAAGTCAGGAGTTTAAGACCAGCCTGACCAACATGATAAAACCCTGTCTCTACTAAAAATACAAAAAAAGTTAGCTAGGCATTGTGGCAGGTAACTGTAATCTCAGCTATTCGGGAGACTGAGGCAGGAGAATCGCTTGAACCCAGGAGATGGAGGTTGCACTCCATTCTGGGTGATAAGAGCAAAACTAAAAAAAAAAAAAAAAAAATCCTGGAAAGAATCCTCTGTCAGGCCGGGCGCGGTGGCTCAAGCCTGTAATCCCAGCACTTTGGGAGGCCGAGGCGGGTGGATCACGAGGTCAAGAGATCGAGACCATCCTGGTCAACACGGTGAAACCCCGTCTCTACTAAAAATACAAAAAATTAGCTGGGCATGGTGGTGCGTGCCTGTAATCCCAGCTACTCAGGAGGCTGAGGCAGGAGAATTGCCTGAACCCAGGAGGCGGAGGTTGTGGTGAGCCGAGATCGCGCCATTGCACTCCAGCCTGGGTAACATGAGTGAAACTCCGTCCCAAAAAAAAAAAAAAAAAAAAAGAATCCTCTGTCCATGAAAGATCAGTCAGCAGTGAAGACAGAGTGCCTGAACCTCAGACCCTAGGGGTCTGAAGCTGCCTAGGAGTTGGCCTGTCCAGCCATCCTCCTCCACAGAGGGACTCCGGGAAAACTAAGCCACCTGGCCAGGACCCTCTTATGGGAGAATACAGGGAAATGGCAGCACATGGGCACTCCTGAGCCAGATCAGTCTGGTTCATCTTTAAAACCGCCTGCCACGGCCGGGCGTGGTGGCTCACGCCTGTAATCCAAGCACTTTGGAGGCCAAAGCGGGCGGATCACCCGAGGTCAGGAGTTTAAGACCAGCCTGACCAACATGGTGAAACCTCGTCTTTAAAAAAAAAAAAAAAATTAAAAAAACACCTGCCTGGCACAGTGTAGACGCTTGGAAGGCGTTTGTTGAATAAAAATAGGATTTTATCTAGGAGGTGACTTTACAGCCTTCCAAAGACAGTTACTGCACAGGTGGGGCAACGATAAGGGCAGTAAAACCCTTATACATCTCCTGATTCACAGCATGTTTATGGGAGCAGCTTACTCTCAGGAAGAAGTTTTCTGTTTTCTCTGGTAGGGAGGAAATGGACACGTTTAGACATGCAAAGACCAAGACCTAAAATGGCTGCGATTTCTCTGGTTAACAGGTCTGTTTGAGGTCCGAGCCCAAGAGTATCTGGAAACCCTCCCCAGTGGCGAGCACAGCGGCGTCAATAAGTTCCTGAAGGGACTAGGTAAGACCCCGGGCTCCGGGTCCCCAGCCCTCGTGCCTCTGAGCTGTCTATCACGGAGTTCCAGCCAGTTCCCTCCACTGGAGCCAGCACCCTGAATAACACAGAGCCCTACGGCCTGCCCTGGGCAGATGCTACGGGCATTTTAACTCCCGGTTCTCATCTGTCCCCAAAGAGGAAACAAAGGAAGCAGTGCCCCCAGCACCCCCTTTTTCTGGGCCCCTGGGCTTTCTTGCTATCTTCTTTCTCCATGATCTACACTCTAAAACCTCAGGGGAACTGAGCCAAGGGAGCATGGTGGGAACCCGACAAGGATGTCTGGCAACAAAGACTCGCACTGGTGTCCAAAATTCCCCTGGAAAGTAGAAATGTGAGACGTACAAGGACTGCAGTTTAATCAGTAAAGAGGCACTGACAGGGAAAGGGAGGATGAAGAAGACAACAGGAAAACAGGACGGAGGCCCCAGTAGGGAAGCGTCTGCAGCAGTGAGGCCCTCCCACAGGGCCTGCAAGGGTGCCATGTCTGTGCCTCCTGCAGGACGGAGGACTGCCTGGAAGAGGAGTGTTTTAAATATACACACATTGCTGTGCACTTTCTCTTCCCTTGGCTCCTGAGTGATGTGTTGATTCGGTGCTTCCTTTACTACCACAGCAGAAGCCAGCCCTCCTAAACAGCTCTGATGGTCTTCCTTTCAAACCCCCCCAAGTCTGAGGAAGACCACAGGGGAATCTCTGGAAAGAACAACCCCCTTTGGTTTCTCCAGAGCAAGGGATAAGGCTCCCTGGGGCGGCGTGGGGGCCCCATTACCCACACTACTTCTGGGTGAAAAGGGCAAGACTGATGTCACCGTCCCTTGCCCTGTGAAATGTTCTCATTTTCTTTCTTTTAGGCAATAAAATGAAATTTCTCCACAAGAAATAACTCTCAGCTCAACCTCAAGGGAAAACTTCCTCCTTGTGCGGCCACATGCTTTAAAAACAGTTCCTGGTGGCCTTCCTGCAAGGCTGGGTCCCAGGTTGTCTCGGTGCCGAGCTGGAGGCCATGGTGGCTTCCGGCCGAGAATGGGCTCTCCCCCAGGATGAGGGCCTGGGAGCCGCCGGGAGGACAGCCCTGGAAAGGGAGCCTGAGACCAGGCGTGTCGCTGACATGCAAATGGATTGTTTCGGTGGTTGGGTTTTTTTATCTTAGATATTAAAAGTAAGGAAAACGTGTGGATTTTCTGTTTATTATGCCAAGGCCAAGAGGAGCCTGTCCTGCCGTGTGTTCCCCCCCTTTGTCCCATCGCTGCTGAGCAGTAAAGCCAAGAGGAGCTGTGATGGCAACAGAAACGAGGTGCTCTGACTAGGTGTGGTGGCTCACACCTGTAATCCCAGCACTTTGGGAGGCCAAGGCAGGTGGATCACCTGAGGTCAGGAGTTTGTGACCAGCCTGGCCAACATGGCAAAACCCCATCTCTACGAAAAATACAAAATCAGCCAGGCGTGGTAGCACATGCCTGCAATCCCTACTCGGGAGGCTGAAGCAGGAGAATCACTTGAACCCTGGAGGTGGAGGTTGTGTTGAGCTGAGATTGTGCCATTGCACTCCGGCCTGGACAACAAGGGTGAAACTCCGTCTCAGGAAAAAAAAAAAAAAAGAGAAATGAGGTGCTTCTCTGGGCAGGACTGAGGACACATGAGGACTAAGAGGGGAGCAGGTAGGGCCAGTGCCTCGGGTTCAGGGCACCAGACCTGCTGGTGAAAGGCTGGGCCCTGGTCCTGGACAGGAAGCTGGGGAGGATGGTGGGGGATGGGGGCTGTAAATGGATATGACTTCCCAGACACACTGCTCCTCCAGAAGGGTCAGTGATGCCACCTGGTGGCCAAGGCCACGGACATCTCTTCCCAAATGGACCTGACACTTCCTGACTGCCTTTTTCTCTTAGAAGCTATACAACTGTCCACTGCCTGAGTAGTCCCTGGCTTTTGGAGGCACACACAAAAAGAGGAAGTCTGGGCCTGGCGTAATCTCACACTTTGTGTAATCCCACACTTTGGGAGGCCAAGGTGGGTGGATCATGGGGTCAGGAGTTCAAGATCAGCCTGGCCAACATGGTGAAACCCCATCTCTACTAAAAATACAAAAATTAGACCAGGCATGGTGGCTCACGCCTGTAATCCAAGCACTTTGGAGGCCAAGGAGGGTGGATCACCTGAGGTCGAGAGTTCAAGACCAGCCTGACCAACATGGTGAAACCCCATCTTTTTAAAAAAGAAAAAATTAAAAAAAAACAAAAACAAAAATTAGCCGGGCTTGGTAGTGGGTGCCTGTAGTCCCAGCTGCTCGGGAGGCTGAGGCGGAAGAATTGCTTGAACCCAGGAGGCGGAGGTTTCAATGAGCCAAGATTGGGCCACCGCACTCCAGCCTGGGAGACAGAGTGAGACTCCATCTTAAAATTAAAAAAATAAAAAAAAAAGAAAGGAAGTCTGTTAGTCAACTGTTCTTGGGGTCCTCAAGTTTATGATACTGCCTACAGCCCACCTTCCAACACATCGCCACGACTCCGACCCCATTCCCGTCTCATTCCAGGGCCCAGGGCAGCGTTCATGCAACAGTGGAGCTGCACTGCATGCACACGTGGGGGACTTTTGCGGCTGATGGTAACAAGACGGAGGGTGAGAACACTGAGGCAGCATCATTAGCCTTGTGCAGCCAGAGGCAGCTTGCTTCCTCTGGACCAGAAGCAGGGAGAGTGTGGAGAAGGCGGAAACCTCAGGGCGACCCAAGAGCTGTCCTGCAGCGGGGACGGTGGGGGGCAGGAAGTGCCCCACATGCAGCACAGGCAGGTTCTCAGAGCAGGTGTCAGGGCCACCACCCTGCCGACTACTGCCCGCAGCCCTCAGCAGTGACCCGCACAGAAACACAAAAGGGAGGGGCGCCAACCTCAGCAAGGACCTGGGGGGAGCCTGTTCTGCCTGGCAAGGGGTCTCAACCTTTAGGGAACGGGAGGAAGGGGCCTTCAGAGAATAAATAGAAACGAGGAAATGAGGGGAGGTGACGTCTCATCTTTCCTCTTAGCTGGAGTTATGGACCACTCCTCCCCTCCAAGTTCTACCCAGGCTTTGGTGTGTCCATTGGGTTTTCGGGGGCGAGGATCCACAGTTTACATCAAATTCTCAAAGGTGCCCCCAAATGGTAGAAACTAGGCTGTGCATAAAAATTAGCCTGGGTGGCAGGGCGCGGTGGCTCACACCTGTAAGCCCAGCACTTTGGGAGGCCAAGGTGGGTGGATCACCTGAGGTCAGGAGTTCAAGACCAGCCTGGCCAATATGGCAAAACCCCATCTCCACTAAAAATCCAAAAAAAAAAAAAAAAAAAAAAATTAGCCGGGTGTGGTGGTGCATGCCTGTAATCCCAGCTACTTGGAAGGCTAAGGCAGAAGAATCAGTCAAACTTGGGAGGCAAAGGTTGCAGTGAGCCAAGATCATACCACTGCACTTTAGCCTGGACAACAGAGCAAGACTCCTCCTCAAAAAAAAATAAAAGCAAAAACCTGGCTGGGTGTGTGTGGATGGGGTCTGGGGGATGCCTGAATGAGAATCCCTGAATCCTTGAGTGTGGGGGCTCAGAAATATGTATGTAACAAGCTCCTCACACAGTCAGCTTTATTAATAGTCTACATATTTTTATATTGCCCAGAAAGGATCACTTTTTGGAATAACTTTCTTTTTTTAACTTATTTCACATTATATTGTTTACTTT
>NW_016107575.1:1731156-1733836 GCF_001604975.1 Cebus imitator | reverse complement strand
CTGCCTCAGCCTCCTGAGTAGCTGGGACTACAGGCACGCGCCACCATGCCCAGCTAATTTTTTGTATTTTTAGTAGAGACGGGGTTTCACCATGTTGACCAGGATGGTTTCAATCTCTTGACCTCGTGATCTACCCGCCTCGGCCTCCCAAAGTGCTGGGATTACAGGTGTGAGCCACCGCACCTGGCCTTATATTGTTTACTTAATAACTTCAGGTGAATAAATACACATCTTTATCAACATTCCTAATGACTATAACATTCCATTTTGTGGGGATACTAAAAGCTATGAGTTCATCAGTCTTTGGCTCCTTATGCATGCAAGACGTTTCCCATTTTTAACATCATAACATTGAGAAAAGCATCTTTGTACAAGTATCTTAACACACTTCCCCCACCTTCATTTTCATGTCTGCTTAAAGTAAAATATACATACTTTAAAAATACACATACAGGGCCAGGAGCAGTGGCTCACGCCTGTAATCCCAGCACTTCGGGAGGCAGAGGCGGGCAGATCACGAGGTCAAAAGATTGAGACCAGCCTGGCCAGTATGATGAAACCCCGTCTCTACTAAAAATACAAAAATTAGCTGGGCGTGGTGGCGGGCACTTATAATCCCAACAACTTGGGAGGCTGAGGCAGGAGAATTGCTTGAACCCAGGAGGCGGAGGTTGCCGTGAGCCGACATCATACCACTGCACTCACGCCTGGCAACAGAGCGAGACTCTGTCTCAAAAAATTTAAAAATTTTTAATTTTTACAAAGACACACATAGTGCAGCCTAACAAACATTCACAAATGGACAGAATCAAAATGGAGACACACACACACACAAAATACTTGTGTGAGAACATCTGCCCAGCAACGGCCTGTCCAGCCTGAGACTGGTGTCAGTCTCGTTATGGATCCTTCTAGCCAAGGATAAAGATCTCAGAACAATTATATAATCCTACCCACTTTTCCTTTAAAAACCCTGTCTTGGTCGGGCGCGGTGGCTCACACCTGTAATCCTAGCACGTTGGGAGGCCAAGGCAGGCGGATCATGAGATCAAGAGATCGAGACCATCCTGGCCAACATGGTGAAACCCCGTCTCTAAAACATAAAAATAAAAATAAATTTAAAAAAGTAAAAAATAATAATGAAAAAAAAACCCTGTCTTCCTTTACCTCCCTGAATACGCAGCATATAGTTTACTATGTTCCGTGTATTCCAATTGCAATGGCTATTCTCAAATAAACATGGTTTTCTCTTAGGAAAAAGAAGGTGGGCACAGTGGTTCCTGCTTATAATCCTAACATTTTGGGAGGCTAAGGTGGGAGGATCGCTTGAGACCAGCCTGGGCAACGTAGTGGGTCCACCCCATCTCTACAAAAAAATTTAAAATTAGCCTGGCTAATTTTAGCCTAACACTTTGGGAGACCAAGGCAGGTGGATCACCTGAGGTCAGGAGTTCGAGACTGGCCTGGCCAAAATGGCAAAACCCCATTTCTTCTAAAAATACCAAAATTAGCCAGGTGTAGTGGCAGGTGCCTGTAATCCCAGCTACTCGGGAGGCTGAGGCAGGATAATCACTTGAACCCAGGAGGCAGAGGTTGCAGTGAGCCGAGATCACATCACTGCACTCTAGCCTGAGGGACAGAGCAAGACTCCATCTAAAAATAATTAATTAAATAAATAAAATTGGCCTGGCAAGGTGGCACACTCCTGTAGTCTCAGCTACTCAGGAGGCTGAGGCAAGAGGATCACTCCAAGCTGCATCACTGCACTTCAGCCTGGATGACAGAGTAAGACTTTGTCTGAAAACGAAACAAAACGAAAAAACAGAAGAAACAGATGCAGTATACCTATATTACAAATCTGCACACATACCCTCTGAATCTCAAATAAAAATAATAGGCCGGGCCTGGTGGCTCACACCTGTAATCCCAGCATTTTGGGAGGCAAAGGTGGGAAGATCACCTGAGGTCAGAAGCCCAAGACCAGCCTTGCTGACATGGTGAAACTCCATCTCTACTAAGAATTACAAAAATCAGCCGGACATGGTGGTGCATGCCTATAATCCCAGCTACTCAGGAGACTGAGGCAGGAGAATTATTTGAACCTGGGAGGTAGAGGTTGCAGTGAGCCGAGACTGCACCATTGCACTCCAGCCTGGGCAACAAGAACAAAACTCTGTCTCAAAAATAAAAATTAAAATCAACCTTTTGTTTTATTTTTTGAGAGTGTCACACTCTGTCACCTAGACCGGAGTGCAGTGGGGCAATAGTTTCCCCAAATGCCTGCATTTACAGTACGTTTTAGGTAGCTTATTTCCTCAGGGGACTGATAGCCTCTCTTATAGGCAAATTCTCCCTTAAGTTTCACTGACAGAGGGTGATCTCAGAGCTAAGTTTTGGAAACAACTCTTCAGTTCCCCATGTCCTAAATTCAGCATTACCTAAGAGCTTCTAAAGTGCTTCGAAGAATAAAAACATCAAGCCTGTAAGGCCGAGGTGGGTGGATCCCCTGAGGTCAGGAGTTCAAGAACAGCCTGGCCAACATGGAGAAATCCCATCTCTACTAAAAATACAAAAATTAGAGGCCGGGCACGGTGGCTCAAGCCTGTAATCCCAGCACTTTGGGAGGCCGAGGCAGGTGGATCACGAGGTCAAGAGATCGAGACCATCCTGGTCAACATGG
>NW_016107575.1:1725473-1727215 GCF_001604975.1 Cebus imitator | reverse complement strand
GCTCACCATAACCTCCGTCCCCTGGGTTCAGGCAATTCTCCTGCCTCAACCTCCTATTGTTTTTTGTTTTTTTTTTTCAGATGGGGTTTCACCATGTTGGTCAGGCTGGTCTTGAACTCCCAACTTCAGGTGATCTGCCCGCCTTGGCCTCCAAAGGGCTTGGATTACAGGCGTGAGCCACCATGCCTGGCCATCTGTTTTATTCCTTAAGACAGATCTGGCTCTGTTGCCCAGGCTGGAGTGCAACAGCACCATCACAGCTCACTGCAACTTGGACCTCCTGGGCTCCACCCCACCTTCGCCTCCCAAGTAGCTATAAGCACACACTACCATATCTGGCTAATTTTACGTATTTTTCTTTCTTTTCTTTCTTTCTTTCTTTTTTTTTTTTCAGACGGAGTCTCACTCTGTTTCCCAGGCTGGAATGCAATGGCTCGATCTTGGCTCACTGCAACCTCTGTCTCCCGGGTTCAAGTGATTCTCCTGCCTCAGCTTCCCAAGTAGCTGGGATTACAGGCACCTGCCACCACGCCTTGCCAATTTTTGTATTTTTGATAGAGATGGGGTTTCCATGCTGGCCAGGCTGGTCTCAAACTCTCAACCTCAGGCAATCCACCTGCCTTGGCCTCCCAAAGTGCTGGGATTACAGGCGTTCAGCCTTGGTGCCCGGCCAGCATAAATTTTTAATTAGTATTTATGTTCACAGGAATTCACAGAAAATGGAAACTCAAAGAAGGTCACTTAGACTCAGAGGCTTATATACCATTTTAACAAAAGAAAGTTTGTTTGGGCTTCAAGAGTTGATTGATTACTTGGGGGAAAGTGACTAGGAATACAGGAGATACTAATAGCAGACAAGGGTTATTTTCGTCAGGCTTGTTTATGCAGACTCATCCTGCTGCCAGCTGTCTGTCTCTGGTGATAAGAGCTGCTCTCCTCTTTCTGGTACGAGAAGGGAGGGCACCACCTTCACAGGGGAAATTCACGCCACCTTCACCGGGGGAAATTTCTGCTGTGCTCTTAGTTGGCTAAGAAGAGGCCAGAGAGACTTCTTCCATCTGTGAAGCCTCAATTGCCTTCAGCTCAAAATAATCCTATGCCAAAGTGCATCTCTTAGGGGTGGCACAACCCCATCCCCTTCCATTTAAACTGTGCACAATGCTTAGAAAAAGCCATCACCGGCCAGGCGCAGTGGCTCACGCCTGTAATCCGAACACTTTGGGAGGCTGAGGCAGGCGGATCACAAGGTCAGGAGTTCGAGGCCAGCCTGACCAACATGGTGAAACGCCGTCTCTATTAAAAATACAGGCCGGGCACAGTGGCTTACGCCTGTCATCCCAGCACTTTGGGAGGCCGAGTCAGGCAGATCACCTGAGGTCTACAGTTCAAGACCAGCCTGACCAACATGGTGAAACCCCGTCTCACTAAAAATACAGAAAATTAGCCGGGCTTGGTGGTGCATGCCTGTAATCCCAGCTACTTGGGAGGCTGAGGCAGGAGAATCACTTGAACCCGGGAGGCAGAAGTTGCGGTGAGCCGAGGTTGTGCCATTGCACTCCAGCTTTGGCAATAAGAACAAAACTCCGTCTCAAAAAAATAAATAAATAAAAACAAAAGTAAAAAAATTAGTAGCACTCATTTATAATCCCAGTTACTCTGGAAGCTGGGGCAGGAAAATTGCTTGAACCTGGGAGGCAGAGGTGACAGTGAGCCATCATCTTCAAAGAAAAGAAAAAGTCATT
>NW_016107575.1:1723530-1724775 GCF_001604975.1 Cebus imitator | reverse complement strand
TCACCCAGGCTGGCATGCAATGGTGCAATCTCGTCTCACTGCAGCCTCTGCCTTCCGGGTTAAAATGATTCTCATGCATTAGCGTCCCGAGTAGCTGGAATGACAGGTGCATGTCACCATGCCTGGTTAACTTTTTTGTATTTTAGTAGAGACAGGGTTTCACCATGTTGACCAGGCTGGTCTGGAACTCCTGACCTCAGGTGATCTGCCTGCCTGGGCCTCCCAAAGTGCTGGGATTACCAGTGTGAGCTACCGCGCTCAGCCCCAGCTGGCATCTCAAAGGCAAACTGATTATCTTGGCCTTTCCTGGGGGAGGGGGGGAGACTTATGCCAGCCATTATTCCAGACTCTTACCTTCCCTTCTGGAGGCCAGGACACCAAAGGGGCTGAGGGGCACAGGAGAGAGCAAGGCACACAGCAGCTACATCAGCACTGTCACCTGCTTACTGTGGAACCTGGGATATGACTCCTCCCCTCCTGGCCTCCCACTGCCCCATCTGTACAACAGAATAAGTCCCTCCTGTCCCCAGCCTTGTCTGATGCCTGGCATACCTGTGGCCATACCCAAGATGGATGACCTGGAAGCCTGGTCCAGGGCCTTTAGTGATGGTGACATTGTCAGATTCAGGTGACAGGGAGGAACTGGCACCTTGTGCAAAACAAGGGGGTGCTTGAGGAGGGAGGAGGCAAGAGTAAGCCGTTGCCCCCATGTCTGCCAGGCAGCTAACAGCTGAGCTGACCTTAAAGTCAGGGCATGCCTCAGCCTGTCTTAATAGCTATTTATAGCTCCATTGCCTCCTTATTTGGTAGCTGACTGCACTGCAGGCTGCAGGCCTTTCTCCACAGGGATGCCTGCCTTCCTGACAAGCAGCCGGGCTCCTGATGCAGCTCTGTCTCCTGCAGGCTTTACACAGAATAAGCTGTGTGAGCTTATTCCAAATGCCTATTCCAAATGCCCTTTCAAGCCATTTACACATCGGTTACATGTTTAATTATATTAAAACACACATAACATAATCCCAGCACTTTGGGAAGTCGAGGCCAGAGGATCATTTGAGAGACCAGGAGTTTGACACCAGCCTAGGCAACACAGCAAGACCCCCATCTATACTTTAAAAAAAAAAAATAGAGGCCGGGCGCGGTGGCTCAAGCCTGTAATCCCAGCACTGTGGGAGGCCGAGGCGGGTGGATCACGAGGTCAAGAGATCGAGACCATCCTGGTCAACATGGTGAAACCCCGTCTCT
>NW_016107575.1:1719792-1721470 GCF_001604975.1 Cebus imitator | reverse complement strand
AAAAAAAAAAAAAAAAAATAGGCTGGGCATGGTGGCTCATGCCTGTCATACCAGCACTTTGGGAAGCTGAAGCAGGTGGGTCACCTAAGGTTGAGAGTTCAAGACCAGCCTGACCCACATGGAGAAACCCCAACTCTACTAAAAATACAAAATTAGCTGGGTGTGGTGGCACACACCTGTAATCCCAGCTACTCAGTAGGCTGAGGCAGGAGAATCGCTTGAACCAAGGAGGCAGAGGTTTCAGTGAGCAGCGAACGCACCATTGCACTCCAGACTGGGCAACAAAAGTGAAACTCCATCTCAAAAAAAAAAAGATGACGACGACGATAATGGGGTTTAGGGTGCCCTCCCTGACTGGCCAGGGTTTGGGGGTGATCACTCTAGCCTGTCTACTCTCACCAATTCAAGACACCTGCTCGCCTCCAGAACCTTTAAAGGACCACCCTTTCCACCCTGTGATGCATTTGGGGACACAATGGGTATCCGTCTCTCTTCTCCCGTGTGGACACAGACTGAACTGTGTCCATCCCAAAATTCATACGTTGAAGTCTCAACATCCAGTACTTCAAAATGTAACTGATTTGGAGATAGGGGCTGGAGGAGGTAATTAAGTTAAAATGAGGGTTTATGGATGGCCTCTAATCCAAGGTGACTGGTGTCCTTTTAAGAAAGAAAACTGGGCCGGGTCCGGTGGCTCACGCCTGTAATCCCAGCACTTTGGGAGGCTGAGGTGGCCCGATCACCTGATATCGGGAGTTCAAGACCAGCCTGACCAACGTGGAAAAACCCCGACTCTACTAAAAATACAAAATTAGCCACACGTGGCAGTGCATGCCTGTAATCCCAGCTACTTGAGAGGCCGAGGCAGGAAAATCGCTGGAACCCAAGAGGTGGAGGTTGCGGTGAGCTGAGATCGAGCCATTGCACTCCAACCTGGGCAATGAGAGCAAAACTCCATCTCAAAAAAAGAAAGAAATTTGGACACAGACACACTTGGAGAGAAAACTGTCTGAGGATATGGGAAGGCGGCCATCTACAAGCCAAGGAGAGAGGCCTCAGAAGAAACCAGCCCTGCCATTTAATACCTTGATCTCAGACTTCCGGCTTCCGGAAGTGGGGGAAGACGGGTTTCTCAGTTCACCACACAGTTTGTGGAAATTTGTAATGGCAGTGCTAGCAGACGCTTATGCCTCCCCTCCTCTGTTCTCTGATTTTACCAAGAATATCCTGAGCTGGATTCCTCTTCAAATTTGATTTTTGGGGCAAAGAGAGGTTCAAATGTCAAAGCGTTGGCTTGGTTTTTGAGGCTCACCCTCCTCAATCCTCCACAGCACAGACTCAGCAGGATTCCCGGGACATCTGGACAGACACCTCTTCACATAGGCTCCTGCTGGTTTCTCAAAGAGCCATTGTCACCGCCACCCTGTCCCAGCTCTGACAGCTTTCCATCTTGCCCACCTCACAGGGCCGGCCCCACCTCAAACCAAGCTTCCCAGGCCTCATTTTAGCCATGACGATCTCGCCAGTAGAGGCTGTGGCCAGTGAGGCAGCATTTAACATAGACACATTTAGCATAGACCATGAACCAAGACACAGTGCTCCACAGGCCTGAGTCCTTCTGTCCCCACAACTCACAGACCACCCCTAAAAGAATTATTCTTTTTTTTTTTTTTTTTTT
>NW_016107575.1:1716270-1717431 GCF_001604975.1 Cebus imitator | reverse complement strand
AAAGTATGGCAAAAACTGCAATAACTTTTGCACCAACCTAATACAACAGTCACTATCCATCTCCAGAACTTTTTCATCTTCCCAAATTCTTTACCCATTAAACAATTCCCCATTTGCCCTTTCCCCAACCCCGGGCAACCACCATTCTACTTTTTGTCTCTATTTATTTGACTATATTTTTTTCTTATTTTATTTTGAGACAGAGTGTCACTCTGTCACCCATACTGCATGGAGTGCAGTGGTGAGATCATACGTTCCTGCAGTATCAACTTCCTAGGCTTAGGTGATCCTTCCACTTTAGCCTCCAGAGTAGCTGGGACTGCTGCGCCACCATGACTGGCTAATTTTTGGGGGTTTTTTTTGTAGAGACGAAGTCTCACTGTGTTGCCCTGACTGGTCTTGAACTGCTGGGCTCAAGTGATTCTCCCACCTCGGCCTCATAAAATGTTGGAATTACAGGCATGAGCCACCACACCCAGCCCACATGTGCATTTTAAAGATGCCCAGCATTTTGATACGGCCTGGCATAGAGAAACTACAACGCTGGCGCCAAGGTCTCCCCGTTAAATGGTCAGGTCTTGTTTACTTGACTCAGTTAACAGGGTTGATTTGTTTTTCAGAACAGCTTATGTGTAGAAACCTTGAGTAGAACTTAGAAATACCCACTTAGAAGGGTAGATAACGCCAGCAGAGCTGGCAGCTGCAGGGCTGAGAGCTACCTTTCTTCCACAGCTAGAATGTAACGTGACCATGCCAGTCCTCTCCCGAAACCATGCAGGGGCTTCCCGTGGCCTGCAGGGCTAAGTCCAGCCACCAGTCAGATGCAAGTTGCCCTGACTGCCTTGGCCTTTATGCTCCAACAATAAATGCACAGCTCGGGCTGGGCGAGGTGGCTCATGCCTGTAATCTCAGCACTTCGGGAGGCCGAGGTGGGCGGATCACCTGAGGTCAGGAGTTTGAGACCAACCTGGCCAACATGGTGAAACCCTGTCTCTACTAAAAATACAAAAATTAGCCGGGCTTGCTATTGGGCAACTGTAATCTCAGCTACTCAGGAAGCTGAGGCAGGAGAATCTCTTGAACCCGGGAGGCAGAGGTTGCAGTGAACTGAGATCGGGCCACTGTAGGCCAGCCTAGGTGACAGAGCAAGACTCTGTCTGA
>NW_016107575.1:1710809-1712085 GCF_001604975.1 Cebus imitator | reverse complement strand
CCGCCCGCCTTGGCCTCCCAAAGTGCTGGGATTACAGGGGTGAGCCACCACGCCCCGCCGTATTTTTTAATTCTTTGGCTAAGACAGTGGAAGAGGTGATTTATTGTATGCTTGCTACACTTGGCCACAAGTAGACACAAATAATCCAGAATGTCACAGGTCCAGGGCAAAAAACCAACATGGACAGTTTTGGTTATGAGCAAGTTAGGTCTGAGAGGTGGTCTTGGCCATCAGATGGCGATAAAGTTCTAGATCCATTGAGAAAGCTCTGGATAGTAGCATGCAGTCCAACAGCTTGTATCAGCATCCCCAGCCTCTGGCATTCCATGTTTCTGCTTCTGTGGCCTCCACGGGTGCAACAAGCTAGTGGTTTACTTGGAACTCTGCCTCACCTTTCTTTTGTTCTTCAGCTTCTTCATTTGCTGCTTCCTCCACTTGGCTTTTGCGGCACAGAGGTTTCCAAGAATATGGCACTAAGCCCAAGAACTCATTTTTGTATTTTTGGTAGAGACGGGGTTTTACTATGTTGGCCAGGCTGGTCTTGAACTCCTGACCTCAGATGACCCACCTGCTTTGACCTCGCAAAGTGCTTGGGATTACAGGAATGAAATGGGGTTTTGCCGCGTTTCCCAGGCTGGTCCTGAACTCCTGGCCTCAAGCAATCATCCCACCTTGGCCTCCCAAAGAGCTGGGATTACAGGCATGAGCTACTGTTCCTGGCTTCAGTTAATTTTCGGGCTGGGCGTGGTGGCTCAGGCTTGTAATCCCAGCACTTTGGGAGGCCAAGGTGGGTGAACCACCTGAGGTCAGGAGTTCTAGACCAGCCTGGCCAACATGGTGAAACCCCATTCCTACTAAAAATACAAAAATTAGCCGGGCATGGTGGTGTGTGCCTGTAATCCTAGCTACTCAAGAGGCTGAGGCAGGAGAATTGCTTGAACCTGCAAGGTGGCGGCTGCAGTGAGCCAAGATTGCACCACTGCACTCCAGCCTGGGTGACAAGAGCGAAATTCCGTCTCAAAAAAAAAATAAACTAGGCCGGGCGTGGTGGCTCACGCCTGTGATCCCAGCACTTTGGGAGGCCGAGGCGGGTGGATCACGAAGTCAAGAGATCGAGACCATCCTGGTCAACATGGTGAAACCCCATCTCTACTAAAACTACAAAACATTAGCTGGGCATGGTGGCGCGTGCCTGTAATCCCAGCTACTCAGGAGGCTGAGGCAGGAGAATTGCCTGAACCCAGGAGGCGGAGGTTGCGGTGAGCCGAGATCGTGC
>NW_016107575.1:1706490-1708539 GCF_001604975.1 Cebus imitator | reverse complement strand
TTTTTTTTTTTTGTAGAGACAGAGGTCTCCCTATGTTGCCCAGGCTGGTCTAGAACTCTTGGCCTCAAGTGATCCTTCTGCCTCAAAGGGCTGGGATTACAGACATCAGCCAGGGACGCCCACCATTCTATAGCTTTATTTGCTAAATTTGACAACCCTATTCTAATGTCATATAACAACAGCAGTGAAAACAATAGCAAACCCTATCCAGCAGTTATTAAATGAAGTGAATGTCCTTTGAGTTTTGCAGCCATTAACTCCTTTAATGTTTACAAGGAAGGTGTTTTTGTGTATGTTTGTGTGTGGTTTTTTGTTTGTTTTTTTGGCTTTATTTCTACACTTGATCTTAGCCAAAAGACCAAGAAGCGATTTTTGGCTTATTTCTTTTCTTTTCTTTTTTCTTTTTTTTAGAGATGGAGTCTTGCTCTGTTGCCCAGGCTGAAGTGAAATGGTGTGATCTCCGCTCACTAGCTGAGATTACAGGCATGCACCACCACACCACGCTAATTTTTGTATTTTCAGTAGAGACAGGGTTTCACCATGTTGGCCAGGCTGGTCTCGAAGTCCTGACCTCAAGTCAGAACTGACTGAAACCGCCTTTGCCAAATTATGACTGAGACAGTGGAAGAGAGCTAATGTAACTGACTCCATCTTGCTTCTAACCTTCAAGTTGTCCTTGTTCATTCCTGGGTGTAGGCTGAACTAACTTTGGGAGAAACTTAAGTTTATAGAGTTTAAATAAAGACCATAGCAGTCCTTTCCCAAAGCAGACCTCCTTCTTGTTTGGGGACTAGATTGCCTTTATAGGACTATAATATTATAGGACTAATATAATATAACCTATAATGTTATAGGTTATATTATATTAACCTATAACCTATAATGTTATAGGACTAACATTAGCCACAAGATTAGAAATTATGGTTTATATGGACTGTATCCTCATTTCTTGATCTTAGTTAAAAAAAAAAAAAAAAGAAATTATGGTTTAGGAGTCAGGCAGCTGGAGGCTACTAGATTCTGACCCTCCCTAAACTGCTCCTAAGATCAGTGCCCAGCACTTTGAGAGTGGGCGGATTACTTGAGGTCAGGAGTTCAAGACCAACATGGCCAAAATGGCAAAACCGTGTCTCTACTAAAAATACAAAAATTAGTCAGGTGTGGTGGTGGGCATCTGTAATCCCAGCTACTCTGGAGGCTGAGCCCGATAATTGGTTGAACCCGGGGTTAGGGGGGTGGGCGGAGGTTGCTGTGAAGTGAGATCACATCATTGCACTCCAGCCTGGGCAATAGAGGAAGACTCAGTCTCAGTGCTTGAGATATTTTGCAGGCCCTGCACTTGATGGATCAGCTGGCACCACCCAGACCAATAAACTGGCTCATCTGATCTCGTGGCCCCCACCCAGGAACTGATTCAGCACAAGAAGGCAGCTCTGACTCTACATGATTTCATCTCTGACCAATCAGCACTCCTGGCTCACTGGCTTCCCCCCAACCCACCAAGTTATCCTTAAAAACTCCGCTCCCATTATGCTCTGGGAGACTGATTTAGGAAATAATAAAACTCCGGTCTCCCGCACAGCCAGCTCTTCATGAATTACTCTTTCTCTATTGCAATTCCTGTCTCGATGAAGCCGCTCTGTCTAGGTAATGGGCAAGGTGAATTACTTGGGCGGTTACACGACTGGTTTAGCCTCCCAGAGTACTGGGATTACAGGCGTGAGCCATCACACCTGGCCTGCTTTTGGGTTTATTTCATCAACAAGAAAACTGAGGTGGTAACTTGCCCAATGTCACACAGCCACGGTGTGCAAAACAAAAGTGCCCATGTGACTCCTACATAGCTCAGATTTTCTGCACAGTCCTGATTTTAAGTTTTCTGTTATCCTGACGAGTTCCACTGCATACTCCTTGCCAAGCCATGTAACATTTAGTTCTAATAAATATGATCACCATACTCAGAAAATGACTAGTTTCATGCAAAGTTGTGAAGGAGATACCCACTACCACCTCTGTTAATCCTCCTTTCTCTTTTTTTTTTTTTTTTTT
>NW_016107575.1:1700753-1703370 GCF_001604975.1 Cebus imitator | reverse complement strand
TTTTGTATTTTTAGTAGAGATGGGGTTTCACCATGTTGACCAGGATGGTCTTGATCTCTTGACCTCGTGATCCACCGGCCTCTGCCTCCCAAAGTGCTGGGATTACAGGCTTGAGCCACCGCGCCCGGCTGAGACGGGGTTTTCACCATGTTGACCAGGATGGTCTCGATCTCTTGACCTCGTGATCCACCCACCTCAGCCTCCCAAAGTGCTGGGATTACAGGCTTGAGCCACCGCGCCCGGCCTTATTTTTATTTTATTTTATTGTTTTTTTAGAGATGGAGTCTCTCCATGTTGGCCAGGCTGGTTTCGAACTCCTGACCTCAGGTGATCCGCCCACCTTCGCCTCCCAAAGTGCTGGGTATGGTGTGAGCCACCGCACACGGCTGGCTTACACATTTATTAATGTGCATAGGGAGAACAACAGAGTGATGACCCCAATCCCTCAATGGGGTAGGGAAGCTTATATTCCTTCTTGAGGTTACTGAAAGAATGGGGAACATTCCCCAAAACAGGATATAAGGGTAAATCATACGATGGCAACACAGGTTACCGGATGGAGAGAAGTGGAGGCCTGGCTAGCCACAGTGGTCTTGTTAGGTAGTTGAAACCATACAGATAGCAGCCTTCAGAAACACAATAGGTGGTAAATGTTTCTTTCAGTCTTTTAAAAGTTGTCAGACTCAGCTAATCTTTCCTAGATCTGGGGCAGGAAGGGCTCCAAAGAGTCCGGGCAACTTTTCTCTACAGATGCAAATCTTTCCCACAAAAGACAGTTTTCCTTCTATTCTTGTACTTCCAACCCTTCTGAAGAAGTATCTTGTGTTTTTTTTCTTTTGTATTATTGAGAGGTATCTTAAAATATGTCAAAGAAGTTTGTTTAATTAGTCAATTTATTTTTGAGACAGAGTCTCACTCTGTTGCCCAGGCTGGAGTGCAGTGGCGCGATCTCGACTCACTGCAACCTCTGCCTCCCAGATTCAAGTGATTCTCCTGCCTCAGTCTCCAGAGTAGGGATTACAGGCACACACCACCACACCAAGGTAACTTTTATATATATAAATATATATTTTTGGAGACGGAGTTTTGCTCTTGTTGCCCAGGCTGGAGTACAATGGTGGAATCTCGGCTCACGGCAACCTCCACCTGCCTGGTTCAAGTGATTCTCCTGCCTCAGCCTCCCAAGTAGCTGGGATTACAGGCATGCACCACCACCCCCAGCTAATTCTGTATTTTTAGCAGAGATGGGTTTCTCCATGTTTGTCAGGCTGGTCTCAAACTCCTGACCTCAGGTGATCTGCCCACCTCGGCCTTCCAACGTGCTGGGATTACAGGTGTGAGCCTCCATGCCCGGCCAATTTTTGTATTTTTAGTAGACACAGGGGTTTTGCTATCTTGCCCAGGCTGGTCTCGAACTCCTGACCTCATGTGATCCGCCCACTTCTGCCTCCCAAAGTGCTGGGATTATAGGCGTGAGCGACCTATGCCTAGCCAGAAGTGTATATTTTGAGGTGAAGTGAAATATTATAGTTTTCTTGCTGTGGTGTGGCCTTGGGAGATACATTCTTTTCTCTTGTTTTTGGCACTGTCCTTGTTTGCGTGTGTTGCGTACATCATGGTCTGATGATCAAGAGGCTGATTTTCACTTTCTCAAAGTAGAAACTACAGAAAAGTTGAATTTAAGGGCATATGGAAACTGCCTATGGAAGCTCAGGGTTTAATATGCAGCGTCTGAGTGGACAGTAGGCCTTAATGGGAAAATATAATAACATACACTCTAAGGCCTGGCGTGGTAGCTCATGCCTATAATCCCAGCACTTTGGAAGGCCAAGGCAGGAGCATCACTTGAGCACAGGTGTTGGAGACCAGCGTGGGCAATATAGTGAGACCCCATCTCTAAACAAAAGAAAAAATTAGGTACAGTTTACTTTTCATAGTTTTAGAAATAATCCTTAGAAGTTAAGATATTCCTTAATTCTCAGCCTTAAAATAGAAGGCTCTATTTAAAAGAGACATCTGGCCGGGCGCAGTGGCTCACGCCTGTAATCCCGGCTACAGGAGAGGCTGAGGCAGGAGAATCGGTTGAACCCAGGAGGTGGAGGTTGCGGTGAGCTAAGATCGTGCTACTGCACTCCAGCCAGGGGTCTCAAAAAAAAAAAAAAAGAAAAGAGCCTTCTTTGGGGCCCTCCCTTCTCCAGATCTAGGAGAGATTAACTGAGAGTGTGACAACTTTAAAAGTCTTAAAGAAACATTTACCATCTATTATGTCTCTGAAGGTTACTACCTGCATGGTAGCCTTTATTTGCCAAAACATGGATAAACCTGCAGGACATTATGCTACATGAAATAAGCCAGACACAAAGAACAATACTACATTATCTCACTTACACAGGAAGATGTGAAAAAGTTGAATGCATAGAAACAGGGTAGAACAGTGGTTTACCAGGAGTGGGATGGGGAATGGGGAGATCTAGGTCAAAGGGGACAAAGTGGCAGCTTCGTGGGATGAGTAAGTCCAGAGATTTTTTTTTTTTTTTTTTTTTGAGACGGAGTTTCGCTCTCGTTGCCCAGGCTGGAGTGCAATGGCGCGATCTCGGCTCACCGCAACCTCCGCCTC
>NW_016107575.1:1698694-1700128 GCF_001604975.1 Cebus imitator | reverse complement strand
AGGATGGTCTCGATCTCTTGACCTCGTGATCCACCCGCCTCGGCCTCCCAAAGTGCTGGGATTACAGGCTTGAGCCACCGCGCCCGGCCCAAGCTCAGTGATTTTTAAGGATATCATGTAATCCTCACAACAACCCAGTGAGGCGGGGTCCGTGCCATCCGTATTTGAGAGAATGAAACTCAGGCTGAGAGAACAGGTGCCTAGCTCAAGCTCTTACTAAAAAATTAGAAAGTGCAGATTCAAACCCAGGTCTTCCGTCTGCAGGTCCCTAGTCCCCAGCTCCCACTCTACTATATCGACCTCTGCTACAAAGAAAGCCTCTGAATGACTGAGGACTTTTCGTTACCCGGGTCTCCACGGGACACACCTGTACAGACAGTGTTAGCCCCGCCCCTTTCCCGGAGGAGACGTCCCCTCCACCAATCAGCGGTGCCGTGGGCGTGCCGTGGGCGTGCACGCTCCAGGCCCTCAGTTCAAGTGGCGAGAGCGCTCGGAGACGCGACGCGGAGCAGGCCGGTACCGAGCGGGTACCTCAGTGTCCTTCCCCTCCCCTCGCCTGGCCTCGCTGTCCTTTTCCCGCGGCCGGACCGGAACTATGTGATCCCGGAAGTTCCGGGGCCTTTGCTGTGTGGGATAAACAGTAATGGCGGAGGCTGCAGCTCCCGGAACAACAGCCACAACATCAGGAGCAGGAGCGGCAGCGGCGGCGGCGACAGCGGCCTCCCCCACCCCGATCCCCACAGTCACCGCCCCGTCCCCGGGGGCGGGCGGAGGGGGCGGCGGCAGCGACTGCAGCGGCGGCGGCTGGACTAAACAGGTCACCTGCAGGTAGGACGTTGCGCAGCGGAGCGCCTGGCGCGGGGAGGGGGCGGCGGGTCGAGCCCGCGGCGCGGGAGGGAGGAGGGCTGCCGGCCGGCAGCGAGAGGCGTGGGAAGGCGGGGACTGGCGTTGTCTCGACGCCCGCAGCCCTCGCTGTTGCCGCCGCCGCGTACCCCCAGTGACTGCGTCAACCCCCGCTGGGCCGCGGATCCCTTAGCGCTGTCCGCGGAGGCCTGGCGGTGCGCGGTCGCTGCGGGGCCGCGGGGCTGCACCTCCGCCTATCCTTCTCTCCGCGCTGCCTGCGCCGGCTGCGAGCGCATCGGGGAAAGGTGGGCTGGCTCCTCCCCTGCCGCTAGAAGGATGCCCCCGCCGCTGCGTCTGCCTCCCGGGGCTCGGGAGATGGTCGTTTCCAGAGGGTCTCACAGCCATCCTCTCTGGGCCTAGACACCCGGCCGAGGGCCCCAGCGAGCTGGCCTGGCCCCTAGCCCTCTCGTTCCTCCGTGTCATCCGTTTGTAACGTCTTTTCACGTCCCTCCGCCCCTCGGTCCTCCGCCCAACCGTGAGAAGAAGCTTTTGTATATCTTCTTTGTATGTTTGTCGAGGTTGGCGGTGCTG
>NW_016107575.1:1694481-1698364 GCF_001604975.1 Cebus imitator | reverse complement strand
GCAAAAGGGGGCCGGGGTCGTCTAATCCACCTGCGGTTTTTTGAGCGGCGATTATTACCCTCCCCCAGCGCTGTGTTCCTCTTTTGAAATTTACGCATCTTCTGAAGGGTGTGCAAGGGCTCTTTGCTCCCGGAAGAGAGGTTTGATTTTGATTTGGTATGGGAGACGAAAATTTTAGAAAAATTAAGGGATGGCGGTTGTACGGATGTGTACGCTTGTAAAAAACTACCTAGCTGTACGCAGCATAGGGCATTTAATTGTATGTTTTTTATATTCTGGTTTCTAAATAGTGATCAGTAGCGACTGTAAGCTTATCTTTTTCTATCAGTTGAAGAAATCAACTGAATTGCCGATTTTCATCTGGATGGTATTATTGATATGCAAATATAAAAATAATTCCTAACAAGAACTTGTAGTATTAAGGATGAAATTTGAAACCTTCCCAGTCTTTGTGATACATTTCTCCTGGCAACGATGAAGCTCTCTCAGTTTTCAATACGATACCTTTAAGGTGTGAAGGATAAGCTTAATTATTTTATATAATGGGATAAGGCCCAAACGCAATTTCAGGTCACTTGTCTTATTCATCGGTGGATCGTAAAAGTGGAATATCACAAGGAATGATGATTTCAAAGTTTTTACTCATTGAGAGAGTTATTTGAATTTGAATATCCGTTTCCCTTTTACAATGTTACAGTTGATCTATATGTGCCAGTTAGAACTTTTAAAAATTAAAACTGACCAGTTGGGGTGGCTAGGCCGGCGCGGTGGCTCCTGCCTGCAATTCCAGCATTTTGGGAGACTGAGGCGGGCAGACCGCCTGAGGTCAGGAATTTGAGAGCATCCTGGCCAACATGGTGAAAGGCTGTCTCTACTAAAAATACAAAAATTAGCTGGGCGTGATGGTGTGGGCACCTGTAATCCCAGCTTCTTGGGAGGCTGAGGCAGAAAAATCACTTAAACCCCGAAGGCAGAGGTTTCCATGTGTTGAGACCTGGCCACTTCACTCCAGCCTGGGAGAAGGAGTATAAAACTCCGTCAAAAACAAAGAAAAGAAAGAGGAAGGCTTAGATTTACAGTTTTTGGTTTTTTTCTTGAGGCAGTTTTTGTTGTTCTGCAGATTCCTTGTTAGGTTTTGAGTTTTAGTGTTTGACATTGTTTTCGGTTGTTCCAGGTATCAACATGATCTCTTAAAATAGTTTTCTCCTTTAGATAAAGGAATGTCAAGTATAATTGTTTTTTTTTTTTTGAGGCGGAGTTTCGTTCTTGTTGACGAGGCTGGATTGCAGTGGTGCCATCTCTGTTTACCGCAACCTCTGCCTCCCAGGTTCAACGGACTCTCCTGCTTCAGCCTCTCCAAGTACCTGGGATTACAGACATGCACCACCGGGCCCGGCTAATTTTGTATTTTTAGTAGAGATGGGACTGCTCCTTGTTGGTCAGGCTAGTCTCAACTCCTGACCTCAGGTGATCCACCCGCCTCAGCCACGCAAAGTGTTGGAATTGCAGGTGTGAGCCATGGTGCCCGGCCTAACTATGGTCTTCATTGTACACTTTGAGCTCTCTGAGAAGAGTAGGGCCCTAGTTTATCTGCAGGGCTTTCCTCAGTTCCTGGCATAGAGCAGATACTCAGTAAATGCTTGAATGATGTTGGTAAAGTCATACCTAGAATTACCCACTTGAATGGGAACTTTGTAAGATTCCTCTGCTTTTATTTAAACACACACACACACACACACACACACACACACACACACACACTTGTAAATTCAAGGACGAAGTGCTTGACAGAGCACATGTATATTTTTCCTTCTTTCTTTTTTTTTTTTGAGACGAAGTCTCACTCTGTTGCCCAGGCTGGTGCAGTGGCTCGATCTCTGCTTACTGCAACCTCCGCCTCCTGGGTTCAAGTGGTTCTCCTGTCTCAGCTTCCCTAGTAGCTGGGATTACGCCAGACCACAGTACGCCAGCCATAACTACTTTATTCAGTCATTCAGTAAGTAAACATGGCATGCCTGCAATGGGAGAAACAATATTAGGTGTGCATGAGAGAGTGCAGATGTATATACTGTATTATAAACATTTTCAATGTTTGCTAGGTAAACATCCGTTAAAGAGAATCAGGTACACATGTGTTTTAGTGTTTGGTGATTTCTCCTATAGCACATCACTCGTGTATCTAGGAATTTGACTAAGGCTATTTTCTTCACTTAGGGGATAATCCTCTTAAGTTGGAAGTTTGATAAGAATGTTTTTAATTCTTAGAATCACCTGTATTTTCTTACCAGTTACATTTTTCCAAATGTTTCTCCTGAGGTTTTCATTGTGTTATTTCTGCAGCTTAAGTAAAACCTAAGAATACTTTCCTAAGAAGCTGTTATGCTGCCACCATCAGGCTATTTTTCATATTTTTTGTTAGAGGAATACTAAGAAATAGAAATGCTCATTGCATCTGCTACTAGTTCCCTAGTGAGGTTAGAACAGTTAGTATTTAAAGAGAAATTGTAATTTGAATTTAGGGCCTGCTTTATCAGAGTGCTTCTATAATGGTAGATGAGTGTTCTGGTAGTTGAAATAATACACAAAAACCATTTTTTGAGATGGAGTCTTGCTCTGTTGCTCAGCCTGGAGTGCCGTCGTGGGTTCTTGGCTCACTGCAACCTCCGCCTCCAGGGTTCAAGCAATTCCCGAGTAGCTGGGATTACAGACACCTGCCACATTCTTAGAGAAGGGGTTTCACCATGTTGGTCAGGCCAGGCTGGTCTCGAACTCCTGACTTCAAATGATATACCCACCCAGCAGCCAAAAGTGCTGGGGTTACAGGGGTGAGCCACCACACCTGGCCTTTTCTTCTTTATTTTTTTTTACTTATTTTATTGAGATAGGGTCTTATTCTGTCTCCTACACTGGAGTGCAGTGGCAGTGTTTTGGCTCACTGCAGCCTCCACTTCAGGCTCAAGCAGTCCTCGCACCTCAACCTCCCCAGAAGCTGGAACTACAGGCACATGCCACCATGCCCGGCTAGTATTTTTTTGCATTAAAATGTTAGAGGCAGCGTCTCACCTTGTTGCCTAGGCTGGTCTTGAACTCCTAAGCTCAAGCATTTCACCCGCCTCAGCCTCCCAAATTTCTGGGGTTACAGGTGTGAGGCACCATTCTTGGCCTCAGAAGTGTTGCTCAGGCTGAAGTGCAGTGGCGCAATATCAGCTCACTGAAATCTCCGCCTATAGGGCTGATTCTCGTACCTCAGTCTCCCTAGATATTGGGATTACAGGTGCTCGCCATCAGGCCCGGCAAATTTTTTTGTATTTTTAGTAGAGATGGAGTTTCACCATTCCCAGGCTGCTCTTGAACTCCTGACCTCAGGTGATCCACCTGCTTCAGTCTCCCAAAGTCCTGGTATTACACACATGGACCACCCTACCCAGCCTCAAAAGTTATTTTCATTTCATTTTATTTTGCTACAGGGTCTCACTCTTGGCCAGGTTGGAGTGCAGTGGCATGATCTCAGCTCACTGCAACCTCCGCCTCTGGGCTCAATTAATTCTCCTGCCACAGCTTCTCAAGTAGCTGGGATTACAGGCACTCACCACCACGCCTAGATAATTTTTGTATTTTTAGTAGAGATGGAGTTTTACCATGTTGGTGAGGCTGATCTTGAACTCCTAACATTGTGATTCACCTGCTTCAGCCTCCCAGAGTGCTGGAATTACAGGTATGAGCCACCATGCGGGTCCAAAAGTTTTTAAAATGTGGTTTATGTAACTTAAGGAACGAAGTTATCTGGGTGTGGCCACAACGCCTGACCTGCTGCTCCTCTTAACACCCTTGGGCTTCCCAGCGTCCTCTCATCCAGCAGTCTCTCTCAGTCCCCCCTTTCCCT
>NW_016107575.1:1688587-1694378 GCF_001604975.1 Cebus imitator | reverse complement strand
CGGCTCACCGCAACCTCCGACTCCTGGGTTCAGGCAATTCTCCTGCCTCAGCCTCCTGAGTAGCTGGGATTACAGGCACGCACCACCATGCCCAGCTAATTTTTTTTGTATTTTTAATAGAGACGGGGTTTCACCGTGTTGACCAGGTTGGTCTCGATCTCTTGACCTCGTGATCCACCCGCCTCGGCCTCCCAAAGTGCTGGGATTACAGGCTTGAGCCACCGCGCCCGGCCACTCTTTTTCTTTTAAGACGGAGTTTCACTCTTGTTGCCCAGGCTGGAGTGTGATGGCACCATCTTGACTCACTGCAACGTCTGCCTCCCTGCTTCAGCCTCTCGAGTAGCTTGGCTAATTTTGTATTTTTAGTGGAGATGGGGTTTCACCATGTTGGTCAGGCTGGTCTTGAACCTTGGCCTTAGCCTTCCAAAGTGCTGGGGTTAGAGGCATGAACCACCATGCGCAGCCTTCTTCCTTTTCTAAACAAGTACATATTATGTACACAGATAAAGAGGGTAATAAAACAGTCTTTACCCATCAGGAATTTACCATCTAGTTTAAGAAACAGTATACTCATTAAAAGTTAAGTATCAAAGTAGGAAATGTCACAGCAGATGACATTTGATTAAATGCCATATCTATTTTATAATTTCTAGAAATTCCTGAAGAGGTTGTTAAGGTGCCTAGAGATACTCTGAAGGAACAGTTTGGTTCTCTTGTACCCTTACAAGCTAACTTGCAGTTTCCTGTTCTCTATGTTGGTGGCACTATTAGGTTTCCAAGAGGCACAGCCGTAGGGGGATTCTAGTAAACTTTATTCGTCTTTATTACTGGACAGAGACTGAACAGTGGAGGGAACTTTAGAAATGAAACGTGGCCCAGGCAAGCTGAACTTGGGCAGTGACATTAAGGTGAATTTGGATGATGGGTTTTGTTTTTTTTGTTTTGTTTTGCTTTTTTGGTGGTAGCATGTAGAAACAAAACATATTTACGTTCATAGGTTTTGTTTGGAGGAGAAATTCTTAGATTCAGACTATATTTTTTTTGAGACCAAGTCTCGCTGTGTCGTCCAGGATGGAGTGCAGTGGCACAATCTCACTGCAACCTCTGCCTCCCGGGTTCAAACGATTCTCCTGTCTGAGCCTCCTTAGTAGCTGGGATTACAGGCGCCCACCACACCTGGCTAATTTTTTTATTTTTAGTAGACACAGGGTTTCACCATGTTAGTCAGGCTGGTCTCGATCTCCTGACCTCAGGTGATCTACCCGCCTCGGCCTCCCCAAAGTATTGGGGTTACAGGCTTGAGCCACCGCACCCCCGTACAAACTCATCCCAAGCCAAACTGACTAGCTTGTTAAGGATAATTTTCATAAACGGTCAAAAAAAAATGATATGAAACTCAACCAGCTTTAAAGCTTCCAGAAAATATTTATTTATTTATTTATTGAGATGGAGTTTCACTCTGTCATCCAGGCTGGAGTGCAATGGTGCGATCTAGGCTCACTGCAACCTCCTCCACCTTGCAGGTTCAAGCAGTTCTCCCACCTCAGTCTCCTGAATGGCTGGGATTACAGGCACCTACCATCATGCCTAGTTAATTTTTGTATTTTTGTAGAGATAGGATTTGGACATGTTGCCCAGGCAGGGCTTGAGTGTCTGACTTCAGGTGATCTACCCACCTCGTCATTATAAAATGCTGGGATGAGCCATGGTGCTGGGCCAAAGCTTACAGAAAGTATTAATAGCTCTGCAGTTGGGCAAAAGTTCAGACCTGAGTTGCATTAAGTTAATCCTAGTAACAGTTGAAAGTTAGGCTAATTATACCTATAATTTGACTTCCTACAATTTTTTTCTTTTATTTTTTTTTTTGAGATGGAGAGTCACTGCTGTTGCTCAGGCTGGGGTGCAATGGCTCGATTTCAGCTCCTGGGTTCAAGTGAATTCTCCTGCCTCAGCCTCCCGAGTATCTGGGATTATAGGCATGTGCCACTGTGCCTGGCTAATTTTTTTGTATTTTTAGTAGAGACAGGGTTTCTCCATGTTGGTCAGGCTGGTCTTGAATTCCCGACTTCAGGTGCTCTGCCTGCCTCCCAAAGTGCTGGGATTACAGGCATGAGCCAGCTGGCTTGGCTTTGTTCTGAGGCAGAGTCTTGTTCTGTCACTCAGGCTGGAGAGTAGTGGCGCAATTATGGCTCACTGTAGCCTTGACATCCCTGGGCTCAAGGGATCCTCCCATCTCCGCCTCCCAAGTAGCTGGGACTACAGGTGTGTGTCACCATGCCTGTCTAATTCTCTTTGGTATTTTGTAGAGACTTTCACTGTGTTATATAAATGCTGCAATAATATCCCTCCTTGGCCTCCCAAGTGCTGGGATTATAGGCAAGAGGAGCCATTTCCCATCTAATGTTTTTTTCTTTTTTCTTTTCTTTCTTTTTTTTTTTAATACAAAGATGGGGTTTCACCATGATGGCCAGGCTGGTCTTGAACTCCTGACCTCAGGTGATCCACCCACCTCGGCCTCCCCAAGTGCTGGGATTACAGGCATGAGCCGCCATGCCCGGCTTCCCATCTAATTTTTAAAAAATTAGGCCGACCACAGTGGCTCACACCTGTAATCCCAGCACTTGGGGAGGCCAAGGCGGGCAGGCAGATCACGAGGTCAGGAGATTGAGACCATCCTGTCTAACAAGGTGAAACCCTGTCTCTACTAAAAACACAAAATATTAGCTGGGTGTGGTAGCACAAGCATGAAATCCCAGCTGCTCGGGAGACTGAAGCAGGAGAATTGCTTGAACCCGGGAGTCAGAGGTTGCAGTGAGCTGAGATTGCGCCAGAGCATTCCAGCCTGGGTGACAGCAATACTCTTAAAAAAAAAAAAAAAAAAAAAAAATTAACCTTTTTTTTGTAGAGAGGCTCTTACTATGTTGCCCAGGGTGCTTACTAACTCCTGGCCTCCAGTGATCCTCACGCCTTGGCCCCCCATAGGTGTGAGCCATAGTACTCTGCCTTAAAAATGCTTTCTCTCGCTCTGTTGCCCAGGCTGGAGTGCAGTGGCACTATCTCTGCTCACTGCAACCTCTGCCTCCTGGGTTCAAGCGGTTCTCTTGCCTCAGCCTTCCAAGTAGCTGGGATTATAGGCACTTACCACCAAATTTAGCTAATTTTTTATTTTTAGTAGAGATGATGTTTCACCATGTTGGCCAGGATGGCTGGATCTCCTGACCTTGTGATCCGCCTGCCTTGGCCTCCCAAAGTGCTAGAATTACAGGCGTGAGCCACTGCCACGACCAAAAAGGCTTTCTTGAGGAAGTGGAACATACACGGTAGCTTGACCCTTTCCAGCACACATTGTTTCTTGACTCTTTGTCTTTGATTGTTTTTGACAGATAGAGCTGCCATTGTGGCTACAGTTGGTGGAAAACAAGATGCCACCTCCCTAGGACTGTAAAATGATATCAGTAGTCAGACTTAATCTGCAGTAACAAGATGAATGTTTGGAATTTAAATTGATGCCTGGGTCTGTGAGCAGCCTTCCTGTAGTACCCAAATGGATTATTCTATGATCACAGTCTAGTTCCACTTTCTTTGTGTTTATTTTTATTTTTATTTATTTTTTTGTTTTCAAGGTGGAGTCTTGCTCGGTCGCCTTGGCCTGAGTGCAGTGGTGCAATCTCCACTTACCACAGCCTCCGCCTCCCAGGTTCATGCGATTCTCCAACTTTAGTCTCCAGAGTAGCTAGGATTATACATGCTCCATACCACTTCAGGCTAATTTTTGTATCTTTAGTAGTGATGGGGTTTCCCCATGTAGGCCCGGCTGGTCTCCCAACCCAACTTCTGACCTCAGGTGATCCGCCCACCTCAGCCTCCCAAAGTGCCAGGATTATAGGCATGAGCTACTGCGCCTGGCCCTTTCTTTGTGTTTATTTCATATGTTTATGTATCTGCTGGTTGAATATATTAGTCATGAATACTAATTAGTTTTAATCTTTTTAAGGATTGGTTTTAATCCAGTTTTGTGGTCCTTTGTTTCACAGGTATTTTATGCATGGGGTTTGTAAGGAAGGAGATAACTGTCGCTACTCTCATGACCTCTCTGACAGTCCGTATAGTGTAGTGTGCAAGTATTTTCAGCGAGGGTACTGTATTTATGGAGACCGCTGCAGGTAAGAATTTGCTTATAAATTTGTTCAGGGGTGGGTTGGAGGAAGAATGTCAAAGTAAAAGACATAATTCTAATCACTTTATATGTAATGGATTAAAAATAATGCTTTGAAAACAACTCATGGTTGGGTGCAGTAGCTCATGCCTATAATCCCAGCACTTTGAAAGGCTGAGGTAGGAGGATTGCTTGAGCCTGGGAGTTCAAGACCAGCCTGGGTAACATAGTGAGACTGTGTGTCTACAAAATATAGAAAAATCTCAGCTGGGCGTGGTGTGTGTTTGTAGTCGCAGCTACTTGGAAGTCTGAGGCAGGAGAATTGCATGAACCCAGGAGATGGAGGTTGCAGTGAGCCGAGATGGCGCCACTGCACTCCAGCCTGAGTGACAGAGCGCGACTCCATCTCAGGGAAAAAAAAAAAAAGATGGAAGTTCGGTAGCTTCCAACTGCAGCCTGCACTCCAGGATGGAGTGCAGTAGTGCAATCTCGGCTCACCGCAACCTCCACCTCCCAGGTTCATGCAATTCTCCTGCCTTAGCCTCCTGAGTAGCTGGGGTTACAGGTGTGTGGTACCATATCTGGCTAATCTTTTATATTTTTGGTGGAGACAGGGTTTCATCATGTTGACCATGCTGGTCTCGAACTCCTAACCTCAAATGATTTGCCTGCCTTGGCCTCCCAAAGTGCTGGGATTACAGGTGTGAGCCACCGCGCCCAGCCACCAGGATTGTTAAGTGTGCTCACTCTTATGGCTGTTGGCAGGAGACGTTAGTTTCTCACCATGTGGTCCTTTTTTTTTTTGAGATGGAGTTTTGCTCTTGCTGCTCAGACTGGAGTATAATGGCACGATCTTGGCCCATCGCCACTTCTGCCTCCTGAGTTCAAGTGATTCTCTGGCCTCGGCCTCCTGAGTAGCTGAGATTACAAGTGTGCACCACCATACCCGGCTAATTTTTGTACTTTTTGTAAAGATGAGATTTCACCATGTTGGCTAGGCTGGTCTCGAACTCCTGAGCTCAGGCAATCTGCCTGCCTTGGCCTCCCAAGTGCTGGGATTACAGGTTGTGATCCACTACACCTGGTCCACGTGGGCCTTTTCATAGTGATGCTTTAGTGTCCTTAGAGCTTGGCAGCTAGCTTTCCCCAGAGCAAGCAGTTCAACAGAGAAGGCAAGGAGAAGCCCCAGTGCCTTTATGACCTAGTGTCAGAAGTCATGTACTGTCACTTCCACTGATTCTGGACTAAGTTACTAAGTCCAGCCCACATGTAAAGGGAGAAGAATTGGGCTCCACCTTTTGAAGGGAGGCATGTCAGAGAGTTTTGGATGTACTTTAAACCACTACCCTCGGTAAGACTTTTGACAGTGTCGTAGTCAGCTTTAGTGTCATTATCAGAAAATGTGTGAGCCACTGGGTTCAAGTGATTATAGAGTTCAGAAGAACCTGAAATTATTGGTGGGGTGGGATGTTAATGTTAAGTCATTGCGTATCTGTTTATTAGAGAATCCAGTAAGGGGCCGGGCGCGGTGGCTCAAGCCTGTAATCCCAGCACTTTGGGAGGCCGAGGCGGGTGGATCACAAGGTCAAGAGATCGAGACCATCCTGGTCAACACGGTGAAACCCCGTCTCTACT
>NW_016107575.1:1669996-1687592 GCF_001604975.1 Cebus imitator | reverse complement strand
TTTTTTAAAAAATGATACCGGGTTTCACCATATTGGTCAGGCTGGTTTCGAACTCTGAGCCAACCTTAGGTGATCCACCCGCCTCAGCCTCCCAAAGTACTGGAATTACAGACGTGAGCCACCTTGCCCAGCCCAACCGAATCTGTCTCTACTGAAAAAACAAAAATTAGCCTTGTGTGGTGGCGTGTGCCAGTAATCTCAGCTACTTGAATCCTGAGGTGGGAGAATCGCTTGAACCTGGGAGAGGGAAAGTTTGCAGTGAGCTGAGATTGTGCCACTGCACTCCAGCCTGGGCAACAGAGCAAAAATAATAATAAAAAAATAAGACCGGGGCTGGGCGTGGTGGCTCACGCCTGTAATCCAAGCACTTTGGAGGCCAAGGCGGGCGGATCACCTGAAGTCGGGAGTTCAAGACCAGCCTGACCAACATGGTGAAACCCCATCTTTAAAAAAAAATAAAAATAAAAATAAGGTCGGAAGCAGTGGCTCACGCCTGTAATCCTAGCACTTTGGGAGGCTGAAGTGTGCAAATCATGAGATCAGGAGAAGAGACCAGTCTGGCCTGACCAACATGGTGAAATCCCATCCCTACTAAAAATACAAAAAATAGCTGGGTGTGGTGTATGCCTGTAAACCCAGCTACTTGGGAGGCTGAAGCAGGAAAATGGCTTGAACCAGGGAGTCAGAGGTTACAGTGAGTGAGATCGTGCCATTTGCACTCCAGCTTGGCGACAGAGTGAGACTGTCTCTAAATAAATAAATAAATAAAATTTTAAAAAGGGTTGGGCACGGTGGCTCATGGCTGTAATCCCACTGTAGCCACCACATCCAGCTAATTTTTTGATTTGATTTGTAGAGACAAGGTCTCCCTATGTCACCCAGGTTGTTCTCAAACTCGTGGCCTCTTAGTTTTCTTTTTAATAAGGATGTAGCTGCCTCTTTTCTTTAGAGAATGAGCTAGAATTGAGCTGGGTTTAGATCTCTTAGCACAAAGTGAAAGGAATTAGGGGAACTATAGTAGTCTACTTGAAAGTTTGGTGATAATTACTCAGGACAGGCTGATATAGGTGATTATTAAAAGCTTGATTATGGACTAGCTAAAGAAGGAATCTTGAGAGGCTTGCTCTATGATTGCTTGTTTTCCTGTTAATTGTACCTAGGAGGCCAGGTGTGGTGTCTCATGCCTGTAATCCCAGCACTTCATTTGGGAGGCCGAGGTGGGTGGATCATGAGGTCGGGAAATCCAGACCAGCCTGGCCAACAAGGTGAAACCCGGTCTCTACTAAAAATACAAAAAATTATCTGGGTGTGGTGATGGCGCGCCTGTAATCCCAGCTACTTGGGAGGCTGAGGCCAGAAAATAGCTTGAAGCCAGGAGTTGGAGGTTGCAGTGAGCTGAGATCATGCCACTGCACTCCATTCAGGTGACAGAGCAAGACTCTGTCTCAAAACAAACAAACAAACAAAAAAAAACCAAAAAAAAGAAAAACAGAACAAACAATGAAAAGTGAGATTTCTAAGGATACTTGCTGCTCTAACATTTCAGAATACTGCCATCCAGTAGAACTTTGTGCAATACTAGAAATGTTTTTTATGTTGCTTTCTAATGGTAGCCTTCTAGCTCCATGTAGCTTTTTAACACTTGCAGATACAGCTGAGGAAGGACTGAGGAACTGAGTTTTAAATTTTATTTAAGTCTAAAGAGCTAGATTTGGCCGGTGATTGCTGTACTGCATAGAGCAGCTTTAGAGTCCCATTAGACCTAGAACTATCGCTTAAGTGGACCGTGAGGTCATGATCTCTCATGATAGAATACTTCCCCACAGTTTTTGAGTTAAGTGAGATGATACAAGTGAAAGAGCATATTCATGAGTTTCTTCTCCTTATCCTTCAGCGTGCGGGATTCCATTCCATAAAACAATGCATTGGGCTTTTGTGGATGATAGCAGGATACTCAGCTTACTTTTGCCGCAAGGCCTGGTGGTTTACCTAAGGCTTACGAGGAGGAATATGAATGTCTTTGGAGAAGGGGTTTCACCATGTTGGGCAGGCTGGTCTCAGACTCCTGACCTCAAGTGATCAGCCCGCCTTCGCCTCCCAAAGTGCTGGGATTACAGGCATGAGACGCACCGTGCCTGGCCTTTTTTTGTTTTTGAGATGGAGTTTAACTCTGTTGCCCAGGCTGAAGTGCAGTGGCGTGTTCTCGGCCCACTGCAACTTCTGCCTCATGGGTTCAAGTAATTCTTGTGCCTCAGCTTCCTGAGTAGGTGGGATTACAGGCACCCACTGCCACCCCTGGCGAATTTTTTAATTTTTAGTAGAGATGGAGTTTTGTCATGTTCCCCAGGCTTGTCCCGAATTCCTGAGCTCGGGCAATCTATCCACCTCTGCCCCCCGAAGTGCTAGAATATGAATGTTTGACGGAATATTGCAGTGATTAAATGTCAGCTCAGTAAAATGTTTGCCATAAGCTGGAGTGTAGAGCCTTTAGATTTTACTTTATTTTTAGATGTAAACAATAGGCACCTATAACAGAGGTTACCCATGGTTAGTACTGTTTCATAAGAACCACTTGATACAAACTATATATTACAGCATGGTTAAATTTACTACATACATAATTCATACATTGTCTGAGTAAAATTCTGAGTGTGCTGGGCATGGTGGCTCATGCCTAGCACTTTGGGAGACTAAGGAGGGGGATTGCTTGAGCCCAGGAGTTGGAGACCAGTCTGGACAACGTAGGAAAACCTGGTCTCTACAAAAAAAAAAAAACGTTAGCCAAGCATGGTGGCACACAGCTACTCAGGAGTCTGAGGCAAGAGGATTGCTTGAGCCCAAGAGGTTGAGGCCGCAGTGAGCTGAGGTCACACTACTGCACTCCAACCTAGGAGATAGAGTGAGACCTTGTTAATCAGTCCATTTCTTAGTGTAAAATGCTGAAAGAATTGTGAGATTTTTCTCAGGCAGAAAGATGCTGCCTTTTTGTTTTGTTTTTTTGAGACAGAGTTTTGTTCTGTTGCCCAGGCTGGAGTGCAGGTCCTTATCTTGGCTCACTGCAACCTCTGCTTCCCAGGTACAAACAATTCTCATGCCTCCACCTCTCCTGAGTAGCTAGGATCACAGGTATGTGGCACCATGCCCAGCTAATTTTTGTATTTTTAGTAGAGACGGGGTTTCACCAGTCTGGTCTTGGACTCCTGGCCTTAAATGATCTGGCCTCGTTGGACTCCCAAAGTGTTGGGATGACAGGTGTGAGCCACCATGCTAGGCAAGACAGTTTTTTTTGTTGTTGTTTTTGTGTTTGAGACGGAGTTTTGCTCTTGTTACCCAGGCTGGAGTGCAGTGGCGCCATCTTGGCTCACCGTAACCTCCGCCTCCTGGGTTCAGGCAATTCTCCTGCCTCAGCCTCCTGAGTAGCTGGGATTATAGGCACACGCCACCATGCCCAGCTAGTTTTTGTATTTTTAGTAGAGATGGGGTTTCACCATGTTGACCAGGATGGTCTCGATCTCTTGACCTTGTGATCCACCTGCCTCGGCCTCCCAAAGTGCTGGGATTACAGGCGTGAGCCACTGCGCCCGGCCCTTTTTTTTTTTTTGAGACAGAGTCTCACTTTGTCATCTAGGCTGGAGTGCAGTGGTGTGATCTCGGCTCACTGCGACCTCCGCCTCCTGGGTTCAAGCGATTCTCCTGCCTCAGCTTCCCAAGTAGCTGGAACTACAGGCACATGCCACCACGCCCAGCTAAATTTTTTTTATTTTTGTTTTTTGTATTTTTTAGTAGAGACAGGGTTTCACCATGTTAGCCAGGATGGTCTCAATCTCCTGACCCTGTGATCTGTCCACCTGGGCCTCCCAAAGTGCTAGGATTACAGGCATGAGCCACTGTGCCTAGCTAGAAAGATGGTTCTTGAAGGAAATAGATGTTTCTTCCCCATGTATTTGGAGATGGTGACAGTTTAATGTTTCCTGACGAAAAGGAAAGAATGTGTGGGGGGGAGTTTGGAAGGGGAAATAGTGAATAGATGGATTTAGAAAAAGCACGTACATATTGTGTGTGTTTTGTTTTGTTTTGGTTTTTTTTTTTAGACCGAGTCTTGCTCTGTCGCCAGGCTGAAGTGCAGTGGCGCAGTCTCGGCTCACTGCAACCTCCGCCTCTTGGGTTCAAGCGATTCTTCTGCCTCTGCGTCCTGAGTAGCTGGGAGCACAGGCGCATGCCACCACACCCGGCTAATTTTTGTATTTTTAGGAGAGACGGGGTTTCACCATGTTGGCCAGGATGGTCTCCATCTCTTGACCTCATGATCTGCCCACCTCGGCCTCCCAAAGTGCTGGGATTACAGGCCTGAGCCACCGCGCCCGGCCCATACTGTGTGTTTTGTAAATGTTGTCTGTACCTTTTAATATTGACAGCGTTTTAACCGATGTGTTGGTAAAATGTTCTACATGTCTGCTTGTTGACTTTGTGTTAACCTTGCTTTGAAATCAGTCCATTTTGCCTTCAGGGTTTCTGGCAGAGTTAGCATGGGAACTATAGATTGTCAAACTGTGTGAAACTCCTGATTAGAGTGGAATTTGAGGTAATAAGTGGTATATAGCAGGAGTATGTGGCCTACAGGCCAAACCTGGCCAAAGGCTGTTGTCATAAATCAAGTTTTATTGGAACAGTTACCATATATTCATTTAAATAATGCCTACGCCTATTTTTGGACTGCAGTTGCAGAGGTGAATAGTTGTGACGTTGATTGTACAATCTACAAAGCCTAATAAGTTTATGTATTTGATGCTTTAAAGTTTGCAGATTCCCTGGTCTGTTGCCTTGCTACTCAGGAGTGTGGTCTCTGAACCATCAGTCTTGGCGTCACGCTTGGTATAACTAGACATGCAGAATCATAGGCTTCTCTCTGCACTCAAAAATATAGGCACGTTGACTTATCAAAGAGAATCCAAGGAACGTATTAGGAATATATAGCCAGACGTGGTGGCTCACATCTGTAGCCCCAGCACTTTGGGAGGCCGAGGCAGGCAGGAGGATCACCTGAGGTCAGGAGTTTGAGACTAAACTGGCCAAATGCCATCTCTACTAAAAATACAAAAATTAGCCAGCTGTTCTGGCAGGCGCCTGTAATCCCAGCTACTTGGGAGGCTGAGGCAGGAAAATCACTTGAACCCAGGAGGTGGAGGTTGTGGTGAGCGGAGACCACACCACTGCACTTCAGCCTGGGCAACAGAGCAAGACTCCATCGCCAAAAAAAAAAAAAAAGAATTTGCTTACACTTTTTTTTCTTTCTTTCTTTCTTTTTTTTTTTTGAGACGGAGTTTCACTCTTGTTACCCAGGCTGGAGTGCAATGGCGCGATCTCGGCTCACCGCAACCTCCGCCTCCTGGGTTCAGACAATTCTCCTGCCTCAACCTCCTCAGTAGCTGGGATTACAGGCATGCGCCACCATGCCCAGCTAATGTTTTTGTATTTTTAGTAGAGACGGGGTTTCACCATGTTGACCAGGATGGTCTCGATCTCTTGACCTCGTGATCCACCCGCCTCGGCCTCCCAAAGTGCTGGGATTACAGGCTTGAGCCACCGCGCCCGGCCTTTTTTTTTTTTTTTGAGACAGATTCTCACTTTCTTGCCCAGGCTGGAGTGCAATGGCTTGATCTCTGGCTCATCCAACCTCCATCTCCTGGGTTCTAGCAATTCTTCTACCTTAGCTTCCCGAGTAGCTGGGATAACAGGCACCCACCACCACACCCAGCTAGTCTTTGCAGGCTGGTTTCAAACTGCTAACCTCTGGTGATTGGCCTGCCTCGCCCTTCCAAAGTGCTATATTACAGGTGTGAGCCACCACACCTGGCCGGTGCTTACTTTACATTTTTTCTTAGGTATGAACATAGCAAGCCACTGAAACAGGAAGAAGCAGCTGCTACAGAGCTAACTACAAAGCCGTCACTTGCCACTTCCTCAAGTCTCCCATCAATAGTTGGACCACTTGTTGAAATGAGTACAAGCGAAGCTGAGTCAAGAAATTCAAACTTTGCAACTGTAGGAGCAGGTTCAGAGGACTGGGTGAATGCTATTGAGTTTGTTCCTGGGCAGCCCTACTGTGGCCGTAGTAAGTATTCTGAAGAAGAAAATAAGAGTTAGAGGGCTAGATAGCAGTTCATCCATTTGCTCAACTTTGACAACTTTCCCCTCTCTGCTTCCATTCCTTTTTTAGTTTAATCTTAGTAAAATTGGATTACCTGAGATTTACAGATGGGGTGAAGGAAACTTTGAATACCAGTAAAATGAATTCAGAATGTTTTGAAAAACTGAATCCTCTCTTTAATTAGTACTTTTTGAAATCAAATTTCAGTGACCCAAAACATATATAAAGAAGCAGTGTTTTTTTATAAGCCTAATCTTGGAAATGCCAGCATTAGAAAGAATTCCTTTCTTTCACATGAATAAATTAGTTCAGTAGACTGTTTTGGTATTTAACTGCAGTTTTATTTTTATTTTTTGCTGTTAGGCTCTCAGTTCCCTTATAGTTCATGTATCTGCCTTATCCATTTGGACCTTTACCACCCTCTTACACATTTTCAGCTGCGCCTTCCTGCACTGAAGCACCCCTGCAGGGCTCAGTGACCAAGGAAGAATCAGAGAAAGAGCAAACAGCCGTGGAAACAAAGAAGCAGCTGTGTCCCTATGCTGCAGTGGGAGAGTGCCGATATGGGGAGAACTGTGTGTATCTCCACGGAGATTCATGTGACATGTGTGGGCTGCAGGTCCTGCATCCGATGGATGCTGCCCAGAGATCAGAGCATATAAAAGTAAGTCTTCAGGGAGATGCGTGTGTTATTAGGTGTGAGAATCAATATTTGCCCTTTCACAGCATTGTGGGTTTATTTCATAGAAACATTAGATGAATTGAATAGTTACCAGTGAGTAGGGAATTGCTTCTTCCTTGGGTTTCTTGGATACTTTATCAAGAAGTCATTTCCAGCGAACAAAATTAACTGGGCATGAAGGTGCGTGCCTGTAGTCCCAGCTACTTGGGGGCTTGAGGTGGGAGGATCACTTGAGCCCAGGAGATTGAGGCAAAACAAAAAAAAAAGTCATACTTCCAGAACCTCAGACTATGGACTTAACATTTTTTTTTCCCTCTTTTAAAAAGTAACATTTCTGAGATTGACATTCAATATACTCAACACTTGGAAACACACATTTCATTGCTTTTTAGTATATTTACAGAGTTGTGCAGCTGTTATCATTTTACTAACTTTAGGGCACTTTTAAAAATTATTTTTTATTTCTATTTTTTAGAGATGGGGTTTCACCATCTTGGCCAGGCTGGTCTTTTGAACTCCTGACCTTGTGATCCACCCACCTCGCCCTCCCAAAGTGCTGGGATTACAGGCATGAGCCACTGCGCCCAGCTGGGACACTTTCTTCATCCCACACCCTTTAGTCACTCTTGATTCTATGCTTCCTCTAGTTCCTGGCAATAACAAATCTGGTTTGTCTCTGGATTGGACTATTCTGGACATTTCATATAAGTGGAATCCTGTAATGTGTTTCTTTGTGACTGGCTTCTTTCACTTAGCATACTGCTTTCAAGGTTTTCCATGTTGTTGTGTGTAGCAGTTCTTCATTTTGATGGCTGAATTGTGGTATGGCTAAGCTACATGAGTTGATGGACACTTAGGTCACTTCCAGTTTCTGGCTGCTATTAAGAATAAGGCTGCTCTGAACATTTGTATATAGATTTTTGTGTGAAGATACGTTTTCAGTTCTCTCGGGTATATATTTTTAAATTTGGTTGTAGGGGGCGAGGCATGATATGAGGTAGACATAATTTGATCCCTAACTTCAGCATACTTCTGTGAATTTAGGCAGGTTAAACTATATGTTATATATCTATATATTGAGATATTAGAACCTACCTCTGAATATATATATATTTTTTCTTTTAAAGATTTAGGAAAAGACATGTTTAGTGATTATGTGAGATTATGGATGACATTGCTTTTTTGCATTTTTTTTTTTTTTTTTTTTTTTTTTGTTTTTTTTTTTTTTTTTTTTTTTTTGAGACAGACTCTTGCTGTATCACCCAGGCTGGAGTGTGGTGGCACAATCTCAGCTTACTGCAGCCTCCACCTCCCTAGTTCAGGTGATTCTCCTGCCTCAGTCTCCTGAGTAGCTGGGACTATAAGCTTATACCACCATGCCTGGCTAATTTTTGTGTTGGGGTTTTGTCATGTTGGCCAGGCTGGTCTGGAACTCCAGGAGTCATGCGACCCATCCAGCCTCGGACTTCCAAAGTGCTGGGAGTTTTCTGCGTTTTTATATTTCCTATAATCATGTTAAAATATGATGTCCACACAAAAATTGGTACATAAATGTTCTTAGCAGCATTATTTATAATAGTCCCAAGTGGGCTAATCTAACCTAACCCAAATGAACATCAGTCTGTCAAGTTGAGTAGTTGAAAATCTCAATGAAAAAATAAGACAAAAAAATCCCAGTGAAGAAGCTTTTTTTCCTTAAAGGCATAAGAGAGTTATGTGCCTGTTGCCCTTATTTTCTGACAGGTTTTAACGAGGGCCTTAACTTAATATAGAAGCCAGAAATAACAACAGCAGCAAACAGTATGGACACTGTCTTTAATTGAGCTCCAAGTTTAGGGCAGAGAAAATTGGGTAATTTTTCAGTTCCTGAAATTGAGTCCTCATAGTTTGATTTTCTAGTATTGTAAAGTACCATCGCCAAAAACAAAAAACCCCACTGCACCTGTGTTCACTTGTAAGCAAAGCTAATTTACGTGTCAGCTTGGGAACATTGTTGTTTCAGTTGACTGTTTGATCCTCTGAACGTGAATCATTAACTTTTGCTCAAGTTTTTCAGGATTCAATGACTTGATTCCCCTTGTTCTCTCTCACCTTCTCTAGTCGTGCATTGAGGCCCATGAGAAGGACATGGAGCTCTCATTTGCTGTGCAGCGCAGCAAGGACATGGTGTGTGGTATCTGCATGGAGGTGGTCTATGAGAAAGCCAACCCCAGCGAGCGCCGCTTCGGGATCCTCTCCAACTGCAACCACACCTACTGTCTCAAGTGCATTCGCAAGTGGAGGAGTGCTAAGCAATTTGAGAGCAAGATCATAAAGTGAGACTCCTCCCCAGTCTTCATTTGTGCTTTCTCTTTTGGGAAAGAATTTAGTAACTTGTGCCAACTTTCAACCAGATGGACCGCATTTAAATGCATGCATTTTATCTTGAAACTGGGATATTCTAATGGGGATTTCTTCTTTGTATTTCAGCTAGCTTCTAGGTTAGTTGTTCTATCTACTTTTATTTGAATGAGGAAACCCTGTGTATCAGTTAGTAGAATCTTCGTGCTTTTTCTGAGGAGATTGTGTTTAATGGATTATTAGCCAGTTTAGGCTCAGTGAACAGACTTATCTAGCTCTGAATGTATGTTTCCTGACGTTTTACATTTTCCACTTTCCTATTCCATCCATTAAGCTAGCCAATAATCCACCATCCTTTAAAGATTGTTCTCATAACTGAACAAAAACTACATAATCTAAACAGAGCAAAGCTACAAGAAATAAATTTATTTAAACGAAAGAAAAAGGAGTCTGTGTGAAATGTCTTCTTTTGTTTTTGTTTTTTACCTAAGTTATTTAAAAAAAAAAGAAAAATGAACTGGCTAGCCCTTGAGTTGGATTTATAAAGGAGGTTGTCTTGCTTGAAAGAAATGGTCAGTTGTGTGACAATATGTGGAACCCTTTCAGGAAATGCCCATGTGCCTTTCAGTTAAGTCTTTAAATCTGGAGGCGACACACCAGGGTGTGTCCTTGAATAGTGGGCCTTTAAAGGGGAATTTGCATTGCAGCCTGTTCATTGTTTCCCAGGTCCTGCCCAGAATGCCGGATCACATCTAACTTTGTCATTCCAAGTGAGTACTGGGTGGAGGAGAAAGAAGAGAAGCAGAAACTCATTCTGAAATACAAGGAGGCAATGAGGTATGAGCACTGCAGCCTTTTCTCAAGCGAAGAGCTCAACAGAGCTTGGGTTCACTTTGAAAAGAATGGTGCTGCATTATACACTCCTACCTCCTTCCTACCCTTCTTTTACTTCCCAGGACAGTTTATTTTGTCACCCTGATAGCACTTACCCAGTATGTATCTTGCTATAACACAGTACATGCCAAGGGACTGTGTTACAAAGAAGTCTCCACTGCTGACAAGGCCCCATGAGTGGGGTTCTACCTTATTCTGAATCCATGTCATAGCTGTCCTATATTCTTGTGTGTTGGCTTTCTAGAAGATTTTCTCTCTATGGCACCTGCTTGTGCTAGAGCTATTAATCAGCATAGACTAGAACAGAGTTACCGGTTTCTAGTGTTTCATGCATTGGCGCACACATGTTTATAAGAACACACCATGGGGAGGGCTATAAGCTGACATACTGGTTCTATCCCTACCTGTTTAAAGAAACCCTGGATGATAGTCAAATACAGACCTGAAATCCACTGTGAATAAGGGTTGCGATATTTTCCTTTCCAGCAACAAGGCGTGCAGGTATTTTGATGAAGGACGTGGGAGCTGCCCATTTGGAGGGAACTGTTTTTACAAGCATGCGTACCCTGATGGCCGTAGAGAGGAGCCACAGAGACAGAAAGTGGGAACATCAAGCAGATACCGGGTAACTCTCACTGTTTTTTTAAAAGAGGGGAAATACCAAGATACCAGTTGAGTCCTGCACATACTGGGGCAGGGGAAGGAGAAGGTTAACACTCAGGTCTGGGAGTGAAATTGTGGCGTATTAAGGAAACAAACCTCAGAAAACTGGGAGGGCTAGGAAAGGAAAAAATGTGCATTAAAGCTGTAGCCTAAACTATTTCCGTCAAGTAACCATAGGGGAGGAAGTGGTAAAATGGAAACCCTAAGAAGTCTGGTTCGTCATGCCCTCTGGTGTGCTGGACGTTTTGCCTTATAAACAACAGGATAGAAGATACTGCTCGACAGTGCCATCCCTATCATGGCCTTGTTTTTTACAGGCCCAACGAAGGAACCACTTCTGGGAACTCATTGAGGAAAGAGAGAACAGCAACCCCTTTGACAACGAAGAAGAAGAGGTTGTCACCTTTGAGCTGGGCGAGATGTTGCTTATGCTTTTGGCTGCAGGTGGGGACGACGAGCTGACAGACTCTGAAGATGAGTGGGACTTGTTTCATGACGAGCTGGAAGATTTTTATGACTTGGATCTATAGCAACCTTGCGTGGCGTGTGAACTGGTCTGCTGACCCCAGACAGCAGCTGTCCCCTGTGGTGGTGTGACAGTGCCTGTGTTCTCTCCTAGGCAGGCCTTTCAACTCCAGGTGCTGTCGTAAGAATTTTTAGCCAGGGCCTGTCTTCTCAGCCCCTCACCTTTCCCCAAGGAGTGTGTTTTCCCTGTTGAAAAAAGTTACAAAAATAAATCTTAAAGTTAGTTTTTTGTAACACGAATTTAACTGTCAGACAGTTAGTTGTAGGTGTGTTGCGTCATCTGTTTTCAACCAGATTGCCAGTTTATGGACTTTTCACATACTTCATTTTGAGGACCCCAGGTTCAAAAGTAAAACCAGTGGCCCTACTTTGGGGTCCAAGAATAGGAGTGATGAGTGAAGGGACCTAAGCTGGCTGACAGCCTTCTGCTGCAGGCGTGAGATGTGGATCTTTGAGGTTTCTGGTGAAATCTGCACATCTGTGTTTTTATATCTGTTTTCTACCCTGCAATCCCTACCACGTGCACTCGTTCTGTGGTTTTGGTCTCTTGTTTAATTGCACACGAGTAATAATACTACTGGGTAACCAGAACCAGGTGCGAATGTGTTGAGATTTCTACTGTTTTGCATGATAGGAAAGTTGTGAAAGAATACACATAAAAGACACAGAGGCGTAACATCAATGCAGAGTTGGAAGTGGACTCCCAAGGGTGTGTGTGTGTGTGGGTGTGTGATAAGCTTCTCATCCCTGCATAGATGCAGTATTCTTAGACTTAGAAAAACTTGGTTTAGTGGTTTAAGCCTTGTGTGGCAGATAGATCTTAAAGGACAAAGCAGTATATTGGTAGTTGTCAATATAGCAGTGCTTGCTCTGTCTTTATAAATAGAGAAATGGGGTTAGCCATAGAGGTTAAAACTACCTGGTTATCCCATATATTAACACAAACTGGGTCTTGGATGCACAGTTGTATTTAATGTTTTACGATCTAGCCTTTCCAGTACGGGCACTTTCTAAGAAACCTTTGTCCTCATTTGGGGCATTTTGTTGTCGGGTTTTTGTGTTTGTTTTTGTGGATATTTGCCTCATTCCACCCCTGAGCTTTCAGGTAGACAGATGCGATTAAAAACTCTGTTCTAAGGTGTTTATTGCAGTGGAGTAATGGGTTTGCAGTAATAAGTCATACTTTTCCACCAAAGGGGAGGAGGGCTTGGGAATCCCTGAGACTAGCTGAAGTTAAGTTGTTGGAAGAATTCCTTGATTGGAAATTTTACCTGTGTGTTTTGTTGCTCTGTTTACTGTAAATGACTCGGGGATGCTCCTGGTTTGTCCATCTACCGCTTTGATTCCTTGGATCCCACCCATTCTTTCACTTTAAGAAAAAAAACAAATAATTGTTGCAGAGGTCTCTGTATTTTGCAGCTGCCCTTTTGTAAGAAGCACTTTTCCCAAATAAAACAATTTAAAAAAAAAGTTGGCTGTTCTGTGTAATGAGCTGTTTTGAAATGTGCCAATGTTAAAGAATAATAATGATTTTCTTTCACTCACTCTTCAATCGGTCCCTCTGTCAGATGTTTGTGGGGATAGGTACTTTGAGAAATGTGTGTGAGAGAGAAAGGAAACCTTAACCAGCCTGGATCATCAAACAGTTCTATACTTGAAAATGTTGAAGACTCACGCTGGGCCACCTGATCAGCAAAAGGCACCAGCAGTTTTCTGCTACCATGCACTTGTGGTTGAACTTGCTTCATGCCCTCAGATAACGGGGGAAGGTCATAACAATTGGATTTTGAAAGCTTATTCTGCATAATTATTTTGTGAATTTTTAAGAAATTTTCGTTACTGTGAATTTTTTGTGAATAAGAACCATTCTGCCACTCCCATGGAAGACCTTCAGGTGACCTTTTTCCCACATTTATTTGTAAAAATAACTGCTGTTATAATATTTACATTAAGAATTTATGGCTGGACACAGTGGCTCACACCTGTAATCTCAGCCCTTTGGGAAGCCGAGGTGAGCAGATCATGAGGTCAGGAGTCAAGACGAGCCTGGCCAAGATGGTGAAACCCCGTCTCTACTAAAAATACAAAAATTAGCTGAGCATGGTTGTGTACTCCTGTAATCCCAGCTACTCAGGAGGCTGAGGCAGGAGAATCACTTGAATCTGGGACGTGGAAGTTGCAGTGAGCCAAGTCCAGCCTGAGCAATAGAGTGAGAGACTCTGCCTCAAAAAAAAAAAAAAAAAAAAGTATGCTATCCATGTTTCCACATGTAGGCATCATTTCTGAGTGTGCCTAGTGTAATAACTTGAGATCCACTAGTAGTCTGTTTCTGTAAGCTTATAGACCAGCAGCTCCCTCTCTGGGGAGTTAAGTCCACCCTCAGCTGCTGACCCCCAGAGGGATGCCAAAGAGCCTGAGAGATGTGTTGGGAGTGTGGAGCTAGGAGGCAGAGAGAGCCTTGAGCACTTCTGGAAAGTAAGAAGCAGCGCCCTGTTTGCATATCTGAATCTGCAACAGGGAGAGGGGTATAGCAAGGTCCAGGGAGTGGCAACTGGTCACTTAAGTGAAGTCTATTCTGGAGCAACTCTTGTATCTTGGAAAAAGCAGTGGAAGGGTCTGTCCTAGTCTTGAGTCATCTGTAATGCGGATTGTTAACTTCACTGGCTACATTGAGAGTGAGTGTTCTTTCTCCAAGTGCAATTGCCTGTTGCGAAAGAAGCTGAGGTGTAAACACTGATGGGTGGAACATCTCACATTATTTGCACAAAACTGTAACCTCTTTCCTGCCATACACAATAAGTGATTTCCTAAATGTCCACGATGTGACAGTGAATACTGCCAGTGATTTGGGGGAGGGAAAAGGCTTGTCAGTAAAAATATTCATAGTCAAAGTACTGTCAACAGATTTCCAACCCTGCAAGGGTTCATGGTTCAATTGCAAGGCCCATCTGCCTTTTTTAGGCTGAAACGTGAGCAGAAGTGTCATTTCTACTCACGTTTTAAGAGCCCACAGGTGATCCTCTTTTCATGGCAATTAGTAAATTTTGAGAAGGTGGCTGTTGTACCAGCCTTGGTCACCCTGCCAGGCCACCCAGCTGGAACACTCGGCTGACCCATGAGGGACATGGAATGTGAGCAACTGATAAACCTTTGGGGCGAGAAGCCACTGAGCCAAACAGCCTGCCCTGTATTGAAATCTTGTTTAAGCAAAGACTTTTTTTATTCTCTGAGACCGAGTCTTGCCACTCTGGGGTTCAGTGGCGGAATTGCAGCTCAGTGCAACCTCCGCTTCCCAGGTTTAAGCAATTCTGCCTCAGCCTTCCGAGTAGCTGGGACTACAGGCGCGTGCCACCATGCCCAGCTAATTTTTGTATTTTTAGTAGAGACGGGATTTCACCATATTGACCAGGATGGTCTCAATTTCTTGACCTCGTGATCTGCCCGCCTCAGTCTCCCAAAGTGCTTGGATTACAGGTGTGAACCACCACGCCTCGCCAGAAATTTTTTAAAAACAGTAAGCCCAGTTACTGACATACTTGTTCATCTCAAGTGGTTAATCCAAATTCACTCTCAAGCAGTGGCTGTGTTTTATTTTCAGTGTCCAGGACTTAACTTCACAAACCTTTAAACAAGTTTACATTGTTGATAACGGAAGTGCTGTGTCGTAAATTGTCTTCACAAGACAGAGCTTATTTCTTTGTACTGAATGACAGGAAGAGATCCATTGCTGTTAACAGAATATGCCTCAGATCTTATTTTATCAGAACTAGCCTGGGCTCATTGTTTAGGTCACTAGGTCTTTATCTCAGCCCACTCATCTGCGCAGAAGCAATAACACCACATAGTACCTGAGCAAATAAAAGCATTCTTAGGTTCTAGTGTTGTGCCCCTTTTTTTTGAGACAGCCTTGCTCTGGCGCCCAGACTGGAGTGTAATGGCGCGATCTCTGCACACTGCAGCCTTCTGGATTTAAACTATTCTCTGCCCCCAGGTTCAATTAGTCTCCTGCCTCAGCTTCCCAAGTAGCTTGGATTACAGGTGCCCACCACCATGCCTGGCTAATTTTTGTATTTTTAGTAGAGGCGGGGTTTTCCCATGTAGGCCAGGCTGGTCTGGAATTCCTGACCTCAGGTGATTTGCCTTCCAGAGTGCTGAGATTACAGGTGTGTGCCATTATGTCCAGCCTAAAATTGTTAATGGATGACATTTTTAGTAAAATGAAGGTACCCACGTATTTTACAGATATTTGAGTTTTTGTGCGTGTGGGCACTGTACTAGTGCTGGAGATGCTGTGTGCAGAGCAAAGGTGGCAGAAACTGCTCATCAAACTAACCCATGCGCTCCCCTCCACTTCCCAGGCCCTTTGCAGTTCAGTTGGTGCTGTGTGGCTAACTCACATCAGGTGTCGTATGCCTTCCTTGTCCCTCTGTTTCATGGAGGTATTCGAAGCCGTGTGTTAAAGTGGCAGTCACAAGATGGGGGAGATCTGGATCTCTGTGTCATGGATAGAGGGAGAGCTCCCAACCCCAATAGCAGTTTGCATAAACGAGATAAATTGAGATTTGGGAGGTTTTTGTTTTGTTTTACCAGTAGCCTAGCATGAAATATCCTCATATGGAAGTTGTGATCCTTCATAAAACTGATGACTGCTATAAAGGTGTGAAATGAAATGGCAGCTTTCGATAGGGGCCTGGGCTAGTCCCTGAATTGAGATCCAAATGGGAGAAAAGGTGCCCTGCAGACAGAAGACATCGTGTGTCAAAGCCCTGAGACAGGCTAAGGCAGACATCCAACAGCTCTTCCGGGACATTACCATTAATGACACTTGATGGCCTGCAGGACACGTTCAATTTCCTGTGTTAGGTATAACTTTTACTTTCAGAAAAGTATGTACATGCAAGTCAGTAACATAACAATGTCAGTAACGTTTATAGGAATAGTGCTGAATTGCCTTAAAATAAAAACAGTCTTCCGGCCCAGCGCGGTGGCTCACACCTTGTAATCCCAGCACTTTGGGAAGCCAAAGCAGGCAGATCATGAGGTCGAGTTCAAAACCAGCCTGGCCAACATGATGAAACCCCATCTCTACTAAAAACAGAAAAATTAGCTGGGTGCGGTGGCATGCGCCTGTAGTCTCACGTACTCTGGAGGCTGAGGCAGGAGAATCACTTGATGAACCTGAGGTTGCAATGAGCTGTATTGCACCACTGTACTCCAGCCTGGGCCACAGAGTGAGATTCTGTCTCAAAAAAGAGAATTTTTCCAACAACCTGGTGCTTTGATAAACTAACACACCCAGCTGATCATGACCTGCTGCAGTTGGAACCAGTCTCTAGAGCAGGGCTTCTCAGTCTTTAATGTGCAAATGAATGGGGGGAGGTTCTTGTTAAAATGTAGATTCTGATTCAGTAGGTCTGGAATAGGCACAAGACATTTATTTTTATTTTTTGAGGCTGGTTTACTCTCACCCAGGCTGGAGTATAGTGGCACCATTGTGGCTTGCTGAGGCCTCAACCTCTTGGGCTCAAGGGATCCTGCTGCCTCAGCCTCCTGAGTAGCTGAGACCACAGGCACATGCCACCATGCTCAGCTAATTAATTTTTTTTTTTTTTTTTTTGAGAAGTCTTGCTCTGTTGCCCAGGCTGAAGTGCAGTGGTGTGATCTCAGTTCACTGGAACCTCTGCCTCCTGGGTTCAAGCGATTCCTCTGCCTTAGCCTCGGGAGTAGCTGGGACTACAGGCACACACCACCACGCCCAGCTAATGTTTTGTATTTTTAGTAGAGACAGGGTTTCACCATATTGGCCAGGCTGGTCTCAGACTCCTGACCTTGTTATCCACCCGTCTCAGCCTCCCGAAGTGCTGGGAATATAGGCATGAGCCACAGTGCCCAGCCAAATTCACCCTTTTAAAGGGTACAATTTAAAAATTGCTTTAGTGTTTCAGAAAAATGCAATGTGGGCGGGGCGCTGTGGCTCAGGCCTGTAATCCTAGCACTTTGGGAGGCCGAGGTGGGTGGATCACCTGAGGTCAGGAGTTCGAGAGCAGCCTGGCCATCATGGTGAAACCCCACCTTTAAAAAAAATAATAATACAATGTTGTGGCTGGGCATGGTGGCTCATGCCTATAATCCCAGCACTTTGGGAGGCTGAAGCAGGCAGATCACCTGAGGTCGGGAGTTCGAGACCAGCCTGACCAACATGGAGAAACCCCGTCTCTACAAAAAATACAACATTACTTGGGCATGGTGGCACATGCCTGTAATCCCAGCTACTCAGGAGGCTGAGGCAGGAGAATTGCTTGAACCTGGGAGGCAGAGGTTGTGGTGACTTGAGATCGCACCAT
>NW_016107575.1:1666634-1669121 GCF_001604975.1 Cebus imitator | reverse complement strand
GGGGTTTCACCATGTTGACCAGGATGGTCTCGATCTCTTGACCTCGTGATCCACCCGCCTCGGCCTCCCAAAGTGCTGGGATTACAGGCTTGAGCCACCGCGCCCGGCCAGTATCTCATTTCTTTTAATAGCTGGCCAGTGTATTATTTCAGGGGTTCCCAACCCCCGGGCCGTGTACCGGTACCAGTACCAATCTGTGGCCTGTTAGGAACCCGGCCTCACAGTAGGAGGTGGGCAGCAAGCAAGCATTACTGCTGGAGCTCTGCCTTCAGTCAGATGAGCATTAGATTCTCATAGTATGAACCCTCTTGTGAACTGTGCGTGCGAGGGTTCTTAGTTGCGTGCTACTTATGGGAATCTAATTAATGCCTAATGATCTGAGATGGAACAGTTTCATCCTGAAACCATCTCTGCCACCTGCTGTCCATGGAAAAAATTGTCTTCCAGGAAACCAGTCCCTGGTGCCAAAAAGTCTGGGGTTTGCTGTTGTATTGCATGGATAGACTACATTTTGTTTATTGATTCATGGCTTGATGGACACTGAAATCATTTCCACTTTTTGGCTATTAGGAACAATGCTGCTATGGAACATTTGTTTACAGGTTTTTGTGTGAAGATATGTTTTCAGATTGTTTGGGGTGCATACCTAGTAGTAGAATTGCTGGGTTGTATGGTAACTGTTTTAATGTTTTGAGGAACTGCCAAACTGTTTTCCAAAGTGGCTGTACCACTTTTCATTCCTACCTACAATGTGTGAGGGTTCTAATTTCTCCACAGTCTTTTTTGTTTTGTTTTGTTTTGTTTTGTTTTGAGATAGTTTCACTCTTGCCCAGGTTGGAGCACAACGGTGCCATCTCGGCTCACTGCAACCTCTGTCTCCCAGGTTCAAGCGATTCTCCTGCCTCAGCCTCCCAAGTAGCTGGGATTAAGGTGCGTGCCAGCATGTCCAGCTAATTTTTGTATGTTTAGTAGAGATGGGTTTTTACCATGTTGGCCAGGTTGGTCTCTATCTCCTGACCTCAGGTGATCCACTGGCCTCGACCTCCCAAAGTGCTGGGATTACAGGCATGAGCCACCATGCCCAGCTTGCATTTTTTTTATACAGACGAAGTTTTACCATGTTGGCAAGGCTGGTCTTGAACTCCTGACCTCAAGTGATCCACCCACCTCAGCCTTACAAAATGCTGGGATTACAGGCATGAGCCACCATGCCTGGCCTTACACTACTGTCTTCAAATGAGAATTTGCATGGTGCTTTATAAATTATTTTCATGGCTGTCTTATTTGATCCTCGAACATCTGTAAAGAAATTAAGACCATATTAGTCTTATTATGCAAATGAAGAAACTAAGGTTTAGAAGAAGTTAAACAACTAACCCTAGTTAGTTTAAACAACTAACCCTGTCTAACAGCTAGGGTGTAAGTGCTACAGCTTTGGACTCCAAATCTATGTTTCTTTACATAGATCTGCTACTGTTGACTGCCTTTGTGGACCCGTCTCATGTTTCTGGGCGACGTCTGTATATTTACATTCTTCCTCACAGTACTATGCCCGTTATCAGTTGCCAATGGCTTATCTGTTTTCTTTTGACCCTGTGGAGTCCTAAATCTCAGTATTTCATGGGATGGGCAGGCACAGTGGCCTGTAATCTCAGCTACATGGGAGTCTGAGGTGGGAGGATAACTTGAGCCCAGGAGGTTGAAGCCACAATGTCCTATGATCACACCTGTGAATAGCTACTACCCTTCAGCCTTGGCAACATAGTGAGACCCTGTCTCTTTAAAAGAAAAATGTTGTGTGTGGGGGGGGCGGTGCTGATCTGTTCTGTTTGTTTTTGTTTGTTTGTTTGATTTGAGACGGAGTCTCGCTCTGTTGCCCAGGCTGGAGTGCAGTGGCATAATCTTGGCTCACTACAACCTCTACCTCCCAGATTCAAGCAGTTCTCCTACCTCAGCCTCCAAAGTAGCTGAGATTACAGGCGTGCTCTACCATGCCTGGCTGATTTTGTATTTTTAGTAGAGATGGGGTTGCACCATGTTGGCCAGGCCTGGTCTTGACCTCCTGACCTCAGGTGATCTGCCCACCTCGGCCTCCCAAAGTGCTGAGATTGTAGGCATGAGCCATCGCACCCGGCCTCACCAAAGAAACATTTTAAGCAACTTCTGTATATAAGGCACAATGGTAGGGACACAAAGCTAATGACAACAGAATACTTACCTTAGAGGAGGAGCTCAAGGCAGATACACAAATAGCTGTGTCCAGTGCTATTTTCACTGAAACAATAATAATCATCTCCAGTCTCATGACTTCACATTTTTCCTCAGTCCTGGCCTTCTATCTCTAATTTTATTTTTATTTATTTATTTATTTATTTAAATGAAGCCTGGCTCTGTCACCCAGGCTGGAGTGCAGTGGTGTGATCTCGGCTCACTGTAACCTCTGCCTCCTAGGTTCAAGTGATTCTCCTGCCTCAGTGTCCCTTTTTT
>NW_016107575.1:1664821-1665961 GCF_001604975.1 Cebus imitator | reverse complement strand
AAAAAAAAAAAAAAAAAAAAAATATTAATAGCATTAATATTAATAGATCTGTGACACCCCGAGATCACCTCATCATTAGTTTCTGCAACTGGAAACCATCCTCATCTCAGATTTGGCCCCACTCCTTGCCTTCATGTATATCTGTTAATAGCTTCGTATAATTCCCTTCCTTCAAATCCTTGGATACTTTGTGCTGCCTGCAGGACTAAGATCAGATCCATGAGCCTCTTCATACTGCTTCTTCAGAATGGTCCAGCCCTAGTGCATTCCAGCACCAGCCCTTCCTCACCTGGAGCACTGGGCCGTGTCCTCCTCCTCTTCACCTTCATGTTCATACCTCAGGCATTTAGTCAGCCTTAGTAGTCCTTTCTGTCATAGGACCCCTTGGGTTCCCAGTTTCTCGAAGACATTTTCCCAGACTCTGCTGCCAGCGCTGGGGGTTTTTCCCTACCCTAAACTGCCCTGTGATTCCGTGTTGGCCACTAACCAGGTCACATTTCCCCTTCTGGGTATGTCAGCTTCCTTCCTGCTAAACGCTGAGAGTTCTTTTAGGTCAGGAAACTCCTTGATAACTTTATCTCTCACATCTCCCAGGACAAAATATATAGTAAGGCTTAACTTGAGCAGAAGGTACACATTCTTTGATTAGCAAAAGCTTCTAGAAAGCAGTGGACTTCTCTGGCATTTCAATTTATGCTTTAGATCTCTGTGGTCTCTGGCTGCTAAGGATTTGGGTACAGAAGCTCTGAGAGCTTAGGAACAAGAGAGATCAGTATTAATCTAATGATTTCCAAATGTCAGTCTGTGGACTGGCTTGTGAGAATGTGCTTGTGAAGAGACTTACAAAAAGGGCCAGACACGGTGGCTCACGCTTGTTATCCCAGCACTTTCGGAGGCCGAGGTAGGCAGATCACTTGAGGTCAGGAGTTCGAGACCAGCCTGGTCAACAAGGTGAAACCCCCATCTCTACTAAAAATACAAAAATTAGCTGGGCATGGTGGTGCATGCCTGTAGTCCCAGCTCTCTAGGAGGCTGAAGCATGAGAATCTCTTGCATCTGGGAGGCAGAGGTTACAGTGAGCCAAGATTGTGTCATTGCACTCCATCCTGGGTGACAGAGCAAGACCCTTTCCCAAAAAAA
>NW_016107575.1:1660285-1661562 GCF_001604975.1 Cebus imitator | reverse complement strand
TTTTTTGAGATGGTGTTTTGCTCTTGTTGCCCAGGCTGGAGTGCAATGGCACGATCTTGGCTCACTGCAACCTCTGCCTCCCAGGTTCAAGGGAATCTCCTGCCTCAGCTACTCGAGTAGCTGGGATTACAGGCCCACACCACAATACCTGGCTATTTATTTATTTATTTATTTATTTATTTTTAGTAGAGACACGATTTCACTATGTTGGTCAGGCTGGTCTCAAACGCCTGACCTCAGGCAATCTACGCACCTCAGCCTCCCAAAGTGTTGGGATTATACAGGCATGAGCCACCATGCCTGGCCCTCCCCTCCCCTCCCTTCCCCCTAGATTCTCGCTCTGTGGCCCAGCTGGAGTGCAGTGTCGCGATCTTGACTCACTGCAACTTCAGCCTCCTGGGTTCAAGCGATTCTCCTGCCTCAGCCTCCCGAGTAGCTGGGACTACAGGTACATGCCACAATGCCCAGCTACTTTTTTGGTATTTTTAGTAGAGACAGGGTTTCACCATGCTGGCCAGGACGGTCTCGATCTCCTGACCTGGTGATCCACCCACCTTGGACTCCCAAAGCGCTGGGATTACAGGTGTGAACAACCACGCCTGGCTTTTCTTTTTTTTCTGTGAATATAGTTCTCCAGGCTGCTTTTAAACTGTGTGCTCAAATGATTCTGCCATCTCAATCTCCCAAGTAGCAAGGGACTACAGGCATTATCCACTGCACCCAGCAGATTTTAATATTCTTTTTTTTTTGAGACAGAGTTTCACTCTTGTTGCCAGTCTGGAGTGCAGTGGGTGAGATCTTGGCTCACTGCAACCTCTACCCCCCGGGTTCAAGCAATTCTCCTGCCTCAGCCTCCCTGGTAGCTGGGATCACAGGTATGCACCACCACACCCCCCTAATTTTGTATTTTTAGTAGAGACGGGGTTTCTCCATGCTGGTCAGGCTGGTCTTGAACTCCTGACCTCACATGCTCCACCCACCTTGGCCTCCCAAAGTGCTGGGATTACAGGCATGAGCCACTGCGCCTGGCGGATTTTAATATTCTTAAGATTTTCTGTAATTGAAATTTTTTTCTGCAATGAGTAGCATAAGAAAAAAATTCTAAAAAATGCTACTTTAGAAAAAATATTGAAGGAGACTCTGTTTCTAAATTTTTTTTTTTTTTTTAAAATATAAAGACAGAGCCGGGTGCGGTGGCTCAAGCCTGTAATCCCAGCACTTTGGGAGGCCGAGGCAGGTGGATCACGAGGTCAAGAGATCGAGACCATCCTGGTCAA
>NW_016107575.1:1653208-1656250 GCF_001604975.1 Cebus imitator | reverse complement strand
TTTTTTTTGAGACAGGGTCTTGCTCTGTTGCTCAAGCTGGAGTGCAGTGGCATGATCATGGCTCATTGCAGCTTCGATCTCCTGGGCGTACTCCTGCCTCAGGCTTTCCCCACCCCAAGTCGCTGGGACTATAGGTTCATGCCACTATGCCCAGCTAATTTTTTATTTTTTACTTTTTTGTAGAGATGGGGTCTCACCATGTTGCCCAGGCTGGTCTCAAACACCTGGGCTCAAGCCATACTTCCACCTCAGCGTCCCAAAATGTGATTACAGGTGTGAGCTACCATGCTTAGCCCTCACTTAATTTCATATCATTTACTTGTTACCAACTATACAATTTTGAGGATGTGAGAAAAATGCTAGAATTAATTAACCCGTAGGACCGTATCTATAAAGCAAAGCTTGCCTGAGGTGGTTTCATAGTGCCGGTTACGGGATTGGGATAAACTTCAGAGAAGTTGTTTCTCTGTTTACAGCAGACAAGACCCTTGGAGCCTCTAATTCAGGGGAATTGGTCAATTTTATGGGTCCCTTTCAAGTGCACACTGTAATTTCAACAGAAGCAAAGGCTGGTTAATTATAGGTCTGTGGTTTTCAGGTGACCATGTTCTGTTTGGCAACTTGTTGGGAGGACAATTGCAATGGTAAGGAATCCCCTAGAGTGGATGATTCCAGAAAATGAGGAGATTTTCGGAGTACTGATTGGGATTGATGTGCAGATAAATGCAGGAAGATTGATGTGTGTCATTAGGGTTGTATTTGTTCCTCAAGTTTTCTGTTCCTTCTTTTGAGTGTGTAATTTTTTATTTTTATTTTTGAGATGGAGTCTCACTCTGTTGCCCAGACTGGAGTGCAGTGGTGCGATCTTGGCTCATTGCAGCCTCCACCTCCCAAGTTCAAGCAATTCTTCTGCTTCAGCTTCCCAAGTAGCTGGGATTACAGGCGACTACCACCACGCCTGGCTAATTTTTGTATTTTTAGCAGAGATGGGGTTTCACCATGCTGGCCGGGCTGGTCTTGAACTCCCCACCTCAGGCAATCTGCCCACCTTGACCTCCCAAAGTGCTGGGATTACAGGCATGAGCCACAGTGCCTGGCCTTGAGTGTGTAATTTAAACATACATTTTTGTCTGGGCACGGTGGTCAAATCCCAGCACCTTGGTAGGCCAAGGCGGGCGGATCACTTGAGGTCAGAAGTTTAAGACCAATCTTTCCAACATGGTGAAACCCTGTCTCTACAAAAAATACAAAAATTAGCCAGGCATGTTGGCGCATACCTGTAATCCTAGCTACTCGGGAGGCTGAGGCAGGAGAATTGCTTGAACCTGGGAGAGGGAGTTTTCAGTGAGCCAAGATGGTGTCACTGCACTTTAGCCTGGGCAATAGAGTGAGACTCTGTCTCAAATAAAATAATAAAATAAAATAAACATACATTTTAGTCTCTCAGATTGTTGAGTCATCTGAAGTTTATTGCCCAGAGATGTACCTCAGTTTCAGCTGCCCGCTCATAGAAGCTGAGGACCTCTTATGGCCCACGGTGGGCCATATACTTAGTTTTCCTCAATGAGCAAACATCCTGCCTCCAACATTTAAGACCTCAAGGCAGCATATACAGAACTTTGCTTTTAAAAGAAAAAAAAAGTATAAAAAATAAAAAAGAAAAGCCGGACGCGGTGGCTCACGCCTGTAATCCTAGCACTTTGGGAGGCCGAGGTGGGTGGGTCACCTGAGGTCAGGAGTTCAAGACCAGCCTGGCCATCATGGTGAAACACCATCTTTATTAAAAAAAAAAAAAAAAAAGAACTTTGCTTTTTTTTTTTTTGTTAGGGCCTCCCTCTGTTACCCAGGCTAGAGTGCAGTAGCGTGATTTTGGCTCACTGCAGCCTCCACCTCCCAGGCTTAGGTGATGCTCCTGCTTCAGTCTCCCAAGTAGCTGGGACTACAAGCGTGCACCATCGCACCCAGCCAATTTGTATTTTTTGTAGAGACAGGTTTTGCCATGTTGCCCAGGCTGGTCTCAAACTCCTTTGCTCAAGCCCTCCTCCCGCCTCACCCTCCCCAAATGCTGGGGCTACAGAGGTGAGCCACCATGCTGGGCCTTACTGCTTCATTCTCAGCCCCTAGCGATCGCCTTAACTTTCTTGTGAGTTTGACTATGAATTTATAACCATTCATAAATATTTTATCCAGTGTTTTTAGGTACTTACAGTAAGAGGATTTCAGGTTACCCAAACAGCAAAATCCTGGAGGTAAGAGTCTTCTGCCACTTACTGGACTGTTACTTTGGGCAAATTATTTAACCTTAATCTCTTTGTAAAATGTGAATAGTTGCTATCTCAAGTGACAGTTCTGAAAATGAAAAACAGCTTTACCTCTAACTAGGCACGTAAATATGACATGTTAGCACCTCTGTGCTTCACTCCCAGTTGATGAGGGAAAAAGCTCTTTTTTACAGAAGAGTGACAGTTAACAAATGTAGCAGAAATGATAGAATTTGAAAAGCACCATTTTATAGCCCTTGATGAAAGTGATTCAGACAGGTATCATCAGTGGGTGGTGAAACCAGTTAGTGAAATGTCAGTATTTGTATAGTCCAAAGTATCAGCTCAATGAGGACATCTTACTGCACAGGAGGAAATGTGCTTTCTCACAGAGAAATCCAGCCTCCACTTCCAACAAGTGAGTGAACCCAGCATCTCCAAGAAGATATGGCCTTCAGGCCTGATACAGCAGCAAGTGTGGAGTAGCCCCCCAGGTCATGGTCTTGCCCAAAATGTTTAGCCCTTATCACAAGCCTTTGACCTGACTTCCAGCAGATGGTGAAAGTAGACGAAGTGGGCGAATCACCTGAGGTTGGGCGTTCGAGACCAGCCTGATCAACATGGAGAACCTTGTCTCTACTAAAAATACAGAATTAGCTGGGTATGGTGATGCGCACCTGTAATCCCAGCTACTTGGGAAGCTGAGCCAGGAGAATCACTTGAACCCAGGAGGGTGTGTGCCACCACGTTCAGCTAAATTTTTTTTTTTTTTTTTTTTTTT
>NW_016107575.1:1650531-1653088 GCF_001604975.1 Cebus imitator | reverse complement strand
GCTGGGATTACAGGCACGCACCGCCATGCCCAGCTAATTTTTTGTATTTTTAGTAGAGACGGGGTTTCACCATGTTGACCAGGATGGTCTAGATCTCTTGAACTCGTGATCCACCCGCCTCGGCCTCCCAAAGTGCTGGGATTGCAGGCTTGAGCCACCGCGCCCGGCTAAATTTTATACTTTTAGTAGAGATGGGGATTTATCACGTTGGCCAAGCTAGCCTTGAACTCCTGACCTCAGGTGATCTGCCTGCCTCGGTCTCCCAAAGACCTGGGATTACAGGCTTGAGCCACTGTGGCCAGCCTGAAATATAGATTAACTGTAGTCACCAGGCTAGGCAATAGATCTCAAAAACTTACTTCTGTCTAACTAAAACTCTGTACGCTTTGACTAACATCTTCCCATTCTCTTCTTCCCTATCCACCCCGCTTCTAGCCCCTGGTAACCTCCATTTCACTTTCTACCTCTATGAGTTTGACTTTTTCAGATTCTGCATATCAGTGAGAGCCTATCAGGTGATATTTGTCTTTGTGTGCTTGGCTTATTTCACTCAGCCTAATGTCCTCCAGGTTCATCCATGTTGTTGCAAATGACAGAATTTTCTCATTTTCAATGGCTGAATAGTATATATATATGTAAGGGTTATTGCCGAGTTTAAAATGAAGAAACTGAGGCCAGTATAAGAAAATTAAATGCCAATTTATTCAGCTCCTGGGCGAGGTTTTATGGTCCGGAGAAAGGTGCCAGAAAAGTTGCGCTGACCTGCTGGGGGTGGGGGGGAAGGTTTATGGTTAGGAGGAACGAGCAACAGCTGGGTGCTCTGATTGGGTCCAGGGGAGCAGGATTGAGACGGGGTGGGCCACTATTGGTTGACGCGTTGTTGGGTGGGTTTTCTGGTGCCAGTGCCAGCCAGGGTTGCATTAGCCGGAGCCTTCCAGGGGAGCCATGCAGCAGAGCTAGATGCCGAGTGCAGAGCCTGGTGCCGGGTGCAGAGTCAGGTGCTGAGTGCAGGGGTGGGTGTATCCGGCTGCCGGGCGAGGCAACCGGCCTTACATTTCTGACCCTTTTGACGATGTAGGACGCCACTTCTTTCTGGCTACTTCCTGCTGAATAGGGGCGGAGTGAGGGAGAAGGATCAGTTGGCTGGTGCCTTGGTTGGGAGTCGGACATAGGGGTGAAGTAGCATCTGGTTTACGGCCACCCTACTGGCATTTGATTGTTTGTGAGATGTACCTGATCAGCATGTGCCCAGGCCACCGTAAGGATGTGGTCACGCTTATCTGGAGTGAGGGTGGAAGACAGGATTACATAGGTATCATGCTAGGTGAAGTCGTAAGCCTGGGTGAGGTAGCGAAATTCTTTGGTGGAAGCAGTAGGATTGGTGAAGAATGACCCTAGGCGTTTCTTAATGGCTGATAGATTAGAGGGGGAGAAGGGAGTATGCACTTGAACAACGCCGTCCGCTCCGGACTCCTCGCGAAGGGGGCAAAGGAGGGAGGTTTCATCGTTAGGAGCACAGCGCAAGCGGGTGTGAGCACTAACAGGAGAGGCTAGGTTGGGACCAGGAAGAGGAGGAGCTGGAGAGGGTTGAGGTTCCGCATAGGGTAGAGGATTAGTGGGTCGCGGGGGTGGAAAGGAGAGTTCTTTGGGCGGGTCGGGGTCAGAAAAGGAGGAGGATGGTGGAGGGGCCGAAGATGGTAAGGGAGTTTCCTTGGCCGGAGCACCTGAGCGGTGGTGCAAGAGGAACAGAGGGTGGGACGGGAGCGAAGATACCAGAAGGCCTGAACGTAGGGAACCTCGGACCATTTACCATTTTTTTGACTGAAATTGTCTAAATCAGTTAGAATGCCAAAATTGAAAGTTCCCTCCAGTGGCCACTTGGACTGGTTGTCCAGAGGATACTGGGGCCAGGCCACAGTGGAGAGGAAAAGCAGCCTTTTCTTTCTTATGGAGAGGCCCAGCTTGGGTAAATTTTGGACTAGACATCCCAATGGCGACTTGGGGTTTAGGCGGGACTCCCGATTACCCATAGTTCCCTCTGTTGCGGGATAGTCAGGAGTGAGGAATGGCGTCCCGGACCTCAACGCACGGCTACCAGAGGTTATGGGGAAGGACGGGAGTATAGGGACGTTTCCACAATATTCCTGTCTTCCGGAATGGGTGAGTAGGGGCACCGGGTCGTCTCTGCGAGGCCCACAGCTTGAGACGGGAATGAGTCCCTGACATACAGGGTCTCCTCGGATCAGAGCAGAGGATGGGGTTAAGGGCAATAAGAGTCTTACTGAGTGCCAGGCACGGTGGCTCACGCCAATAATCCCAGCACTTTGGGAGGCTGAGGTGGGTGGATCATGAGGGCAAGAGATCGACACCATCCTGGTCAACATGGTGAAACCCTGTCTACTAAAAACACAAAAATTAGCCAGGCATGGTGGTGCACATCTGTAGTCCCAGCTACTTGGGAGGCTGAGGCAGGAGAATCGCTTGAACCCAGGAGGCGGAGGTTGTGGTGAGCCGAGATCACGCCATTGCACTCCAGCCTGGGTAACAAGAGCAAAAC
>NW_016107575.1:1646332-1650431 GCF_001604975.1 Cebus imitator | reverse complement strand
AAAAAAAAAAAAAAAAAAAAAAAAAAAAAAAAGGAGTCTTACTGAGTGATGGCTGCAGACGATTGGAGAGGCTGTGGCTCCCTGGTTTGGCTTATGGTAGAGAAGTCAGTTTCCCCTGGGAGGGGTCTTGAACTCCTCCCAGGTTTCAGCACCACTTGTAAGGGTTATTGCCGAGTTTAAAATGAAGAAACTGAGGCCAGTATAAGAAAATTAAATGCCAATTTATTCAGCTCCTGGGCGAGGTTCTGTGGTCCGGAAAAAGGGGCCAGAGAAGTCATGCTGACTTCCTGGGGGGAGGGGGGGTTATGGCTAGGAGGAACGAGCAACAGCTCGGTGCTCTGATTGGGTCCAGGGGAGCAGGATTGAGACAGGGCGGGCCACTATTGGTTGGCGCGTTGTTGGGCAGGTTTTCCCGTGCGAGAGCCGGCCAGGTTTGCATTAGCTAGAGCCTTCCAGGGGAGCCAGAGCCTGGTGCTGGGTGCAGAGTCAGGTGCTGAGTGCAGAGGTGGGTGTGTCCAGCCTCCCAGCAAGGCAACTGGCCTTACAATATATACCATATTTTCTTTATCCATGTATGTATTGCTGGGCCCTTAGATGACTTCCATATATTGGCTATCACGAATAATGCTGCAATGAACATGGAAGTGCAGATAACTCTGCAACATATTGATTTTGTCTGGCTCACACATGTCATCCTAACACTTTGGGATGCTGAGGTGGGCAGATCACCTGCAGTCAGGAGTTCAAGACCAGCCTGGCCAACATAGTGAAACCCCATCTCCACTAAAAATACAAAAATAGGCCAGACGTGATAGCTCATGCCTGTAATCTCAGCTACTCAGGAGGCTGAGGCAGGAGAATTGCTTGAACCTGGGAGGTGGAGGTTGCCGTGAGCCAAGATCACTGCACTCCAGACTGGGCAACACAGTGAGACCCTGTCTCAAAAAAAAAAAAAAAAGAAAAGGGCTGGGCACGATGGTTCATGCCTGTAATTCCAGCATTTTGTGAAGCCAAGGTGGGGAGATCTCCTGAGGTCAGGGGTTTGAGACACACCTGGTTAATAGGGTGAAACCCTGTCTCTACTAAAAATACAAAACATTAGCCGGGCATTTTGGCCCAGCTACTCAGGAGGCTGAGGCAGAAGAATCACCTGAACATGGGAGGTGGAGGTAGCAGTGAGCTGAGATTGCGCCACTGCATTCCAGCCTGGGTGACATAGCAAGACTCTGTCTCAAAAAAAAATAATAATAAATTTAAGAAAAAACGATAAATAAAATAAGAAAATGAAAATACAAAAATTAGCCAGGCATGGTGGCGGGGGCCTATAATCCCAGCTACTCAGGAGACTGAGGCAGTTGAATCACTTGAACCCAGGAGGCGGAGGTTGAAGTGAACTGAGATCGGGCAATTGCACTCCAGCACAGGCGACAGAGCAGGACTCTGTCTCAAAAAAACCCATATTGATTTCACTTTCTTTAGATATCTACCCAGAAGTGAGACTGCTGGATACTGTAGTTTATGTTTGGGTTTTTGAGGCACCTCCATACGATTTTCTATAGTAACTGCACTAATGTGTATTCCCACCAATAGTGTACAAGGTCCCTGTTTTCTCCACATCCTTGCCAATACCTGTCATCTTTCATCTTTTTTTTTTTTTTTTTTTTCCAATAATAGCCATTTTAACAGATGTGGGATTCTGGTTTTTTTGTTTGTTTGTTTTTTGGGGGGACTGAGTTTCACTCCTGTTGCCCAGGCTGGAGGGCAATGTTCGATCTTGGCTCACTGCAGCCTCTGCCTCCCAAGCGATTCTCCTGCCTCAGCCTCCCAAGTAGATGGAATTACAGGCATGTGCCACCATGCCCAGCTAATTTTTTGTATTTTTAATAGAGAGGGGGTTTGACCATGTTGGCCAGGCTGGTCTTGAACTTTGGACCTCGGGTGATCTGACCGCCTCAGCCTCCCAAAGTGCTGGGATTACAGGTGTGAGCCACCGCGCCTGGCCGTTTTTTTTTCTTTTTTGAGACAGAGTCTCGCTCCATCACCCAGGCTGGAATGCAGGGTTATGATTGTGGCTCACTGCAACCTCCACCTCCTGGGTTCAAGCAATTCTTGTGCCTCAACCTTGTGAGCAGCTGGAATTACAAGTGCTGGAATGCTGGTTTTGTTTCCTTTTTAATGCAAAAATGTAAAATTACCAAAGAATTTTGGACTGAATATTAGATGATATTAGTGAATCATTGTATATTTCCTTAGATGGGATCATTGTATTTAGGAGAATATTCTTTTATTTTTTTAAAATATTTTTGAGACAGGGTCTCACTGTGTTGCCCAGGCTGGAGTGCAGTGGCACGATCTTGGCTTACTTCAACCTCCACCTCCTGGGTTCAAGTGATTTCCCGCCTCTGCCTCCCAAGTAGATGGGATTATAAGTATGTGCCACCATGCCCAGCTAATAGGATAATGCTCCTATTTGTAGGAAATGCATGTTAAACCTTTGGGGGCTGAAGTGTGATATCTACTATATGTCAAATATGGGAAAATTATAACAAAATTCAAATCTAGATATGTGGGTGATGGGTAGACATTCATTGTTCTGTTATTTCAAGTTCTCTTCAGCATTCTGTTATTTCAACTTCTCTCTGTGTTTGAAGTTTTTCTTTTATCTTTTTTTTTTGGAGGGGGGAGATGGAGTCTTGCTCTGTCACCAGGCTGGAGTGCAGTGGCATGATCTCAGCTCATTGTAATCTCCGCCTCCCGGGTTCAAGTGATTCTCCTGCCTCAGCCTTCTGAGTAGCTGGGATACGGGTGTGTGCCACCACAGCCAGCTAATTTTTTTTTTTTTTAAGACAGGGTTTCGCCATGTTGGCCAGGATGGTCTCAATTTCTTGACTTCAGGTGATCCACCTGCCTCGGCCTCCCAAAGTGCTGGGATAACAGGCATGGGCCACCTCACCCAGCTGAAGATTTTCATAATAAAAATTTAGGCGAGGTTAGGTGTGGTGGCTCACACCTGTCATCCCAGCACTTTGGAAGACTGAGGCGGGCAGATCACTGAGGTCAGGAGTTTGAGACCCCAGCTGGTGAACTCCTAATGGCGTTCAGGTGAAACCCCATCTGTACTGAAAATACAAAAATTAGCCAGGAATGGTGGTGGGCACCTGTAATCCCAGCTACTCAGGAGGTTGAGGCAGGAAAATCGCTTGAACCCAGGAGGCGGAGGTTGCAGTGAGCCGAGATCGTACCACTGCACTCCAGCCTGGGCAACAAAGAGAGACTCCTCCTCAAAAAAAAAATTAGGAGAGAAATATTATTTTTTCAGGTATCACTGGGTATCTAGCACACAGTCAGAAAGGGAAGAAGTGTCGGGAAACTGCAGTCCATGGCAGCAGAAGGCACTGAGGGACTAGGGAATTTAGAAGGATGGTGTATGTGTATGTATGGGTGGAGGTGGGGGGGGGTGCTGCATAAAAGCCAGTGAAATGAAGAAATCCAAGGATGAAGTGCTGGCTAATACAAGCCAAGTCAGCATTTTATTATAAGTAGTAATCAAAGAGAATTATTGGTGGCCACCAGATTCCCAGCTCTCTCATCTCAAGCTTCTCATGTGACTACATGAAGAACCGCATCCTGCTGAAGAAGAACCTCATCTTCAACCACCTCATTCTAACAGTCTGAGAAACGCAGGAGTACGTGGTGGTGCCATAGTAAACAGTGCCAAAGCCAGGTGCCCCGGTGCCACCTGCGATCCCAGCTACTGCTACTCAGGAGGCTGAGGCTGGAGGATTGATTGAGCCCAGGAGTTTGAGATCAGCCTGGGCATCTTAGCAAGACCCTGTATTTATATATTTATTTGAGACAGAGTCTGGCTCAATCACCCAGACTGGAGTTCAGTTGTGGATCTTGGCTCACTGCAACCTCCACTTCCCAGGCTAAAGCAATCCTCCCATCTCAGCCTCCCAATAAGCTAGGACCACAGACTCCCAGAACCACGCCTGGCTAATTTAAAAAGTTTTTTCTGCCGGGCGCAGTGGCTCAAGCCTGTAATCCCAGCACTTTGGGAGGCCGAGGCGGGTGGATCACGAGGTCAAGAGATCGAGAC
>NW_016107575.1:1642560-1646190 GCF_001604975.1 Cebus imitator | reverse complement strand
GCCATTGCACTCCAGCCTGGGTAACAAGAGCGAAACTCCGTCTAAAAAAAAAAAAAAAAAAAAAAAAAAAATTTCTGTAGAGATGGGGGTCTTCTCACTATATTGCCCAGGCTGATGTCCAACTCCTGAACTCAAGTGATCCTCCTGCCTTGACCTCCCAATGTGGGATTATAGGGATGAGCCACTGTACATGGCCTGAGACCCTATTACACACACACACACACACACACACACACACACACACACACAGTGCCAATGACACACTGCTGCATGGGCCTGTGAGAAATGGGACCACAGGGTGGCTGGATGTTCCAAGCTGCATGTTGTGAGGTTGTAGAAATAACTGATACTAGCGCTCAGCCGAAGGCCCGTGCGTCTTAGCCAGGTGTCACAGGTGGCTTCTCCTGGCCCCCCGCGCTGCAGGTGTCCCTGTGGCCTGCTGTCCCCAGGCCGAGCCTTCGTCCATCCCAGCTCAGGAGGGCCCTCCTGGACTGGGGAGCAGACCCTGGTCGCGGTGAAGCCAGATGGATCTGGCGCAGTGGCGGTTTATCGGGGGCACTTTGAGGGGTGGCTTCGAGCTGGTGGGGATGAAGACGCTGCAGGCGCACCGCGTGTCCTTGCGTCCTTGCAGGACACCATGAGCGCCTGGTGAGGAAGCCCTGCTACCCAAGGCCTGCGAAGGGTCCAGTGTGGTCCCTTGCCTGGAGTCTCAGGACCACGCGGTGGTTCCTGAGCAGGGACCTGGTGAGCTGGGTACGGTGCCAGCACAGCTGTAGCCACCCAGCCTGAGGCCCAGGTCGCCCTCCCAACTCCCTGGGTCAACAAGAACCCAGGCCCACACCCAGATTTGTCTCTCCCAAACAGCTTTCCTGCTCACCTCTGCCCTGCCCCAGCCCAGGAGAGTCTGAGCCACCAACTTTACTACCTGTAATCTCAGCTACACAGGAGGCTGAGGCAGGAGGATCCCTTGAGTCCTGGAGTTCAAGACCAGCTTGGGCAATGCAGCGAGACTAGACTCCATCTCTAAAATATGATTTTTTTTTTTTTTTTGAGTTGGAATTTTGCTCTTGTTACCCAGGTTGGAGTGCAATGGCGTGATCTTGGCTGACTGCAATCTCCCCTGCCAGGGTTCAAGCGATTCTCCTGCATCAGCCTCCCAAGTATGTGGGAGTACAGGCATGCACCACTATGCCCGGCTAATTTTGTATTTTTAGTGCAGACGGGGTATCTCCATCTTGGTCAGGCCAGTCTTGAACTCCCAACCTCAGGTGATCTGCCCTCCTCAGCCTCCCAGGTGCTGGGATTACAGGTGTTAGCCATCATGTCTGGCCTTTTTGTTTTTTTTCCCCCACAGGTGTGCACCGCCACTCCTGGCTAATTTTTGTATTTTTAGTAGAGATGGGGTTTCACCATGTTGGCCAGGTTGGTCTTGAACTCCGACCTCTAGTGATCCTCCCACCTCGGCCTCCCAATAATTTCTTCATGTCGGCAAGAGTATTTGTGCCAACACATGGAGTAGAGAAGGGCTTTATTCTCAAGGAACTAGTAGGCCATGGGAAAATGTACCCTTTCCTACCTCTTCTCAGGTGGTAAGTCCTTAAATACCAAACCCCGTGTCCAGACACTGAGCTGCAGTTCACTGATGGCAGCTGAACAACATGACAATGATTCCCTATTGCCTTTGCCTTGCTTTTATATTTTTGAAGCATTTTCACAGCCATTCCCTCTCTTGATCCTCACAAGAGTTTAATTAAGCAACTGTATCATATGCATGAGCAAAGGGAATTAGCAGAGGTGTGTGGCTTGCCCAAGGATGCGTAGTGCCCAAGCCCGGGGGTTTGAGCCTCACACCGTCACCCTCTGTCTCCTTCCATCATGGGCCAGGTCTGCCCAGGTGGGTCACAGAGAGCTGTGGGCCCCTGCCGTGGCTTGTTGACTAAGTGGGTGAAGCTGGGCACATGCACACATGGTGCCAAGTACCTGCACCCAAACACAGGAGGCAGCTCTATTGGTGACAGACTTAGGAAGTTGGTCTTTCTGGTAGAAGTTGTCCTGGTGGAGACAGTTGATTGACTGAGGAAGGACCCATGGATATGGCTTCAGTACCTCTCAGAACTTCAGTGCAAATTATTATTATTATTTTTTTTTTGAGATAGAGTCTTGCTCTTTACCTGGGCTCGAGTGCAGTGGCTTGATCTTGGCTCACTGCAACCTGTACTTCCTGGGTTCAAGCAGTTCTCCTGCCTCAGCCTCCCGAGTATTTGGGATTAGAGGTGCACGCTGCCACACCTGGCTAGTTTTTTTTCTATTTTGGTAGAGGCAGGGTTTCACTGTGTTGCCCAGGCTGGTCTTGAACTCCTGACCTCAGGTAACCCCACGTAATGCAAATTCTTTTTTATTTTTGAGATGGAGTTTCCCTTTATTGACCAGGCTGGAGTGCAGTGGCACAATGTCGGCTCACTGCCTCCTCCTCCTTCCGGGTTCAAACAATTCTCCTGCCTCAGCTTCTGGAGTAACTGGGATTACAGTTGTATGTCACCACACTCAGCTAATTTTTTGTATTTTTAGTAGAGACAGGGTTTCACCATGTTAGCCAGGCTGGTCTCGAACTCCTGACCTCAGGTGATCCACCCGCTTCTGCTTCCCATAGTGCTGGGTGAGCCATCATGCCTGGCCTAATGAAAATTCTTAACCAGACCATGGAAGCCAGGATTTGGCAGCTGGTCTCAGAGCTTGCCCTTTGTGAACAAAGTGAGCAGAGGAGGGTTCTGTGAGGAAGGGCAGACACTCCAGCAAAAATGAGGTACTCACATGACTTGTCTGGGCTGCGGCTTATTTAGGGGAGCTGCTCAGGCAGCTGGTGTCTTTGTGTGGAGCTCTCTCCTCCCGAAGCCAGCCCTAGAGCCCTTCCTCCACCTGGTGCCAAGCAGCCATCTTCATCCCCTCAACACCTGTCTGGGAGGCCTGGAGTGGAGGACGCCTGTGCATAGAAAAACAATCTCCCAGTTGGGATGTCTCACACTAGGACAATGGGTACCCCAGTGGTGGTCTCAGGGGTTCCCAGAAGGCCACCTTCTCCCCTGATGCCTTTCTTTTCCTGTGATCCTGGGAGCTGAAGTCCTGGCTACCGTCCCAAACTTATGACTTTATCTGTAAGTTTCTGTCTTGATTCCCATCAAAACACAGATGTCTCAGGGAAGACTAGTTCCCCAGGCTGCCATTGGCCTCTGACCTCAGATCTCACTGCGGGTGGAGGAGAAGGGGACAGAGGGGGAGGCTGCGTGGCTGCTGCTCAGAATGGAGAGGGCCGGCCCCCACGGGAGCTCAGCAGGCCGTTTCTCTTCAACGGTGCTCTCCCCGAGCCTGCAATCTGGGACTGGGACACACTGAACAGACGGATGGATCCATGCCTCAAGAATAGACTAATCAATAAGGAAGGAAGATTCTGTCGCAAGGCAAGAAGTTTCTAAAAGGGACCTTAACTGAGAAAAATTAAGAGTGCTTCCTGGCCGGGCCTGCTGGCTCACACCTGTAATCCCAGCACTTTGGGAGGCCGAGATGGGTGGATCACCTGAGGTCAGGAGTTCGAGACCAGCATGGCCAACATGGTGACACCCCATCTCTATTAAA
>NW_016107575.1:1639324-1642145 GCF_001604975.1 Cebus imitator | reverse complement strand
GAGGTTGCGGTGAGCCGAGATCGCGCCATTGCACTCCAGCCTGGGTAACGTAAGTGAAACTCTGTCTCAAAAAAAAAAAAAGTGCTTCCTGAGGTGAAGGAGGGCTGGGAGGAGACTCGTGCGCCATAGGTCTCCTAGCTTTGCCCTTCTTCTCTGTGGTTGGCTTAGTTTATGGATGTGTCCCGAAGGTCAGAATTTAAATTCTGGCTCCAACCTAAGGACTCCTTGGGGACTAAGAAATGTATAAGGGAGCAGGAGAATAACTTAAGGCCAAGGAGAAGACCAGCCCAGGGAAGGAGCCCTAAAGACTGCCTTCCTCTTGCTGAAAGGCAGATGGGCTGTGATTGGGTCCCTGATGCCTAGGAAGCTAAGAGTGGAGCAGGGGCTGCATGCAGTGGCTTACCCAGCACTTTGGGAGGCCGAGGTGGGCGGATCACCTCAGGTTGAAAGTTCGAGACCAGCATGAACAACATGGATAAACTCCGTCTCTACTAAAAATACAAAATTAGCCAGGCATGGTGGCGCATGCCTGTAATCCCTGCAACTTGGGAGGCTGAGGTAGGAGAATTGCTTGAACCCAGGAGGCGGAGGTTGCAGTGAGCTGAGATCACACCATTGCACTTCAGCTTGAGCAACAAGAGTGAAACTCTGTCTCAAAAAAAAAAAACAAAAAAAACAAAAAACAAAAAAAACAGAGTTGGGCAGGGAAAGGGGAGACTGAAAGTGACTGCTGGATGAGAGGATGCTGGGAAGTCCAAGGGTGTTAAGAGGAGCAGCAGGCTGGGCGCGGTGGCTCAAGCCTGTAATCCCAGCACTTTGGGAGGCCGAAGCGGGTGGATCACCTGAGATCAGGAGGTTGAGACTAGCCTGACCACCACGGTGAAACTCTGTCTCTACTAAAAATACAAAAATTAGCTGGGTTTAGTGATGTACATTTGTAATCCCAGCTACTTAGGAGGCTGATGCAGGAGAATCGCTTGAACCCAGGAGGCAGAGGTTGCAGGGAGCCAAGATCACTTCGTTGCACTCCAGCCTGGGCGACAGAGCAGGACTCCTCTCAAAAAAAAAAAAAAAAGAAGCAGCAGAATGTGGCTGGTACCTCTTTGCCTCTCCACTGGCATCACAAACCAAGGGGACCATTCACTTCCCACAGACCTCACACAACTTCTAGCCCTGAGAAGCAGCTCAGTAAATGGCAGCTGCAGTCATAAGTGGTGTTTGTTTTCTGGAAGCCCCAGGCGAGTGTCCACAGCTCCCCGGGACCCTAGAGGGGCTCTCTGGCTTGCTCCTGCTGCTTGCCCTGATGTCTCCTAACACTGTCCTGGAGAAGAGGGGTGCCTGGTGCCTTCTAGCCTCCTATGATGTGTTCAGTTCTGAAAACTGGGGTCACTCCATCCCAGAAGGCACTAGCTGCTCTCTGGCCACATTCTAACAGAAGGGATGGTACAACACTGGCTTGATATTCATCTATCAACCTATTTAATTTCAATTCAAAAATGACTTCTGATCTGGCAGATGATGTGGGGTTCTAGAAAAAAATTGGGCCAGGCATGGTGGCTCACGCCTGTAATCCCAAGCACTTTGGGAAGCCAAGGTGGGCAGAGCACTTGAGCTTAGGAGTTCAAGATCAGCCTGAGCAACATGGTGAAACCTTGTCTCTACAAAACATACAAAACTAGCCAGGTGTGGTGGTGTGTGCGTGTAGTCCCAGCCACTTGGGAGACTGAGGTGGGAGAATCTCTTGAACCCAGGAGGCGAAGGTTGCAGTGAACCAAGATCCCACACTAGTACTCCAGCCTGGGTGACAGAGTATGACCCTGTTTCAAAAAAAAGAAAGAAAAATTGCAGGTGTCTGCCCTATCCCAGGAAGGTGGCCAAGTCAGCCCTGCTATAATAGAGGGAATTCCATTTCCATCTCCATCAGACAGTTCCTGACCATTTGGCAAGATGGTACTTCTGGTATTTCTGCTAAAAGGCTTCGCTCCCCAGAGTGAAGACCTGAGCTGTGAATATCAGGAGCAAAATGATAGCAGCATTCTGGTTTCTCATTGCGGGCTTTTGTTCCATTCTTCCTGCCTGAGCTGTTTCAAACTATTCCAGAATGTTCCAAACAGCCTCTTCTCTCTCTTGCTGTTTCTCCTCCCTCCTCTCCTTCACTACCCTCTTCTTTGAGCACGAAACAAAATTCAGTAGAAAGCAGCGGAAGCATTGGGGAGGCAGAAATTGAAAGGGGAGAGGAATACACTTCGTTCAGAAGTCCTGGTTTCTCCAGGAGTCAAGAGTCGACAAAAACAATGGTGTTGCTTTTCCTGAGGGTTAGCAGCTACGACCTGTGATCTGAGTCAAGGCAGAAGTGCGGCCCATCCAGACGAGGAGGATTAGGAGTGAGCGGCAAATTCACGCTGGGGTCTGAAGTGCCACTGGGGCAATACGAGGGTATCCCGGCTGCCTTTGGTTTCAGAGACTGCCTCTTTGGTGGGTGTGGCTGGCTTTGCAAACATCTTAGCAAGTGCAGTGGGTCTTTTCACTTGGACCCTGGGCCATAAGAACTGGGCTGGAGTCCAGAGGGTGGCCATTCAGGGCACTTTCCCCATAGAGGTGCAGGCTGTTGCGGGCGATCAGCTCCTTGGCCATGAGCACAAAGACTTCGTCTATGTTCTTGGACTCCTTGGCAGATGTCTCCAAAACAGCCAGGAGGCCGTACTTCTCAGCCAGTGTGCAGGCATCCTCGAACAGGACGTGCCGCTTTTCCCAGAGGTCACATTTATTTCCTGGAAGGAAAAGATAAGCAGATATTTCATTGCATAACTTAATCTGGTTT
>NW_016107575.1:1635949-1638029 GCF_001604975.1 Cebus imitator | reverse complement strand
AATGGCGCGATCTCGGCTCACCGCAACCTCCACCTCCTGGGTTCAGGCAATTCTCCTGCCTCAGCCTCCTGAGTAGCTGGGATTACAGGCACGCACCACCATGCCCAGCTAATGTTTTGTAGTTTTAGTAGAGACGGGGTTTCACCATGTTGACCAGGTTGGTCTCGATCTCTTGACCTCGTGATCCACCCGCCTCGGCCTCCCAAAGTGCTGGGATTACAGGCTTGAGCCACCGCGCCCGGCCATCATGAAATTATTAAATGTCCCAGGTACTTATTTGTGTGTATGTTTATAATTATACACAATTTGATCACATGCGTAGATTCCTATAATCACCATCATAGTCTAAGCACTGAACACCTCCATACCAACAAAGCTCTCTTTCATGCTATTCCTTCTGACTCTCACCACCCCGGTCCTCAGCCCCTGCTAACCAGCAATCTATTCTAGTTCCAGAATATTATATAAATGGATTCATATATGTAATCTTTTGAGATTGGCTTTTTTCACTCAGCATAATTCCTTTGAGATCCATCCAAGCTGTTGTATAAATCGGTAGTTTGTTTTCTGCATATCACTAGTAGCCTTTATTGCTGAGTAGTATTCCATAGCATGCATGGACCAACGGGAGGCTGAGGCAGGAGAATCGCTTGAACCTGGGAGGTGGAGGTTGCAGTGAGCCGAGATCACGCCACTGCACTCCAGCCTGGGTGACGGAGTGAGACTCTGTCTCAAAAAAAAAAAAAAAAAAGAAAACAAACCAAGCTCACTTGTTCACTCTGCAGTAGAGATTGTCAAAAATTAAAATAAGGGGCCAGGCACAGTGGCTCATGCCTGTAATCCCAGCACTTTGGGAGGACCAGGCAGGAAGATCACTTGAGCACAGAAGTTCAAGTCAAGGCTGAGCAACATGGCAAAACCCCATCTTTACAAAAAATTCAAAAAAATGAGCTGGGTGTGGTGGCATCCAGCCTAAAGGCGCTTTCTGAGGCTCCATCCATAACTTGCACTTTTAGGATTTCATTTTCCACTGCCCTTAGAAACACGCAGAGAGCTGAGCATCCTCAGGGGAGAGTAAACAAAAGTTTAAAACTTCAAAAATGCCATACCGATCAGCATAATGACCAAATTTGCAGCTCCATATTTCTCTATCTCATGAATCCAGTGAGGGATGGACTCAAACGTGGACCAGCGGGTGAGGTCATAGGCGATGATGGCTGCATGGGCACTGCGGTAATAGCTTTGGGTGATGGTGCGGAAGCGCTCCTGGCCAGCTGTGTCCCACACCTGCAACTGGAGAAGGGCAGGAATGAAAGTCCAAATCAGGGGACCCCACAGGTAATAGGAACTCCTTCACCTACATTATCTTAAAAACACAGTTTCCTGGCTCTCACTTCTAAATACTTAGACCCAGTAGATCTGCAGTGGGACCCAGGAATCTATTCTTTTTTTTTTTTAGAGACAGGGTTTCACCATATTGGTCAGGCTGGTCTTGAACTCCGAACCTCAGGTGATCTGCCTGCCTCAGCCTCCCAAAGTGCTGGGATTATAGGCATGAGACACTGTGCCCAGCCCTCTTTTTTTTTTTTGAGTTGGAGTTTTGCTCTTGTTGCCCCGGTTAGAGTGCAATGGCGAGATCTCAGTTCACCACAACCTCCGCCTCCTGGATTCAAGTGATTCTCCTGCCTCACCCTACTGAGTAGCTGGGATTACAGGCATGAGCCACCATGCTCAGCTAATTTTGTATTTTTAGTAGAGGTGAGGTTTCTCCATGTTGGTCAGGCTGGTATTGAACTCCTGACCCCAAGTGATTCGCGTGCCTCGGCCTCCCAAAGTGCTGGGATTACAGACATGAACCACCACGCCCGGCCAAATCTATTCTTTCAGTTGCTCCCTGGATGACTTGGCTATCCTCCTTGGTTTGGGAATGACCATCTAAGACAAACTTGTACAACCCGCAGCTTGCGTGACACATTTGGCACATGACAGCCTTGAATGTGGCCCAACACAAATTCCTAAACTTTCTTAAAATATTATGAGATTTTTTTCACAATTTTTTTTTTTTTTTTTTTTTTTTTTT
>NW_016107575.1:1632870-1634216 GCF_001604975.1 Cebus imitator | reverse complement strand
TTTTTTTTTTAGCTCATCGGCTGTCATTAGTGTTAGCATAATTTATGTGCGGCCCAAGACAATTCTTCTTCCAACGTGGCCCAGGGAAACCAGAAGCTTGGACAGCCCTGACCTAAGGCATGCTGCTGTCAGAGAGGTGGACCTATTTTATCCTGGGGTCTCGTATTCTTTGCTTTTTCACCTCATTCATCCTTTGGTCCAGATTTGGGGGCTCATCTTTTGAGTCCGCCCATGGATCTGAATACTGGCAAAGATGATAATATTGGCTAAACTGTTTTTTTTTTTGAGACAGAGTCTCACCCTGTCGCCCAGGCTGGAGTGCATTGATGAGATCTCAGCTCACTGCAACCTCTGCCTCCCCATTTCAATTCTCCTGCCTCAGCCTCCCAAGTAGCTGGGATTACAGGCATGCGTCCCCACGCCCAGCTAATTTTTTATATCTTTAGTAGAGAGGGAGTTTCACCATGTTGGCCAGGCTGGTCTCGAACTCCTGACCTCATGTGATTCACCGGCCTCGGCCTTCCAAAGTTCTGGGATTACCCACTGCCCTGGCCTAAGCTGTTTTGATTTTAAAGGAACACTCGAGCTGCTCATGTTTGGAATGTCCTCACAATACCTCCCAAATTGTCACCCAAGCAGCAGCACCAATTCACACAGCTCCTCACAGTGCCTGAGGGTAACTGTTTCTTCATATTCTCATACTATTTACATAACATTTATTTTTTAGAGAAAGTTTGCAAACATACACCAAAACTAGAGGTAACAGAAAATTGAGGCTGGCTGCAGTGGCTCAATGATCCCAGCACTTTGGGAAGCTGAGGTGGCAGATTGCTTAAGCTCAGAGGTTTGAGACCAGTCTGGGCAACATGGTGAAACTCCATCTCTATAAAAAATACAAAAATTGGCTGGGCATGGTGGTACATGCCTGTAGTCCCAGCTACTTCGGAGGCTGAGGCAGGAGGATCCCTTGAGCCCAAGTGGTCGAGGCTGTAGTGAGCTGAAATTGTGCACCACTGCCCTCTACCTTGGCAACAAAGTGAGACCCTGTCTCAAAAAAATTAAAGAAGAACCCCCATACATCCATGACCCAGATTCAATAATTAATGAGATTTTGCTACCTGCTTCATGTAGCCCTGTCTGTTAATTTCTTTGAAGTATTTTAAAATTTTTTATTTACTATTTTATCTTTTTGAGACAGAGCCTTGCTCTGCCTGCCAGGCTGAAGTGCAGTGGCATGATCTCAGCTCACTGCAACCTCTGCCTCCCAGATTCAAGTGATTCTCATGCCTCAAGCCTCCCAAGCCGCGGGGATTACAGGTACACGCCCCCACATCCGGCTAAGTTTT
>NW_016107575.1:1615749-1631980 GCF_001604975.1 Cebus imitator | reverse complement strand
TCAGCTCATTAAAACCTCCGCCTCCCAGGTCCTGGTTCAAGCAATGCTCCTGCCTCAGCCTCCTGAGTAGCTGGGATTACAGGCATGTGCCACCATGCCCAGCTAATTCTTGTATTTTTAGTAGAAACAGGGTTTCACCATGTTGGCCGGGCTGGTCTCAAACTCCTGACCTCAAATGATCCACCTGCCTCAGCCTCCCAAAGTGCTGGGATTACAGATGTAAGCCACCTCACCTGGCCACTAGAAAATTTGATCTTTTAAGGCCAGGTGTGGTGCCATACACCTGTAATCCCAGCACTTTGGGAGGGTGAGGTGGAAGGATTGTTTGAGCCCAGGAGTTTGAGACTGGCCTGAGCAACACAGGGAAACCCTGTCTCTGCAAAAAATTTTAAAAATGAGTGGGGCATGGTGAGGTGCACCTGTGATCCCAGCTATTCAGGGCTGAGGTGCCTCTAGGATCACTTGAGCCGAGGAGACAGAGGCTAGAGTGAGCTATGATCGTGCCACTGCACTCCAGTCTGGGTGACAGAGCAAGACCCTGTCTCAGGCCAGGCACGGTGGCTCACACCTGTAATCCCAGCACTTTGGGCGGTGGAGGCGGGTGGATCACTTGAGCTGAGGAGTTCAAGACGAGTCTCGCCAACATAGCAAAACCACTTATCTACTAAAAATACAAAAATTAGTCCTCCCTCCTCCTCCTCCCTCTCCCTCCTCTTCTTCACCTTCCTCTACTCCCTCCCTTCCCCTTCTCTTAAAAAAAAATTAGCCAGGCATGGTGGTGCGCACCTGTAAATCTAGCTACTTGAAATGCTGAGGCATGAGAATTGCTTGAGCCCAGGAGGCAGAAATTACAGTGAGCTGAAACTGTGCTATTGCAGTCCAGCCTGGGTGATGGAGTGAGACTCTGTCTCAATAAAAACAAAAACAGGCTGGGTGCTGGAGCTCCTGCCTGTAATCCTAGCACTTTGGGAGGCCAAGGCGGGTGGATCATGAGGTCAGGAGAACGAGACCATCCTGGCTAAGACAGTGAAACCCCGTCTCTACTAAAAATACAAAAAATTAGCCAGGCATGGTGGTATGTGCCTGTAGTCCCAGCTACTCAGGAGCATGGTGGTATGTGCCTGTAATCCCAGCTACTCAGGAGGCTGAGGCAGGAGAATTGCTTGAACCTAGGAGGCAGAGGCTGCAGTGAGCCGAGATTGCGCCACTGCATTCCAGCCTGGGTAACAGAGCGAGACTCTGTCTCAGCAACAATAACAACAACAAACCAAAACAAAAACAGAAACAAAAACCCTGTCTTCCTCCCCCCCCAAAAAAGCAAACTTGACCTTTATATAGTTATATAGAATTGTATAAATTTGACCTTTATAGTTAAATTCAGCAGTATTTTCCTTTATGGCTTCTGGGTTCATGTCTCATTTAATACTCCTATGTTTTTCCAAATCCTTATTTCTATGATTTCATGTTTTGTACTGAAATCTTTTTTTTTGTTTGTTTTGGGATGGAGTTTCCCCCTGTTGTGCAGGCTGGAGTGCAGTGGTGTAATATCTGCTCACTGCAAACTCCGCCTCCCGGGTTCAAGTGATTCTCCCTCCTCAGCCTCCTGAGTCGCTGGGACTATAGGTGCACATCACCACGCCCAGCTAATTTTTGTATATTAGTAGAGATGGGGTTTCACTGTGTTGCCCAGGCTGTTCTTGAACCCCTGAGCTCAGGCAATTCACCCGCCTTGGCCTCCCAAAGTGCTAGGATTACAGGCGTGAGTCCCCATACCCAACCTGTACTGAAATCTTTTCTCAGACATGTGCTTTGTGTTGGGAATTCTGGCTGAAAAAGGTAGAACCGGTTCCGCCTCAGTGCCTTCTGACCTTCACTTTCTTGCCATCGATATCAAGAGAGCGCACGGTAAAGTCCACTCCAATCGTGTTCTGCTGTGTCTCAGTGTAGACTCCAGACTTGAAATGCTGCACCACACACGTCTTCCCCACATTGGAATCCCCAATGAGGATAATCTTGAATAAATAGTCAAAGTTCTCATCTGCTGCCTGGGCTGAGTTGGAGAACTGCATGGCTCTTGCCACCTAGAACAGAACTAGGAAGAAAGGATGAAATTCAGCACCAGGAACTGGGGATCCAGTAGACAACAAGACAGGGGGAGGTCATTACCTTCACAGTGCTACATCCTTGTGAGAGGACGATGCTAATGATGCTAGCTAGTCAGGCACAGAGGAGTGCCTGCATAAGCTGACATCTGCCCTACATGTGTTGATCTTACTTTAGGGGTTCCCTTAGAATAAAGAGGTTCCATTGCCATTCTCTGGTGGGTCTAGTGGATGGTCAACACTATCAGATAAAAGCACTGATGTGACCGGGTGCGGTGGCTCACGCCTGTAATCCCAACACTTTGGGAGGCTGAGGCAATTGAATCACAAGGTCAGGAGATTGAGACCATCCTGGCCAACAAGGTGAAATCCCGTCTCTACTAAAATACAAAAAGTTATCCGGGCATCATGGCATGCACCTGTAGTCCCAGCTACTCGGGAGGCTGAGGCAGGAGAATTGCTTGAACCGGGAGGTGGAGGTTGCAGTGAGCCGAGATTGAACCACTGTACGACAGTCTGGCGACAGAGCAAGACTCAATCTCAAAAAAAAAAAAAGGTACTGATGTATCCTAGACCTGGAGATGAGGTACCACATGCTCTATCAGAGTGCCCACAGAGCAGAAGGATGGCAGAGAAAATTCCCGTAGCAGTGACTCACCTGCCATTGGAGGTCCTACCAGTGTCAATTTCACCTGGGGAGAAAGACTCCCAGCTGCTATAAGACTGACTGTCCAGGCCGGGCACAGTGGCTCACACCTGTAATCCCAGCACTTTGGGAGGCCGAGGTGGGTGGATCACCTGAGGTAAGGAGTTTAAGACCAGCCTGACCAACATGGAGAAATTCTGTCTCTACTAAAAACACAAAATTAGCCAGGTGTGGTGGCGCATGCCTGTAATCCCAGCTACACGGGAGGCTGAGACAGGAAAGTCACTTGAACCTGGGAGGAGGAGGTTGCGGTAAGCCAAGATTGCACCACTACATTCCAGCCTGGGCAACAAGACTGAAACTTTGTCTCATAAAAAAACAACAAAAAGACAAAAAAGGTTTCTAAGGACAGTGTTTCACAAACTAATTGATTATCGGAATTATCTGGGAGTATAATTGAAAAATATATATATACTTTTTTTTTTTTTAGATGGAGTCTCGCTTCGCCCTATCTCTAGGCTGGAGTGCCGTGGCAGGATCTTGGCTTACTGCAACCTCCATCTCCTGGGTTCTAGTGATTCTCCTACTTCAGCCTCCTGAGTAGCTGGGACTACAGGCGTGCACCACCACGTCTGGCTAATTTTTGGATTTTTTAGTAGAGACGGGGTTTTACCACATTGGCCTGGCTGGTCTTGAACTCCTGACCACGGCCTCCCAAAGTACTGGGATTACAGGCATGAACCACGGCGCCCAGCCTTAATTTTATATTTTTAGTAGAGATGGGATTTCACCATGTTGGCCAGGATGGTCTCAATCTGTTGACCTCGTGATCCACCCGCCTAGGCCTCCCAAAGTGCTGGGATTACAGGCATGAGCCACCATGCATGGCCTCTTTATTTTGAGGCCCAGGCTGGAGTGTAATGGTGCAGTTTCAGCTCACTGCAACCTCCACCTCTGGGGTTCAAGTAATTCTCTTGCCTCAATCTCCCAAGTAGCTGGGATTACAGGCGCCTGCCACCATGCCCGACTAATTTTTGTAGTTTTAGTAGAGACGGGGTTTCACCACGTTGGCCAGGCAGATTTCCTTACCTCAGGTGATCTGCCCACCTCGGCCTCCCAAAGTGCTGGGATTGCAGGCATGAGCCATTCACTTCGCCTGGCCAGAAAATGAAGGTTTCTAATGACAGTGTTTCACAAACCAACTGATTATCAGAATTATCTGGGAAATCATTGAAAATATATATTTTTGGAGCTCATCCCAGACTTACTAAACATATTTCATCTTGTTCTTTCAAAAATTATTTCTTAGTATTTTTTTTCTTTTCTTTTTTGAGACACAGTCTTGCTCTGTCACCCAGGCTGGAGTACAGCAGCGAAAACTTGGCTCACTGCAAACTCTACTTCCTGTGTTCAAGGGCGTCTCCTCCCTTAGCCTCCCGAGTAGCTGGGATTACAGGTGCATGCCACCATGTCTGGCTAATTTTTGTTTTGTTTTGTTTTTTGAGATGGAGTCTTGCTCTGTTGCCGAGGCTGGAATGCAATGGTGCGATCTCGGCTCACTGCAGCCTCTGCCTCCTGGGTTCAAGCAATTCGTTGCCTCAGCCTCCCAAGTAGCTGGGATTACAGGCACTTGCCACCACATCCAGCTAATTTTTATATTTTTAGTAGAGACAGCGTTTCACCATGTTGGCCAGGCTGATCTTGAACTCCTGACCTCAAGTGATCCGCCTCGGCCTCCCAAATTGCTGGGATTACAGGTGTGAGTCACTGCACCTGGCCTATTTCTTATTATTTTAATAGAGACAGGAAGGTTCTCATTATGTTGCCCAGGCCACTTTCAAACTCCTGGCATCAAGTGATCCTTCTGCCTCAGCCTCCCAAACTGCTGGGATTATAGGCAGGAGCGACTGTGTCTGGTGCACTAAACATATTTTAAAGTTAAAAACACAAAACCAAAACCTCTCTCTCTTTCCTCTCTCTCACTATCTCTTCCCCAGGTGATTCTGATGATGAGCCAGATTTGGAAAACACCAATTGACCAAGTCACCTACCTGAAAACTTACTCCCACCATCAGCATCCCTGGCTTAAATATCCACCTATGCTTAAATATCTTTGATCACAAGGAACTGACTATGTTCTGAAAAATTTCCATTTTGCACTGGGCAGCTCTCACTTCTGTGGGATTGACACCTCCCTCCATGAGGTTTCCATCTGTCTAGCTCAGTGCTGTCCTGACTCTGCCAAAACACATCACATTCCTGTTCCTCATGGCAGTCCATCAGATACTTGAAGCAGCAAAAATATCCCCGGAAGAGAGTATCCCCCGCCTGGTTTTTTTTGGGGGAGGGACGGAGTCTCGCTCTGCGGGATTGCAGTGGCATAATCTTGGCTCACTGCAATCTCCACCTGCCGGGCTGAAGCAATTCCCCCTGCCTCAGCCTCCTGAGTAGCTGGGACTACAGGCATGTGCTACCACGCCCAGCTAATTTCTTTATTTCAGTAGAGATGGGGTTTCATCATGTTGGCCAGGATGGTCTTGATCTCCTCACCTCATGATCTGCCCTCCTCAGCCTCCCAAAGTGCTGGGGTTACAGGCATGAGCCACCACACCTGGCCTCCCCAGCCTCTTTTTTTTTTTTTAATTAAAAAAAAAATTTTTATTTTCTGCCCCAGCCTCTTTAACTGTTTTTCGAGAGAATGTGATCGTCTCCTCATCCAATAGCTCTAAAAGTAACTGAAAGCTGATCCCATTTAATGATTACATTTAATGTGCTGCAAATTGCCCCAGCCTTGTGACATCCTTCTTCACTTCCCCGTTTTACTCTGGTTTCCTCTAAAGTCTTAGAAAAGGGCAGTCTGTCTCATCACACAAGGTAAAACACACTCAAATGTCCAATCTGCATGCAAAAACCCAGGTCTTAAGACGACAAAGAAGGATCCCATACCTTTCTTGGACCTCTCTGAAATCACATAGGGGTAGATAGATAATCCAGCAGACAACAGACACAATCAAACCATTTTTTTCCTCTCTGACTTTTCAACTAAAGACAGCCATTCCACTTCCGGTGTCTTGGTCTTATCACAGTAACTTGAGCTGAGAATTTATTTCCACGTCTCCCCTCGCCCTCTGGAGTCCTCAGGGTTTCCACAAAAGCCCCCTTTAATTTAGCCAAAAGCCGTGCAAAGACACACAGGCAGCGTCCACCCCGAGGATGCCCTCCCTCCGAAATCCCGCAGCCTTCTCCTTCCCGGTTCACCTGTCGCTCATCTGTCTCGCTCCCTCACCTCTGCTGGTCAGCAGGTAATGTTTTCTCTTTCTTCTGGTTTTCCTTTTCGGCCCTCAGTGTCCCCTTCTTCCTCCTGCCTCGCTGCTTGGTGGGAAGTGTAGTTCTGGCCCCAGGTGTCGGGTTTGGTGGCCTGAGAAAGTGAAAGGAGAGTGCAATCCCTCCCACCTGCCCTGAGCCCCGGACTGCCGCAGGGTACAAAGTGCCAGGTGAGTGCTGGCCAGCACAGGGCAGGGCGCAGAGCCAGCTTTCTCACCACCCTTCGCCTGCCTAGCGGAAAGCCCTCGAGGGAAGGAACCGGTGAACTCGGCCAGCGCTGATCCATGCAACGCTGCCCCTGCTCCTTCCTTCTACTCACTCTCTCTTGTGTGCCCTTGCGTCCTCTGCTCTCAATGTGTCCTGGAGTCCCTTGATAGGAAAAAATTTCAGAGTGTAGCTCATATAATAACAGTGACTATTGTTTTGCAAAATGTTTGGGTCAGTTATACATGTGGATATTGTACTGGATGATATAAGAAAATATTTATTTGTTTATTTATTTTGGGACAGGGTCTTACCCTCTCACCCAGGCTGAAGTGCAGTGGCACCATCATGGCTCACTGCAGCCTTGACCTCCTGGCTTCAAGCAATCCTCCTGCCTCAGCCTCCTGAGTATCTGGGACCACAGCTGGCCTGGGGGTTGTTAGTTGAGAGAACATCTAACATCTAACAAATAAAGGAGGATACAGATGTTAAGTAATTTATTTTATTATATATACATATTTTTTAGAGACACGGTCTTGTTCTGTGGCCCAGGCTGGAGTGCAGTGGTGTGATCATGGCTCACTGCAGCCACAGCCTCCCAGGCTCAAGCAAGCCCCCACTTCAGTCTCCCAAGTAGGTGGGACTATAGGCACACACCACCATGCCCTGCTTATTATTTATTTCTTTTAGACATGGGGTCTCCCTAGGTTTTGCATGGTGGTATGAAACTCCTGGGATTGGCTGTGTGCAGTAGCTCACGCCTGTAATCCCACCACTTTGGGGGCTGAGGCGGGCAGATCACCTGAGGTCAGGAGTTCAAGACCAGCCTAGCCAACATGGCAAACCCCATCTCTACTGAAAATACAAAAATTAGCCGGGTGTGGTGGCACGCCCATAATCCCAGCTACTTGGGTAGGAGAATTGCTTGAGCCTGGGAAGTGGAGGTTGCAGTGGGCCAAGGTTGCGCCACTGCACTCCAGCCTGGGTGACAGAGTGAGACTCCTCAAAAAAAAAAAAAAAAAAGAAACTCCTGGGCTCAAGTGATCTTCCTGCCTTGGCCTCCCAAAGTGCTGGGATTGCAAGGCATGAGCCCCTGTGCCTGGCCAGATTGTACGTAATTTAAGTCTTCAGTAATTAATTGTTTCCTGGATCTGAATATCTCTTTGTGAGGAGTCAGAGAAAGGAGATGATGCAACGAGAAGGAAACAAAAACAAAACTAAAAGAACTTTGAACGTGTATGGGAAGAAGAGCTGAAGAAAATTTTGCCTCACTCCCTCAAAAATTCTACCATAGAGCAAACATTAACTTCCAGAAAACCTCAAGTTTAACCATCCCAGATGCTGGCAGTAGAAGCATAAAGCTGAGGCGAATTTTCCTTACTATTTTTTCTTTTTCTTTTTCTCATTTTTAGAGACGGGGTCTTGCTATGTTGCCCAGGCTGGAGTGCAGTGGCGATTTGCAGGTGCGATCCCACTACTGATCAGCACGGGAGTTTTGACCTGCTCTGTTTCCGACCTGGGCTGGTTCACCCCTCCTTAGGCAAACTGGTGGTCCCCTGCTCCCAGGAGGTCACCATATTGATGCCGAACTTAATGCAAACACCCGGTTGGCATAGCGCACTTCAGCCCAGAACTCCTGGGCTCAAGCGATCCTCCCACCTCAGCCTCCCCAGTAGCTGGACTACAGGCACGCCACCGCGCCCAGCTTCCTTACTATCTTTTCCCCCCAGAGTCTAGAACAGTAACTGCCTCTCAATGTCTATCACAGGGACTAGATTTTGTCCACTACGTAGGATGTGATATGTAGGCAGTTAAACAGCATTAGAGACCTAATAAGCAAAATTGAAACAGAAACATCCTGTTTGATAAAATATTTACATTGGTGTCCTATTTCCAGACAGTGGGCTGAGACCTATAAATGAGTCATGAAATCAATTTTAGCAGGTTACAACCAGCATTTTCACAAGAAGGGATTAGGAAACAATTTCAGAATGTATCTCACGTAGTAACAGTGGCCACTGTTTTGCAAAATTTTCGGGTTGGTTGTACACGTGCATATTGTACTGGGTGATGTAAAAAAGAATGTTTTTTTTTGAGACAGGATCTCACTGTCACCCAGGCTGAAGTGCAGTGGCACCATCATGGCTCACGGCAGCCTCGACCTCCTGGGCTCAAGCAATCTTCCTGCCTCAGCCTCCTGAGTATCTGGGACCACAGATGTGCACATCATGTCCAGCTATTTTTTTTTCCATTTATTTATTTTATTGCATTTTAGGTTTTGGGGTACATGTGAAGAACATGCAAGGTTGTTGCATAGGTACGCACGTGGGAGTGTGATTTGCTGCCTAAAAATATGGAACGCTTCACGAATTTGCGTGTCATCCTTGCACAGGGGCCATGTTAATCTTCTCTGTATCGTTCCAATTTTAGTATATGTGCTGCCGAAGCGAGCACTTTTTTTTTTTTTTTTTGAGATGGAGTCTCGCTCTGTGGCCCAGGCTGAAGTGCAGTGTTGCAATCTCGGCTCACTGCAACCTCCATCTCCCGGGTTCAAGCGATTCTCCTGCCTCAGCCTCCTGAGTAGCTGGAATTACAGGTGTGCGCCACCACACCTGGCTAATTTTTGTATTTTTAGTAGAGACAGGTTTTCACCATGTTGGTCAGGTTGGTCTCAAATTCTCTTTTTTTTTTTTTTCTGAGATGGGGTTTCACCATGTTGGTCAGACTGGTCTCGAACTCCTGACCTCAGGTGATCCATCCGCCTAGGTCTTCTGGTCTCAAATTCTTGACCTCATGATCCACCTGCCTTGGTCTCCCAAAGTGCTGGGATTACAGGTGTGAACCACTGGGCCTGGCTATTTTTTTTCACTTTTTTGTAGAGCCAGGGCCTCACTCAGATTGGTCTCAAATTCCTAGGTTCAAGCAGTCCTCTCATATCAGCTTCCCAAAGGGCTGGGATAACAGGCATGAGCCACTGTGCCAGGCCTGAAATGTATTTTTTACTGTAGGCTTGGGTCCAAAATGTTTGGGAAGCACTGAAATACAGGGCAATTTATTCACCATCCAGGAACATTACTTCTATAATGTCTTCAGGTAACCTGGAAAAATCTGTCTTACCCAAAACTCCAGTTACCTATCCATTTTCAGGATACTCTCTTCTGGGTGAGATAAACTCAACACTGTCAGGTACAGCAAGAAAACAACAGACCCTGCCAAACATTACTGCAGGCTGAGAGCCACCGGCACATGTCTGCAATGTGGAAATCCAGTGTAGGTCAAGATTCACCCCAAATGTGTGACCAGGGGCAGGAAATAAAACCTGTTAGGTGTCAATGTCATGAAGTTAAGTGTCCAAAATGTTGTCTTTCTTCTGGTAATGTTTACTTTTTTTTTTTTTTTGAGATGGAGTTTTGCTCTTGTTGCCCAGGATAGAGTGCAATGGTGCGATCTGGGCCCGCTGCAACCTCTACCTCCCGGGTTCAAGTGATTCTCCTGCCTCAGCCTCCCAAGTGGCTGGGATTACAGGCACCCACCACCATGCCTGGCTAATTTTTGTTTCTTTAGTAGAGATGGGGTTTCACCATGTTGGCCAGGCTGGTCTGGAACTCCTTACCTCAGGTGATCTGCCTGCCTTGGTCTGTCAAAGTGCTGGGATTACAGGCATGAGCCACCATGCCCCCGCCTGGTTACTGTTTTTCAAAAAGTCACCTGACTCAGACCCACTGCGCACTTGGAGAACATCTACAGGTAGAAAACAAATATTACAAAATTTTTTTTCTTTCTTCTCTTTTTCCTTTTTTTTTCACCTGAACATAGCAGTGAAACAAATATTTAAATATCCTGATGGTTTTGGAAGTCAAGGAGAGAGAGATCCTGCCTCTGTCTACAACCTGACCCTCTCCACCAAGGTCACTATGAATACAAAGAGCATAGCTTGGGCTACCAGGAAAGAAGGCATTCATATGTATACATGTATGTGTATATAGATACTTTTTTTTTCGTTTTTAAGAGACTGGGTCTCCGTCTGTCACCCAGGCTGGAGTGCAGTGACATGATCATAGCTCATTGCAGCCTCCAAAGGTGGGTAATCCTTTTGCCTCAACCTCCCTAGTAGCTGGGATTATAGGTATACACCATCACGTGGCTAAGAAGGCATTCTAGCCCTGAGTGGTGGTGACACACGTTATATACTTGACACTATACACACACACATATGTACACACCCCTATGTAAATATAACACAAAACATAAATTTTACTATATATATATATATATTTACCATTTTAACCATTTTTAAGTGTACAATTCAATGGCATTAAATACATTGTTGTGCAGCCAACATCACCATCCATCTCCAGGACTTTTTTGTCATCCCAAATGGAAACTTCATAGCCATTAAACAACAATTTCTCAATTCCTCTTCCCTCCAGCCACGGGCAACCACCATGCTTTCTCACTCTATGAATTTGAATTTGGCTATTCTGGCTGCCCCATGTAAGTGGAATTGTACTGTACTAGTCCTTTTATGTCTGACTTATTTTATTTTATTTTATTTTAGAGACAGAATTTCGCTCTTGTTGTCCAGGCTGGAGTGCAATGGTGTGATCTCGGTTCTCCCCAATCTCTGCCTTCCAGGTTCAAGTGATTCTCCTGCCTTAGCCTCCAGAGTAGCTGGGATTACAGACATGTGCCACCATGCCCGGCTAATTTTGTATTTTTAGTAGAGACAGGGTTTCTCCATGTTAGTCAGGGTGGTCTCAAACTCCCAGCCTCAGGTGATCTGCCTACCTGGTCCCCCCAAAGTGCTGGGATTACAGGTATGAGCCACCGCGCCTGGCTGTCTGATTTATTTCAATTAACATAATGTTTTTTTAAGGTTCCTTTATGTTGTAGCATGTGTCAGAATTTGCTTCCTTTTTTAGGCTGAAAAATAAACGATTCACAATGAATGTTTAAAAATAAAAGTAACATATTTGGCTCATTTATTTTTGCTCACCCTGACATCATATTTCTAGGCATGCCCTTGGATGCCTAGAGACAAAACTACTGCTGTGTAAGGGCTAGAAACAAAACTACCGTTGTATAAGGGCAAATAAAAATGAAAAATAACAGGCTTCATTCCTCTGCTAAAAATGAAGGAAGAGACTTCTCAGCCTTCTCTCTTTTCTTTCAAAATTTCTTTCTCTGTCCTTTTCAAATGCATACAAATCTTTATAATGGTGAAATAAGCTTCTTGCCAGTATCACAACTCAGAAATGTGTCCTCAAGGTCTTGGGGGTCATCTTTTTGAAATGCAGACACAGAGTTTCTGTATCTCCCAGTTCCTACAGGAGGCTAAGAGACTGACTTCCTGGGCGTGGGTGCCTTGCTCCAATTTGCAAAACTACCTCCTGCTGTGAAGATATGTGAAGTTTAACAGGAAAAAGATATTCGAAGTTTGTTTTGCTTCTGGATAAAGCCAGCATAATGGAACTATGTTTGATAAAAGGTGTTGTCAAGTTCTGTTACTTGAAAACTAGTGGTTGTTTATCTTGAGAACAGGTATGTAATGGTTGTTGTGGAAATTTTCTGGGTTAAGAGAAGTTTTCTTTCAAATTCAAACAAGTGTCTGTATTTTATTTATTTGTTTATTTATTTATGAGGTGGAGTCTTGCTCTGTTGCCAGGCTGGTGTGCAATGGCACGATCTCAGCTCACTACAACCTTCACCTCCTGGTTTCAAGCAATTCCCCTACCTCAGCCTCCCAAGTAGCTGTGACTACAGGTGTGGGCCACCACACGCCCAGATAGTTTTTTGTATTTTTAATAGAGACGGAGTTTCACTATGTGGAAACCAGGACGGTCTCGATCTCCTGACTTCGTGATCCACCCGCCACGGCCTCCCAAAGTGCTGGGATTACAGGCATGAGCCACTCGAGCCCGGCTATTTTTTTTTTTTTTTTTTTTTGAAACGGAGTTTCGCTCTTGTTACCCAGGCTGGAGTGCAATGGCGCGATCTCGGCTCACCGCAACCTCCGCCTCCTGGGTTCAGGCAATTCTCCTGCCTCAGCCTCCTGAGTAGCTGGGATTACAGGCACGTGCCACCATGCCCAGCTAATTTTTTGTATTTTTAGTAGAGACGGGGTTTCACCATGTTGACCAGGATGGTCTCGATCTCTTGACCTTGTGATCCACCCGCCTCGGCCTCCCAAAGTGCTGAGATTACAGGCTTGAGCCACCGCACCCGGCCCCAGCCCGGCTATTTTTTAAAGAAACGACAGCGGGGGAGGGGGGCGCTCAGTATCTTGCCCAGGCTGGTCTCAAACTCTTGGCCTCAAATGATGCTCCTACCTCGGCCTCCCAAAGTGTTAGGATTACAGGTGTGAGCCACTTGTGCCGGATTTTTTTTTTTTGGAGGCAGGGTCTTGTTCTGTTGCCCAGGCTGAAGTGCAATGGAGCGATCACAGCTGCCAGCCTCAAACTTTTGGGCTTAAGCGATCCTCGCACCTTGGCTGCCCCAGTAGCAGGGAACGCAGGCACGTGCCACCACGCCTGGCTAATTTTAATTTTTTTTGTAGAGACGGGGTCTGGCTTTATTGCTCAGGCTGGTCTTGAAATACTGGGTTCAAGTGATCCTCCCTTCTCGAATTCCTAAAGTGTTAGATTACAGGCGTGAGCCCACTGTGGCCGGCCTGCATTTAATTAACTTAGACACCTAAAGTTACAGCAGGTCAGTAGCACACTTGGTTGTGTGCTACTTTTTATAAAAACAAACACCAAATACCGCTCTCTTGAGAAAAAAAAAGTATGCACCAGTTCTCCCCATATCATTTCTTCTCTCTGCCTCTGGTCTTTTGCAGCTAACGTTCCCGGCCGGGTCCTCAGCAGCTGGCTTCACTGGGGCCTCCGCCCTCCCGCCCTCTTCCGCGCGAGCAGGTGAGGCCGCGCCGCAGGACTACAACTCCCAGCGTGCCCCAGGACGGGAGGGTCACGTGGGCGTCCGGAAACCCTGGCCGAGACGCCAGGGGTGAGCTGGCGGCGAGGGCGGCGGGCAGCGGAGCCCAGCGGACCAGGCGAGTGGAGCCGGGGCTGGAGAGCCGCGACCACTGAGTGTCTCGGGTGCGCGAGCCTTGATGTGTGGGGCCGGAGCCCTGCTAGGGGCGGGGACGGGTCCAATCCGAGGGGCTTCCCGGGTCCGGAGGGCAGTGCAGAGATGGAGGTGGTGGCCCCCCCCGTGGGTGGGGTGCCCAGGCAGGATCGGCCGCCAGCGCCTTCCATCCGCGCCCCGGGCACGGGTCTGGGGTCCTGGCGGCCACGGGGGTACCGCGAGGGGGAGGATTGGGAGGAGAAGGACCCCTGAGGGACCTTGCGGCCCGGGCGGGACCCACGCGGCGGCGGCTTTTGTGCTCCTAGCCAGCCTACTCTCCAGCTGTGGGTCTAGGAGATTCTGATTTGATCAGAAAAGGGCTTGGCGTTCGGACCGGGAGAGAGGAGATGCTTTTCAGGTAGGTGGGGAGGCTTTTTGGGAAGGATGCATAGAGGTCAGAGAAGGAGAGTGGTCTCAGTGGAGTAACTGGCTTTGTTTTCTGGTAACTACCATGATCTCCGTCAAGGAATTTGGTCAAATTGTTCGTCATTCCCTCCTTATTCTTCGCAGAGTGTGTTCTGTTTATTCTCAGTTTTGACGGGATATAATGGGAATGTGTCCCCGGAGTTTTTAGTGTTTTCTTGAAATGTAAGATTGTAGGCTATCTCGTGGTAACTCTTACTGAAAGTTCATAGGGAGGAGTGGTTCCTGGAGTGAGCAAAAGCATTCAATTGTTATCTTTTTGTCCACCAATTTATTTCTACCTTTACACACATTTATATACACATGTGTTTATAACTTATGTAAAATAGTAGTTGTTGAAGGGAATGTCTTCAGTGCTTTGGTGCTTCAGTGATTTTTCAATTTGTTGGATGTTGCTTGTATACCAAGCTCTATACTAAGAACTCCAAATAAATTATCTCATTTAATCAATACATGAGGAAATTGAACTTCAGGTTGGGCGCGGTGTCTCCTGCCCGTAATCCCAGCACTTTGGGAGGCCGAAGCAGGTGAATCACTTGAGGTCAGGCGTTCAAGAACAGCCTGGCCAACATCGTGAAACCCCGACTCTACTAAAAAGAAAAAAAAAAGATTTAACCGGTTGTGGTGGTACACGCCTGTAATCCCAGCTACTCGGAATGCTGAGGCAGAAGAATCACTTGAACCCGGGAGGCGGAGACTGCAGGGAGCCGAGATCACGATCACAGCCACTGCATTCCAGCCTGGGCAGCAGGGCCAGACTCTGTCTTAAAAAAAAGAAAGAAAGAAAGAGAGAGAGAGAGAGAAGAGACAGAAATTGAGATTCAGAGAACTTACTTAAGTGGAGGGTCTTGGATTTCATACCTGGCTTGCCTCTTGAGAGACACCATTCTTCTGTTAGTCTTTGATTTCCAGTTTCTGCCTAAGAAGGTGACCCGGAAACAATGTTTTTATAAAAGTTAGGTCAGCAGTGTGGTGCGGCTTTCTAACTGTCAGGATCAACTGCCTTGTTGATTGTTTAAGGTTCTGATTTGTCTCTGCTCATCAGTGGTAATGATATGTCACTGCAGTGACCATTAAGTTGATTATAAATCCTTTGTGTGGAAGAGGGAAAGATCTTTATCTTCAAAACTAGTTGTCTTTGGAACATGTCCAAAAACAGGGAAGAAGAATGTGGTTTTGGAAATCCTGGAATGAGAGATTTTTATAGGTAAATGCCAGATATTTTATGTCTGTGGTAATGAGACAATTTAAGAAGAGAGAAAAATTACAGGAAGACTTGAGTTATGAATAAAAAGGATTTATGTGGTACAAGTAAATGGCTTCATATAAGATAATGTGGGATAAAAAAGATTCTTGTGGCTGGGTTCAGTGGCTCATGCCCATAATCCCTGGGCTTTGGGAGGTCAAGGCAGGAGGATCTATCTCTTGAGGCCAGGAATTCAAGACCAGGCTGGGTAACATAGCAAGACCCTGTCTCTACAAAAGATAAGAAAATTAGCCAGGTGTGATGGTGCCCACCTGGAGTCCCAGCAACTCTGGAGGCTGAGGCAGGAGGATTGCCTCAGCCTAGGTAGACTGCAGAGGCTGCAGTGAGCTATGATCACGCCACTGCAGTCTAGCCCGGGTAACAGAGTGAGACCCTATCTCTGAAAAAAAAAACCAAACAGATACTTGTATGAGTGTGAGCATTGAGATGCTAAACTGCAACGTATGCAGTACTGTAAAAATGGTGAACTCAGCTATCCATTAATAATTTCCCACATTATTCTTTACATTTTGAATATAATCTTTTTACTGTGCACATATAAAAACTGAAGTCTGAGAGGTTAGTAATTGCCCATCTAATGCCATCTAATGCCTCTCTCCTTTGAGTGTGTAAGAGAACCACTCTTAACCAGTAAGATGTTTCTTTTTCCCCATCCTGGATGTATACCTCTGAGTTTAAGGTTTGCTAGTTCTTTTATTTTTATTTGGTTATTTGAGACAGAGTCTCACTCTTGCCCAGGTTGGAGTACAGTGGGGGAATCTCAGCTCACTGCAATCTCTGTCTCCCAGGTTCAAGCAATTCTGTCTCAGCCTCCCAAGCAGCTGGGGCTACAGGCACCCACCACCCCGCCTGGCTAATTTTTGTATTTTTAGTAGAGACAGGGTTTTGCCATATTCACTAGGTTGGTCTCGAACTCCTGACCTCAAATGATCCACCTGCCTCAGCCTCCCAAAGTGCCAAAGTGCTGGGATTACAGGCATGAGCCACCGTGCTCAGCCTGTTTTAATTTTTTCGTAGCTCTTTTTTAATGTATGAGGGTGTGATAGTTCTAACTACAATGTTTTACCCAGCTTGGAATATTTTCTTTTTTTTTTTTTTTTTTTTTTTTTGAGACAGAGTCTCGCTGTATTGCCAGGCTGG
>NW_016107575.1:1614152-1615462 GCF_001604975.1 Cebus imitator | reverse complement strand
TTTTTTTTTGAGACAGAGTCTCGCTGTATTGCCAGGCTGGAGTGCAGTGGCATGATCTCAGCTCACTGTAACCTCTACTTCCCGGGTTCAAGTGATTCTCCAGCCCTAGCCTCCTGATTAGCTGGGACTACAAGCGTGAGCCACCAAACACAGCTAATTTTTGTATTTTTAGTAGAGACAGGATTTCACCATGTTGGCCAGGATGGTCTCAATCTCTTGACCTCATGATCCGCCCACCTCGGCCTCCCAAAGTGCTAGGATTACAGGCATGAGCCATTGTGCCCAGCTGGAATATTTTCTATTTTAACCTTTCCTCTTAAATGATATAATATAGGATCTAGAATCAGGTCTGAGTTTGAATGTGCACTCCATCTCTTAAGAGAGATTGCTTTTTTAAAACATGTTTTGAGACAGAGTCTTGCTCTGTCACCTAGGGTGGAGTGCAGTGGTGCAGTAATGGCTCACTGCTGCCTCAGCCTTCTGGGCTCAAGTGATGCTCCCACTTCAGCCTCCTGGGCTCAAGTGATCCTCCCACTTCAGCCTCCCAAGTAGATGGGGCCACAGGTAATTTTTGTATTTTTTGTAGAGATGGGCTTTCCCTATGTTACCATGGTTGGTCTTAAACTCCTGAGCTCAAGTGATCCTCCCACCTCTGCCTCCCAAAGTGCTGGGATTATAGGCTTGAGCTACTGGACCAGACCTAGAGATTTCTTTCTTTTAGTTTTTTTTATTTTTGAAATGGAGTCTCACCCTCATTGCGCAGGCTGGAGTGCAGTGGTGTGATCTCAGCTCACTGCAACCTCCGCTTCCCGGGTTCAAGCAATTCTCCTTCCTCAGCCTCCTGAGTAGCTGGGATTACAGGTGTGCGCCAACATGCCTGGCTAATTTTTATATTTTTAGTAGAGATGGGGTTTCACCATGTTAGCCAGGGTAGTCTCGAACTCCTGACCTCAGATGATCCACCTGCCTTGGCCTCCCAAAGTGCTAGGATTACAGGCGTGAGCCACCGTGCCCGGTGAGATTACTTACCTTTTTTCTTCTGAGATGGAGTCTCACTCTGTTGCCCTGGCATGTGATCTTGGCTCACTGCAACCTCCATCCCCTGGGATTCAAGTGATTTTCCTGCCTCACCCTCTGAGTAACTGGAATTATAGGCACCTGCCAACATACCCAGCTAATTTTTATATTTGTATAGAGACCGAGGTTTCACCATGTTGGCCAGACTGGTCTTGAACCCCTGACCTCAGGCACTCCACCTGCCGGCCCCCCAAAGTGTTGGGATTGCAGGTGTCAGCCATCATACCTGGCCG
>NW_016107575.1:1609444-1614116 GCF_001604975.1 Cebus imitator | reverse complement strand
GATTCAAGTGATTTTCCTGCCTCACCCTCTGAGTAACTGGAATTATAGGCACCTGCCAACATACCCAGCTAATTTTTATAATTTTAGTAGAGACGGGGTTTCACCATCTTGGCTGGGCTGGTCTTGGGCTCCTGACCTCTTGATCTACCCATCTTGGCCTCCCAAAGTGCTGGGATTGCAGGTGTCAGCCATCATACCTGGCCGATTACTTTCTAATATCTGTTTTCTCATCTGTAAAATATTGAGAGAACTAAATGCAGTAATGTATGGTCAGTACCTAGCATGGTGTCTGGCACTTTGTAAGCATTAGTGTTCTGCCATCAGTCAACCAATTTATTCATTCAAAATAAACTTTTTTTTTTTTTAAACAGAGTCTCACACTGTCACCCAGGCTGTAGTGCAGTGGTGTAATCTTGGCTCACTGCAGTCTTTGCCTCCTGGGTTCAAGCAATTCTCCTGCCTCAGCCTTCTGAGCAGCTGGGACTACAGGTGTGCACCACCACACCCAGCTAACTTTTTTGTATTTTTAGTAGAGATGGAGTTTCACCATGTTGGCCAGCATAGTCTCAATCTCCTGACCTCGTGATCCACCCGCCTTGGCCTCCCAAAGTGCTGGGATTACAGGTGTCAGCCACCCTGCCTGGCCACTTTTTTTTGTTTTGATATGGGGTCTCACTCTGTTGCCCAGGCTGGACTGTAGTGGTACAATCTTGGCTAACTTCAGTCTCCACCTATGGGGTTCAAGGGATCCTCCCACCTCCACCTCCCGAGTAGCTGGAACTACAGGTATGCACCATCATGCCCTCTATTTTTTGTAGAGACAGGGTTTCACCATATTGCTCAGGTTGGTCTCGAACTCCTGGGCTCAAGCCATCTGTCTGCCTTGCCTCCCAAAGTGTTGAGATTACAAGTGTGAGCCATCCTCCCTGGCCCAAAAAATCTTTATTGATCATTCTCAATGCTCTGCTGGGTCCTGTGGATGTAGGTATGGGACTCAGGACAGAGAGAGCCACTGCTTTTATGGAGCTTACAGAGGATCAGTAGACATGGAAACACTGAATCCAGATAATTGAGAGAAATGCTCTGAAGGAAAGAAATAGTGAAAGGAATGAGAGAGGTATTAACCAGGGAAGACTGATTTAGATAGTATGGTCAGGGCAGGTCACTCTAGGGGGTGACGTTTCATTGACTAGCCAAGAAAAGGAAGGAGCAAGCCATTTGCCAAGAACCAGGACAAAAGCCCTTCTCTTGTGGAGCAGCAAACACAAAGCCCAAAGCAGGAGGAGGCTTGACGGGTTCAGGGACAGGAAGGGATTTGGTGTGGGGAGACGGCAGTGAGCCTGAGGAGTGGTGGTGGCGAGGCTGGGAGGTAGGTGGGCAGAGTAGAAAGGAGACGGCCTGGCAAAGGATTGGGAACCACCCAGCTGCCCAGTGGGGGACTGGTTAAATATCTAAAGAATCGTTCATGTCAGGGAGGACTGCGCACGTGTTCAGAAAAGTGCAGCAGCTCTGCAGGTGCTGATGTGGATGGACCTCCAACCTCTGATAAGTGAAGTAAATGCACAACAGGTGGTGTATCCTGTGTGCTCATATGTGTGATCGTGGGGGATTACAGGCATGAACTGCTGCACCCGGCCATATCCTTTGAGTTTTATACCTTAGGCATATAATACTAGTTGGAAAGTAATGAAATAAAGCAAAACCCAACCTCTGCGGTTTAGTTATTGGCTCAGCAGCCTCCTCCTCCATCCGTAGCCTCCTGTTACCAACCCATCTGTCAGCCCTGCCCCTCCCCAGCCCTAAGCATCTATTAACCTGCAGAGGTTAGACAGGCTTTGAAGGCTGTAGCAAATAATCTGTATTTTTGTCTGAGTCTTGGGAAGCCAGGAAAGGGTTTTAAGCAGAAACTGTCAAGGTAGGCAGGTGGGAGATGCTGCTGGTGGTTTATCTTAGGGTGGTGGCAGTGAGGATGGAGAGAAGAGGGTGGTGGTGAAGAGGGCCAGAACTGAGAGGCTGGGGAGTGAGCTTATCAATATGGATGTTGGGTTTCGGGATATATTTTGGAGGTGAAAAGGACTGGATTTAGTACTGGATTGGATGCAGAAGTTAAAGGAAAAGAAGTAAAGGATACCTCATAGTTACCTTGGTTGACTGTAAGGAATGGCAGTGCCTTAGCTGAGGTGGGAATACCAAGGGATGTCGCAGGTGATTAGCGACTATCTGGGCTGGACTGGAGGAGGTTAGTCACTTTCACATGGACACCTTTCAGTCCCACTGGAGTGTAGCTCCAGCCAGATACCTTCAGTTGTCTTAGTGCTTAGATGCTGTCCACTGAGGGTTTCAAGTTTGGAAAAAGAAAGGGAGGGAGAGGGTTCTCCGTAAGGAGAGTTTCCCGTACAGGTCATCAAAATGTTGCAGGTGATCAGTGACTATCAGGGCTGGTGGTACAGGCAGTCAGAAGCATTTACCAAGACAGTTTTGGTATAGAAAGGCAGATTTATTAGAGAAGGTATGAGAGTGTGTTTGCAAGGAAGCAACAGGCAGGTCAGCAAGAGAGGAGCTGACTGCAAGGAGATAAAGGCTTGCTGGAGATTTTATGGGATGGTGCTGTGTGCTGAAGAGGGCTTTGTGCAGTACAGATAACGCCAAGGTTGCGGTGAGCTAACTTGCATTTTTCCATCAGCTGAGTGTCTGGTGATTACTGGGTGCAGGAAGATTGTGAGTTACTTGTGCAGGAGGTGTGTGTGTCCTGGACCACAAAGAAAGGCAGACTTAGAACTTCTCTGCTTACTCTTTTTGCTTTCCATTGCTCTCACCAGCCTGACTCTTTTTCTCTAATTAGAATTCCACAGGGGAGGGATAGATTTGGAGGGAGAAATGAAAAGTTCTGTTTTATTTTATTTGAAACGGAGCATCACTCTTGCCCAGACTGGAGTGCAGTGGCCTGATCTCGGCTCACTGCAACTTCTGCCTCCCCGGTTCAAGTGATTCTTCTGCCTCAGCCTCCCGAGTAGCTGGGATTACAAGGTGCCTGGCACCATGACCAGCTACTTTTTGTATTTTTAGTAGATACGGAGTTTCACCGTGTTGGCCAGGCTGGTTTCGATCTCCTGATCGGGCCTTCTGAAGTGCTGGGATTATAGGCCTGAACCACCATGCCCAGCCAAAGAGTTCTGTTTTAGATCCATGGAGGGATATTAAGTGATCATTTGGATCCTGGAGGATCTAAGTTAGAGTCATGAATCTGGGATTTTTTTTTTTTTTTTTTTTTTTTTTTTTTTAATAAAGACGGGGTTTCACCATGTTGGTCAGGCTGGTCTCGAACTCCTGACTTCATGATCCACCTGCCTTGGCCTCCCAAAGTGCTGGGATTACAGTTGTGAGCCACTGTGCTCAGCGAATCTGGGAATTGTTGACTTAAAGGCATGATACTGGAGGAAGGAGGAGAGAAAGATGTTGGAAGTTTAAAAAGAGAAGTGTGAAATTGCTATCTCAGATTGAGAAAGCAAAATTACTGGGAAGTAGTAATTGCTTGCTGGGCAGTGTTGCATGCTCTTTTGTGGTTTGTGGTTTGAATCTAAAAAGTGAAATCAGCCTGCTTGTGTGATTTTTCTGTGGCAAAACTCAGCTGCTTGGGTGCAGGAAAGGAGGTCGACAGAGACAAGGAAGGGCACTATAGATTCTAAGTTGCCAAGGAAGAAAATGAGGACAAGAGGGGGATGGATAAGGGAAAAGTGAGGTTACTTAACCGGGAGGCTTGTTGAGGTCAAATGACTGTTGAGGTGTGGTGGATTCAGGTACTTGATCTGCAAGGACAGGAAGTAGGAAATATGAAAGCTTTCAGCCTTGCCTGTGTTTTTATTGGGGGATGGAGGAAAAGGGTGGGGGTGAAGAGAACCGGAACTGAGAGGCTGGGGTGGGAGCTTATCCACCTGTCTGAGGGGATGGAGGCTGGGTGACGGTGGCACGGGAGTGCTGGGGAGATCAGTCCCTGACTTCTATGGGAAACAGCAGGCTGTAAAGCCCCAGGGTGTGAGCTTCAAAGAAGCCTGGGTCTTGCCAGGAAGACAAAGATCTGGAAATGGCCTCAGGGAAACAAAGAGAACGGGACCCCTTGTGTCCTTGAGGCCTGTAGGTTGTGGGAGGAAAGATTGCTCCTCTTGAGAGGCCTTAGGGGAAGTGAAGGAATCAGGGGAGCGCCAGGAGTCTTATAAGGATATGGTGCTGCTGACCATGTAACTAGGTTTCCAGAGAGTAAAGATATGGAGTTTGCTAACCACGTGTCTCTGTTTCCAGAGAGCATGGTCAAAAGGGCCAGGGATAGGATGTGTGGGAAGACTGGGCAGATGAGATGAATGGGGCAGAGTGGGTGTGTGGTGGCTTCATGTATGTCATCTCCTTTCCTGCTAACCACTCCCCTGCCCACTCTGCAGTAGACTTTCTCTCTTTACAGAGTTTCTAATATAAGACAGTTGGTTATTCTTTTTCTTTTTTTTTTGGAGACAAGATCTTCCTCTGTCACCTAGGCAGGAGTGCAATGGCATCATCATAGCTCACTGCAGCCTTGAAGGCCTGGCCTCAAGTAATCCTCCTGCCTCAGCCTCCCTAGTAGCTAGGACTACAGTGCATGCCACCACATCTGGCAAATTTAAAAATTTTTTTTTTTTTTTTT
>NW_016107575.1:1607494-1608804 GCF_001604975.1 Cebus imitator | reverse complement strand
CCCCGTCTCTACTAAAAAAAATACAAAAAAATTAGCTGGGCATGGTGGCGCACTCCTGTAATCCCAGCTACTGAGGCTGAGGCAGGAGAATTGCTTGAACCCAGGAGGCAGAGATTGCAGTGAGCCGAGATCATGCCACTGCACTACAGCCTGGACGACAGTGTGAGACTAAAAAAAGAGGCAACATTGCCTTCCATCTGGGCATGTTGCTGCAGTGAGTAGTCATTTTTTACTTAGCAGTGATTGCACACTATTGTAACCACCTAGTGGGTTCACCTTGCCTGCTGCCTAGACAGTGCCAATTTATCAAGACAGAAATTGCAGTGGCGAAACAGTAATTCACACAGATCTGATTGTGCAGGAGACCACGGTTTTATTATTACTCAAATCAGTCTCCCTGAGGGAGATCAGAGTTTTGAAAGATAATTTGGTGGGTAGGGCTTGGGAAGTAGGGAGTACTGATTAGTCAGGTTGGAGATGGAATCACAGGGGGTTGAAGTGAAGTTTTCTTGCCGTCTTCTGTTCCTAGGTGGGCTGGTAGAACTAGTTGAGCCAGATTAGCTGTCTGTGTGGTGTCAGCTGATCTATTGAGTATAGGGTCTGCAAAATACCCCAAGCACTGATCTTAGGTTTTACAATAGTGATGTTATCCCTAGGACCAAATCTATTGAGTATAGGGTCTGCAAAATACCCCAAGCACTGATCTTAGGTTTTACAATAGTGATGTTATCCCTAGGATCAATTTGTGGAGGTTCAGAGTCTTGGAACCAGAGGCTGCATGACCCCTAAATTGTTCTTTCTTTTCTTTTCTTTCGACAGAGTCTCACTCTGTGGCCCAGCCTGGAGTGTGGTGGTGCGATCTCGGCTCACTGCAGCCTCCGCCTCCTAGGTTAAGTGATTCTTGTGCCTTGACCTCCTGAGTAGCTGGGAATTACAGGTGTGTGTCACCACTCCCGGCTAATTTTTTTGTATTTTAGTAGAGATGGGGTTTTACCATGTTGGCCAGGCTGGTCTTGAACTCCTGACTTCAAGTGATCCGCCCGCCTCAGCCTCCCAAAGTGCTGGGATTACAGGTGTAAGTCACTGCACCCAACCTGGCTAATATTTTTTTTTATTTTTTGTGGAGATGAGGTTTTGCTCCCCGTCTCTACTAAGAAATACAAAAATTAGCCGGCCGTGGTGGCACGCGCCTGTGGTTCCATCTACTCAGGAGGCTGAGGCAGGAGAATTGCTTGAACCTGGGAGGTGGAGGTTGCAGTAAGCTGAGATCATGCCACTGCACTCCAGCCTGGTGACAGAGCAAGACTCCG
>NW_016107575.1:1595690-1606829 GCF_001604975.1 Cebus imitator | reverse complement strand
CCCAGCACTTTGGGAGGCCGAGGCGGGTGGATCACGAGGTCAAGAGATCGAGACCATCCTGGTCAACATGGTGAAACCCCGTCTCTACTAAAAATACAAAACATTAGCTGGGCATGGTGGCACGTGCCTGTAATCCCAGCTACTCAGGAGGCTGAGTCAGGAGAATTGCCTGAACCCAGGAGGCGGAGGGTTGCGGTGAGCCGAGATCACGCCATTGCACTCCAGCCTGGGTAACAAGAGTGAGACTCCGTCTCAAAAATAAATAAATAAATAAATAAAAATAAATAGGTAAATAAATAAAGATCACTGATTGAGAAAATACTAAATGACAAGCTGCAGTGAATTCAGAAACACTGAATGAAATTTGGTTTTGAAATTGGGTTTTATTAATTATAACAGCATTTACATATACTTGAAAAATGTTACACATTTGTTCGGTGTGTATTTAGAGTGGTAAAGAGAGCATTCTCCAGAAAGTAGGATGTGCTCGTTGGACTCAGACTTGACAAAAACTCCTGTACACCCCAGGGTCTCTGAGCTCATGGATGGTTGGAAATCACTTCTGTGATAGATATAGGATACATGTGCAAGGTATTATTATTATTATTATTGTAATTGCATAGGACCACATATTATAGTGTATCTCTTAAATACCATTATGCCCACAGCAGGTGAAGGTATAAAACTGTTTTCCTTGGTCAGGTGGCTCACGCCGAAGCCCCAACACTTTGGAAGGCTGAAGTGGATAGATTGCTTGAGGCCAGGAATTCAACACCAGCCTGGACAACATGCCAAAACCCTGACTCTACAAAAAAAATACAAAAAATTAGCTGGATGTGGTGTGTGTGCGCCTGTGTTCCCAAAGGATTGCTTGAGCCTGAGAGGTCAAGGCTGCAGTGAGCTGAGGTTGTGCCACTGTGCTCCAGTCTGGTTGACAGAGTGAAACCCTGTCCTAAAAAATAAATAAATAAGGCTGGGCGTGGTGGCTCATGCCTGTGATCCTAGCACTTTGGGAGGCCAAGGTGGGCGGATCATCTGAGGTCAGGAGTTCGAGACCAGCCTGACCAACATGGTGAAACCCCATCTCTACTAAAAATACAAAAATTACCTGGGCATGTGGTGGACACCTGTAAGGAACGGCACATCTGCTGTGGGCTCTTGGCCAGCAAGAGGGTCCCAACCTGGATAGGGGAGTGCGTGGAAGAAAAGATTAAAGAACAGACGGGGTCTGGAGGGTTGAGAAGTCAGTGCTTCACCAACAACTTTATTGTGCTCAGGGTCTGGTTATATACATTTCAATCAGGCTGACTTGCCTCAGCTAAAAGGATGTTTCCATGAGATAATGGGGAACAGAAAGTTTCAAAGTAAAATGACAAGCTACCTTACATCGGATAGGAACAATGGAAAAAACCAGGTGGTAGTCATTATCTGGGTAGGGGGACATATGTTTATCTAGGTTAGAGAGTCACAAGCAAGGTCATAAACGTGTTTATGTAAAAACTAAAGAATGAACTAAAAATGGACACAATGTATCTCACGGCCATGAGGCCACCTGGTAATCATAAATCGTTTATTAAAAGTTTTTCTTTAATGTAACCTTTCTTTCAGCTCTTAGTTTCCCATAGCTTGACTTCCTCCAACAGGAGGCCTGTGTCTGAGCTCAAGCTCATCATAAGGTGAGACCTAGTTTACAAGGGGCCTCACGTGGGAGCGTTCCCCACAGGCACCTATAATCCCTGCTACTCGGGAGGCTGAGGCAGGAGAATCTCTTGAACCCGGGAGATGGAGATTACAGTGAGCTGAGATTGTGCTATTGCATTCCAGCCTGGACGACAGAGCCAGTCTCCATCTCCAGGAAAAAAAAAAAGGTCACTTTTCCAATGTACTTATTAAGGCTTTTCTCCCCAATCATTGTAGCTTAGGAAAAGATGGTCTATTTAGAAACTAAATCCAAATGTTTGGATTTATTTTGGTAGCTATTTAAAGCTATTACTATAACTATACAGCCCTAGATTATGTAACTCTATTGCCAATGTGCTGTAATCTCAATCTATTGGAGCATTTAATTTTAGAATTACGATTTTACATGATACAGTTTTGCATTTCATATTCCATGCCCTTTCCTGGAGTACACACCACAGTGTTTTGAGGTGTGAAGGTGTCCAGTTTAAAGAGCCACAATTCATAGAGAATGATTAAAGCTTTGAGTTTTTCCACTTGGGTTTCATGTTTAATTTTTAAGATAGAAGTAAATTTAGTCATAACACTAGTAGCTCTTATTTTTGTAACTTCCTGGAATTACAGACGGGAAGTTTATTTACATTTTATGAGTGGAATTTTTTAGTCTTACTCTGCACATAATTTTGTTGACATTTTCCAAGAAGAATGACTTTAAAATGAAATTAGTTAAATTCTACTGATTTGGAATTGATCCTTGGCAGATCAGTTGCTAAAATCATTATCTGAATACATCAAATACATTGTTACTTTTGTTACTTTTAGCCTTACAACTCTCAAGTGAGATAAGCCATTTTATGGATGACCTCTTGTGAGTTATAGAGCATGACTGGTCTAAGGGCTAACAGCTAGGAAGGAAAACAACTGTAATGTGTACATAATTGTAACCACCTCAACTTTGTTTCTTTTATCTACAAGTTGCTTTCTGCTGGGTCTCTTAGGCTTTAAGGTTTGGGTGCATCTATTGAGCTGTGGCTAGTGAAAGTAAGTAGTGTAACAGTTCCAGTGATCATAGATCTGAGAGCCAAGCCCTTTGGCTCTCTCTTTAGTATTGGGAGCTCTTGAAAGTGTTCCCTACCTTGACTACTGCTGTATATTTATCCTACAAACCATTTTGTGGATTTTTTTTTCCCTGTATATGCGGATAAATTACGTTACATTTTTTGGTGCTGGGGGGCAGGCAGGATCTTACTCTGTGGTACAGACTGGAGTGCAGTGATGTGATCATAGCCCACTGCCCCTTTGAACCCCTGGGCTCAAGGGAATCCTCCTGCCTTAGCCTCCTGAGTATCTGGGACCACAGATGTGAACTGCCATGCTTGGCTATTTTTTATTTTTGTTTTTTGTAGAGGTGGGATCTCACTCCACAGCATGGACTGTTCTCAAACTCTTGGGCTTAAGTGATCCTCCTGCCTTGGCCTCCCAAAATATGGGGATTACAGACACGAGCCACCATACCCGGCCTAACTTATAGTACTTTTCTAATGCTGTGGGTGTTTCCCTTCCATTATAAAAATTATGTAAATGTTTGTTATAGGCTTTTAAAGAAAGTATTTAGAAGAAAATCAAAATTATCCATCATTTCACTACCCAGAGAGAACTGATAGATTCCCTATTTATTTGTATGTATTATATAAACACAGTTGAGTTGATTAGATTTATAACCAGCTCCCACTTCTTTGCACTTGACATTTTCTCATGTCATTACAAAGTCTTTCACTTCATGGCAAATGATTATAAATGATTTAGCCATTTGGACATACTGTAATTTATTTAATTCCTCTATTATTGTATATTTAGATTGGTTCTGGAGACTCCTAACTGGAGTCATTAAGTTTAGCTGCTTACTTTATGCCTAATTATTCTTGGATATCAGAGCATGGGTGCACCTTTTAGAGAGTACAGTCAAATGAAAAGGCACTGGGGCTGGGCACGGTGGCTTATGCCTGTAATCCCAGCACTTTTGGAGGCCAAGGTGGGCAGATATCTTTGAGCTCAGGAGTTTGAGACCAGCCTGGGCAACATGACGAAACCATGTTTCTACAAAAATACAAAAATTAGTCAGGCATGGTGGCTCATGCTTGTAGTCTCAGCTACTTGGGAGGCAGAGGCTGGAGAATCGCTTGAGCCCAGGAAGCGGAGGTTGCAGTGAGTCAAGATCATGCCTCTGCACTCTAGCCTGGGCGACAGAGTGAGACCCTGTCTCAGTAAGAAAAATTTTAAAAAGCTACTGGAAGTAGTGGAAGGAGATGCCAAGGAGTGGCCTAACCTCTTTCTCTGTTCCTTTGACTGACACAAACTTTTTCATTTTGGGAGGATACTCAGGGGCAGATAGGGGTTAGGCAGCTTGCCCAGAGTCTTGGAGTGGGACCTCACCTCAAGGCAATAGAAGATCATTTAGAACATTGTATTTAATCATTTTGTTTTGTTTTGTTTAGAGTCAGGGGTCTCACCTTGTTGCCCAGGGCATGATCATAGCTCACTGTAACCTCGAACTCCTGGACTCAAGGGATCCTCCTGCCTCAGCGTCTCCAGTAGTTAGAGGACTACAGGCGTGAACCATTGTGCCCAGCTCCTTCTTTCTTTTAATATTAAAAATATCCTTGAGCTCACATGAACTATAAGGAAATTAAATTAAAAAAAGAAAAAAAAATCCTCTAGCACTTTTGCTTATAGGTCTAAATATGTCTCGCATTTTTTTAAGGAATAGATCCCTGGAAATTCATTTTTTTAAGTGAAAGCAAGTTTATTCAAAAGTAAAGGAATAAAAGGGTGGCTACTCCATAGATACAGCAGCCCAGAAATTGAATTTCTGTGTCAAATGCTCTTGATGAACATGGCTAGATTGTCTTCCTATAATATTATACTAATTTTTACTTCTTTCAGTAGCATATGGGAGTTCAGGAACCATTATACTCTAAGCTACACTGAGCACAATCTTTTTTAACTATGCAAACGTTTTCTTGCCTTAATTACATTTCTTTTCTTTTTTTTTTTTTTTTGTGACGGAGTCTCACTCTGTTGCCAGACTCGAGTACAGAGGCGTCATCTTGGCTCACTGCAACATCTGTCTCCTGGGTTCAAGCAATTGTCGTGCCTCAGCCTTCTGAGTAGCTGGGATTACAGGCACGCGCCACCATACCCAGCTAGTTTTTGTATTTTTGCTAGAGATGGGGTTTTACCATGTTGGTCAGGATGGTCTCGATCTCTTGACCTCGTGATCTGCCCATTTAGGCCTTCCAAAGTGCTGGGGTTATAGGTGTGAGCCACTGTGCCCAACCATTTGTTTTACTTTATTTGAGATGGAGTATTGCCCTGTTATCCAGGTTGGAGTGCAGTGGTGTGATCTCGGCTCAGCTGCAACCTCTGCCTCCTGGATTCAAGCGATTCTCCTGTCTTAGCCTCCTTAGTTGCTGGGATTACAGGCATCTACCACCATGCCAGCTAATTTTAAAAATATTTTTGATATAGGCGAGGTTTCACCATGTTAGCCAGGCTGGTCTTGAACACCTGACCTCATGCCATCCGCCCTCCTTGGCCTCCCAAACGGCTGGGATTACAGGCGTGAGACACTGCGCCTGACCAATTACATTTCTAATATTACTAGTAGGATTGAACTTTTATTTCTTAAGTTGAATAGCCATTTCATTTCTTCTGAGTTGTCTGTTTATTTTATTTCCTTTGCTCATTTTTTCTATAAGAGTGAGTGATTTTCAGCTGGACATGGTGTCTCACATCTGTAAGCCCAGCTCTTTGGGAGGCTGAGGTGGGCGCATCACCTGAGGTGAGGAGTTCAAGACCAGCCTGACAATACGGTGAAATCCTGTCTTTAAAAAAAAAAGAATGAGTGATTTTCTTATCAGTTTTTGTAAGTTCTTTCTATTAAGATATAATCTGTTCTCCAAGATTTTTTTTTTAAAGGACTACCTAATCACTTTAACATAATTACCAATCCAATTTTCTGGTGTCAACTAGGTCATGAGATTTTTCTCACAAGGGCTGATTATATGGTGACTATAAATAATTCAGCTTTCGGATAATCTGCCTATGCCTAATAATGTCCATAACGTGTTTCGTCTTTCCAGAAAGAAGAAATGATGTAAATCACTCACTCTCCAAACTTTAAGGTCAAAGGTGAGAAGGGAGGTCAGGAAGAACATGGCCTGGCCAAATGCTTTTCAGCGAGGATCTCTGCTGTCCCGTTTCAGCCATCATCACGTCGTAGTGTTCCTGCTCACCTTCTTCAGGTAAGCACATTGCTAAAGCTAAAGCTGCTCTCCTGCTTGTGTTTTTTTCTTTTTCTTTTGAGGGAGATACTGCATGGCAAGTGTCAAATGCATTGACGGGCATACAGTTGTGGTGAAATAGATTAGTTATTCCTTCTATTTTAGTCTTGATAGCTCTAACATAGTAGTTCTTGAGGGCTATTTTGCCCTCCCGAGGACATTTGGCAGTGTCTGAGACAGTTTTGGTTGTCACAGCGGGGGAGGGGAGACCAGGGATGCTACTAAGCATCCTCCCATGTACAGGACAGATCTCTACAACAAAGAGCGTTTTGGCTCCAAATATCAATAGTGTGGAGGGAGAAGCCCTGTTCTGTTTTTTTTTTTTTTTCTTTTTATTACTTTTGTACTTTTAAAAAAAAACCAAAAAACAACATGTCTCACTTCTTTTTGTCACCCTGTTTGGAGAGAAGCCCCGTGCCTCCTTGAGCAGTAAAGATGATAGAGGCGGGCCGGGCGCGGTGGCTCACGCCTGTAATCCCCACACTTTGGGAGGCCGAGGCGGGTGGATCACGAGGTCAAGAGATCGAGACCATCCTGGTCAACATGGTGAAACCCGTTTCTACTAAAAATACAAAAATTAGCTGGGCATGGTGGTACACATCTGTAGTCCCAGCTACTCGGGAGGCTGAGGCAGGAGAATGGCTTGAATCTGGGAGGCGGAGGTTGCGGTGAGCCGAGATCGCGCCATTGCACTCCAGCGGCAATTGTAAGGAACCTGTCTTAGTAGCGCTTTCGTGGCTCGTCAGTATGACTGACTGAAGAGATTATCCACGCTTGCGATTTGGTGGCCCCAAGCGGTTCTCTTGGTAACATAGCATACATCAGGCCATTGGGTGTTGAGGCATGCTGCAAGTGACCCTGTTACTCAACTTTTTGGATATTTCTGCTGAGAAGATTTTGTTTGTTATTAATCTTTATGAAAGGCACCATAAATAAATATTTATTTATTTATTTGAGATGGGATCTCACCCTGTCACCCAGGTTGGAGTGCAGTGGTGTGCTCATGGTTCACTGCAGCCTCAAACTCCCAGGATCAAATGATCTACCTGCCACAGCCTGTTGAGTAGCTGGGACCAGAAGCATGAGCCATCATGCCTGGCTTTTTTTTTTTTTTTTTTTATTTGTGGAGATGAGGTCTTCTTATGTTGCCCAGTCTGGTCTTGAACTCCTGGGCTCAAGCAGTCCTCCTGCCTCAGCCTCCCAAAGTGCTGGGGCTACAGGTGTGAGCTACCATGCTTGGCTCATCCTTTTTTTTTTTAAAGAGAAGAATTATTGGCCAGGCACGGTGGCTCATGTCATCCCAGCACTTTGGGAGGCTGAGGCAGGGGCGTCACCTGAGGGTAGGAGTTTGAGAACATCCTGGCCAACTTGGTGAAACCCCGTCTCTACTGAAAATGCAAAAATGAGCCAGGTGTGGTGGCAGATGCCTGTAATCCCAGCTACTTGGGAGGCCGAGGCAGGAGAATGGGCTTGAACCCAGGAGGTGGAAGTTGCAGTGAGCTGAGATCTTGCCACTGCACTCCAGCCTGGGTGACAGAGCAAGACGAGCAAGACTCTGTCTCAAAAAAAAAAAAAAGAAGAAGAATTCTAAAATTGAATAAACACCCGGTTTGGTGGCTCATGCCTACAATCCCAGCTATTTGGGAGGCCAAGGAGCATCTCTGGAGCCCAGGAGTTTGAGACCATCCTGGGCAACATAGCAAGATTCTGTCTCTATAAAACATGCAGAAATTACCTGAGTAGCTAAGATTACAGGCACACTGGGTATGATAGAGTGCACCTGTAATCCCAGCTACCCAGGCTGGGGTGGGAGGCTTGCTTGAGCCCAGGAGGTCTAGGCTCGTGAGCTGTGATTATAACTGCACTTCACCTTGAGTGACAGAGCGAGATCCTGTCTCAAAAAATAAAAATAAATAAAATTGAGAGAGTCTCTGTGAAGCTATTTTGGTTTAGGGGGCTGCCCCCAAAATAAATAAAATAAAATAGAATAAAAGAAATGGACTTATGCATGTGATTTTATTGAATGCTGTTTCTTTTTGCTATTCATTCCTCTATATTCTATTTTGTAGTTATTCGTTGCTCCATGCTTCACGAAAAACATTTAGCAATGTCAAAGTCAGTATCTCCGAGCAGTGGACCCCAAGTGCTTTTAACACGTCAGTTGAGCTGCCTGTGGAGGTAAGAAGAACAGAGTGCTGGGATGGATTGAAGAAGACCGTGCCCACCCTGGATTCTTCTTAAGTTCTTTTTTGCATCTTTTACTTCCCTAGGACTCTGAAATAGCCCACTGTTTCCTATCACATAAGAGCCAGACTATTTTACTAATTTCAAAGCCTGGTCCAACTCAGGTCCATTTTACTTCTGCAGCCGACTTGCTTCTAACTGTTTTAAAATCACACCTTCTGATGAGGCTATTTTTTCATTAGCTTTCATTAATGCTGTGTTCGTTTCTGTCTTTGAGATTTTGCACATTATCCGTCTTTTTGTTTTTGAGACGGAGTTTCGCTCTTGTTGCCCAGGCTGGAGTGCAATGGTGCAATCTTGGCTCACTGCAACCTCCGCCTCTTGGGTTCAAGTGGTTCTCCTGCCTCAGCCTCCCGTGTAGCTGGGACTACAGGTGTGCGCCACCACGCCCAGCTAATTTTTGTAATTTTTAGTAGAGACAGGGTTTCACCATGTTGGTCAGGATGGTCTTGATCTCTTGGCTTAGTGATCCACTGGCTTTGGCCTCTCAAAGTGCGGAATTACAGGCTTGAGCCACTGTGCTGGGACCAGAATCACAAATCTTAAAGATGGAAGTGGCCTTAGAGCAGTTATGCACCCTAACCTCCCAGGATGGAACTTTCCTTTATCATTCTTGGAAGATAACCATCCAGCTTCTGCTTCAGTAGTTCTAGGCAGAAGAAACTCGCTGTTGTGTGAGGTGGATGCTTAAATTTTTATTCAACTCTGAAGAAAATTCCCCCCTGTCTCCAAAAGTTTCTGTTGAGGCAAAACATTCCTGGCTCCTTCAGCTGTAGTTTAGTTACACCGCACACCAAATGAGGAATTTCAGGTGCATCCTTAACAATATACAGAAAAATAGGATTTGATTTAGGCACTAGATTTCCAGTTTTACTGCCTAAGGCTGCCTTTATTTTTAAGGTAACTGGATTGGGGTTTCCCAAGACCATCCCCAGTTTGGTGATTAGGAGGGCTCAACATAGAGTACGTGTGGCTATGATTTATTCCAGTGAGAGGATGCAAGGTAAACTCGGCAAAGGGAAGAGGCTGGCATGGTGTGAAGTCTGGAGGAGGCCAGGCCAAGCTTCCTAGAGGCCTCTCTCGTTAATTTTTAATTAAAAATTTTTTTCTTTTTTTTTTTTAAATTATTTTTTAAGAGATGGAGCTGTTGCCGTGTTGCCCAGGCCGTACCTGAACTCCTGGGCTCAAATGATCCTCTTGCCTCAGCCTCCTGAGTAGCTGGGACTACAGGTGTGTGCCACCGTGTCCAGCTAAAAAATATTTTGCTTATATATTTTTTAAAACATTTCCAGCCGGGCGCGGTGGCTCACGCCTGTAATCCCAGCACTTTGGGAGGCCAGGGCGGGTGGATCACGAGGTCAAGAGATCGAGACCATCCTGGTCAACATGGTGAAACCCCGTCTCTACTAAAAATACAAAAAATTAGCTGGGCATGGTGGCGCGTGCCTGTAATCCCAGCTACTCAGGAGGCTGAGGCAGGAGAATTGCCTGAACCCAGGAGGCGGAGGTTGCGGTGAGCCGAGATCACGCCATTGCACTCCAGCCTGGGTAACAAGAGCGAAACTCCGTCTCAAAAAAAAAAAAAAAAAAAAAACATTTCCAGCCAGGTGTGGTGGTTCACACCTGTAATCTTAGTGCTTTGGGAGACCAAGGAGGGAGGACTGCTTGAGCCCAGGAGTTTGAGACCAGCGTAGGCAACATGGCAAGACCCTGTCTACAAAAAATTTTTAAAAAGTTGGGAAATTAAAAAGAAAAAATTTCTTTCTTTCTTTTTTTTTGATATGGAGTCTCTATTGCCTAGGCTGGAATGCAGTGGTACGATCTTGGCTCACTGTAACCTCTGCCTCCCAAGTTCAAGCGATTCTCCTGCCTCAGCCTCCTGAGTAGCTGGGACTACAGGTAGGCGCCACCATACCCGGCTAATTTTTGTATTTTTAGTAGAGATGGGATTTTACTATATTAGTCAGGTTGGTCTTGAACTCCTGACCTTGTGATCCACCCACCTCGGCCTCCCAAAGTGCTGAGGTTATAGGCATGAGCCACCATGTGTGGCCAGAGAAACACTCCTTAAGTGCTTTAAATAGAATGCTAAAAAGTACTTTTAAAAAAATATATATATATTTTTTTGTTTTTATAATTGAAAATTCTTGGCTCAAGAGGTGGACAAAAAGTTTTTTATAGCTTTTATTTTTATACATAGCTTGGTTGGGTGTTTTACAAAAAGAATTCAGCAGACACAGTCTCTGTTACCTTTAGAACTTATAATGGAACCACTGACATGGACAAACACTGGAAACAGTAAGGAAACATCAGAACATAAAATCACGTTCTGCACATGTATCTCAGAACTTAAAGTATAATAATAATAAAAAGAAAGATGAGTTGTAAAGGTTTGCCTGCCCAGAAGCTATTTTGTTTCATATTTACATTTTTAGTTCTTTCTCCATCAAGAAAATGATAAGTAAAATGAATGGGGGGAGAAAATCAAAATCTATGTCTATATTAGATAATAATCATTAGATCTAATATTTGAGAACGACTCAGCTAAAAACTGTAATAAAAATTTGTAGTTCTTTTATGAGAATAGTGCTAGAGAATCTAAAATTATCTCCAGGAGAAAGAAGCAGGATTTAAAGTGTCTTGGGTCAGGTGCAAGGCCTCAGGCCTGTAATCCCACCATTTTGAGAGGCCTAGGAAGGAGGATTGCTTGACCCTAGGAGTTTGAGACCAGTCTGGGCAACATAGAGAAACCACTGTCACAACAAAAATGAAAAAATAAAAAAACCACTTTGGGAGGCCTAGGTGGGCAGATCACTTGAGGTCAGGAGTTCAAGACCAACCTGGCCAACATAGCGACACTCTGTCTCTCCTA
>NW_016107575.1:1593234-1594615 GCF_001604975.1 Cebus imitator | reverse complement strand
TGTGACGGGGTCTCACTCTGTTGCCAGGCTGGAGTGCAGTGGCACGATCTCGGCTCACTGCAACCTCTGCCTCCCAAGTTTAAGCGATTCTCTTGCCTCAGCCTCCTGAGTAGCTGGAATTACAGGCAAACGCCATCATGCCCAGCTAAGTTTTGTATTTTTAGTTGAGATGGGGTTTCACCATACAGCCAGGATGGTCTCGATTTCTTGACGTCATGATCTGCCCACCTCGGCCTCCCAAAGTGCTAGGATTACAGGCATGAGCCTCCGTGCCTGGCCCGACGTTGGCTTTTTAAAATTGTTTTTTTGTTTTTTTTTTCTGGAAGCATGTTGCCATGAGCAATGCAGTGATCACTAGTGCTATTTGGCATTACTGCCCTGGTTTATGCGAAGGCGCGGCAGTTTCTCTCCACTGCTCTTACACCGTCAAAGGGAACAAAGTGCAGAAGGGAGCAAAGTGGAAAGGGTAAATCACATTTTAGTGTGGTGCAAATAATTTTGACCTTGCAGACCCCCTTGGAGAAAGGCTCTGGAGGCCTCTCCGTCTCCCTGAGTTCCATGGACCCCAGTTGGAGGGCTATGATCTGGTCTATCTCCCATCCTGTTAAAGAATCCCTTCTGTATCTTTGAGAAATTACCTTCCTGTTTCCCTCAGGGATGTCTATTGCAGGGGAAATGTTTATTGCTACACTGTGAAGTAGCCTGTTACATTTTTGACAGTTCTATAAACTAACTCAGATCTTTTTTCCGCTGATGACCCTTGATAAAGTTGAGGAAAACTTCGCACAGATCCTCGTCTCTCTTTTTCAGCATAAATTTATATTTCCGTTTCCTTCAGTGGTTCCTCTTATGGCCTGGTTTCATATATCCTGCTCATCTTTAAAATGAAAATGCATGGACATTATTTAATTCATTACAAAAGATATTGACAAAATAACCATGGGTTCTTTTCACTGCTGGACCGTATATAAATATATGTAAGACTTGGTTCTTACCCTAAAGGAATGAAAAAAAACTGGATCCATTTAAACACAGCTGAAGAATATAAACATTAACTACAGAATCATACATGGCATTTTGCAGTTAGAAAGAACCTAACTCTCGGCTGGACGCAGTGGCTCACACCTGTAATCCTAGCAGTTTGGGAGGCGGAGGTGGGCAGAACACTTGAGGCCAGGATTTCAAGACCAGCATGGCTAACATGGCAAAACCATGTCTCTACTAAAAATACAAAAATTATCTCTGCATGGTGACACATGCCTGTAATTTCAGCTACTCAGGAGGCTGAGGCACGAGAATCGCTTGAACCCAGGAGGTGGAAATTGCAGTGAGCCAAGATCATGCCACTACACTCCAGCCTGGGTGACAGAGCGAAACTCCA
>NW_016107575.1:1590156-1593154 GCF_001604975.1 Cebus imitator | reverse complement strand
AAAAAAAAAAAAAAACCAAAAAACAAATAGAACCTAACTCGTTTCATGGTTCTGTCAACAGGCCACTGAGGAGTTGTGAGAGCTGCGCAGCTGCTTTGTCATGAATGGGTTGTAGGTGGGCTGTGATATCCCTTCCCTACGCTCCTGGGGTTGCCAGGTGGGGCTTGCGATGGCCTCGTCCTGATTTTAGGCTGGTCGATATTCCCAGGCTAATCAACTCTGACCTTGAACAGCTTCTTCAGTTCACCCCAGTGTGTTGTACAAAGATCGTTTTCTATATATGCCTATGAAGAAGCTCAGAAGTATTGGGATAAGTGGCCTCTTAAGGGCAACAAATACTTAGGACTACAGTTAAGTTTTCTGAGTACCAGACTAGAAGGATAATAAAGTTGGCAAGACATTGTGATTTGATTGAAGTGGTTAATGAAAGATACTTCTTTTCATTTTAAAAATTAAGATGTGATTTTTAATTACCTTTTTAGTGTATAGTTCTACAAATTTTGACAAACACATACAGTGTTCTAACTATTCCCAGTCAAGATATAGAACATCGCTCCCCAGATTCTCTTGCACCCCTTTTTAGTCACCCCTTCTTGCTTTCCTCAGCCCTAGGCAACCAATGAGTTTAGGAAATTATTTTTGAAGAGTACTGTAAAGTGTTTCCTTAGATGGAGTTAGACATAATTTCTCCCATCCAAGTACTAACCAGGCCTGACCCCACTTAACTTTCTATATCAGATGAGATTGCGAGCTTTCAGGTTGGTATGGCCCTAGATGGTAGACATAATTGCTAATTGATTGGATATTGAATTCTGCCAAACACAAAGATTATAATCAGAATTTATTTCTTCTAAATGTCTGCTTTTAAACTTACTGCCCCACTTTCTCACTGAATTGACTTAGTCACTAACGTTGGAGTATTCCAATGATACATGTTGGAGGTGATAGGTTAATTGCCCCGATTTGATCATCCCACATTGAATATATGTTGTAATATCACACTGTACTCCCTCAATATGTACAATTATTTTGTCAATTAAAAATAATAAAAGCCAAAAAATAGGTACCAGTTATTTCTAATTGCATCAGAAGTAAAAGTTGGTCTTGAGCATGAGTGGTGTTTTGGCAGTATTTGTGAAGGGGTTTTGAGAAACAGAAAACCCTAGCAGATCCCACAGGAGCTGACCTGTTCCTGTGTCTTACTGTAGATCTGGAGCCGCAACCATTTGTTCCCCAGTTCAGAGAAAGCGACTCTTTTCCTCGGAACCCTGGATACCATTTTCCTCTTCTCCTATGCTGTGGTAAGTTTTGGAACTCTAGGGTTTAAAGGTAAAGAAAAATGTAAAAGGAAATGATTCTGAGCCTTACAAAATTTGTAAGGGATTTTGAATTTGCCGACTGAGGCAGAGTTCAGTATTTCTGAAGTTTGTATTTTTTTGTTCTTCCCATTCATTCATTTATTCATTCGTTCGACAAATATTTATTGCACATCTAGCATAGGTCAATGGGAATTTATCCTGAACAAAACAAAAATGCCCTGCCTTTATAGAGCCTGGATTCTTGGGTGTGGAGCTATGAGAGACAGACAGTAACCAAATGCTATAAATAAATTATAGAGTATATTTGAAGGTGATAAGTGCAATGGAGAAAAATGAAGCAGAAAAAGGGGACTAAAGGGGCCTGGGTGAGGTGGTAATTTTACATAGCACAGCCGGGAGACCTTAGGAGGCAGCAGGCATTTGAGTGAAGACCCGAGCAGGTGAGTGAGGTCAGTGTGCTTGGATCAGAGCTGTAAGAAGTGAGGCCAGAGACATGGTGGGGCTCAGATCTGTAGGGCTTTGGTGCCTTTGTCGGGCCTTTGGCTTTAATTTTGAGTGAGACGGGAGCTACTGTAAGGTTTTGTGCAGAGCAGTGGCAAGATCTGACTTAGGTTTGGACAGGCGCCCTTGCTGCTCTGGGAGCTGAGTTCTTTTGAAGTGAAGGATGGTGGTGGCTTGGGTCCAGTGTAGCAGTAACAGAGGCTGGGGGGAAGTCGATTTTAGCGGTGTTTTGGAGGTAAAGCCAATAATGTTTTTCCCCTCTTGAATGTGGAATGTAAGAGAAGTGTCAAGAATACCTCAAGGGTGGAAGTGTCGTGGCAGAATGGAGACTGGGGAGAGAGAGAAGGCTTTGAGGACTACTTTTGGATGTGTTACATTTGACTACTACTGCTCAGATGGTAAAGAGCAGACGCTTGGTCATTGAGTCTGGAGTTGAAGGTGTAAGTTCAGGCTGGAGATACAAGTTTTTGGAGTCCTTGGCCTATGGATGATTTATAGATGAAAACTATGAGGCTGCATGAAGTGATCAAGAGAAAAGGTGAGGGCAGGGAAGAGGTGTGAAGACTGTGCCCTAGGGCATCCAGTCCTCAGAGATGGGTGAGGAATGGGTCAGGTGGCTGGTATGGAGTGGTAGGGAAGGTGGGGCTCGGTGTGATGGCTATGCCTGTAATCCTAGCAGTTTTTGAGGCTGAGGCAGGTGGATAACTTGAGGTCAGGAGTTTGAGACCAACCTGGCCAACATGGAGAAACCCTGTCTCTACTAAAAATACAAAAATTAGCTGGGCGTGGCTGTGGGTGCCTGTAATCCCAGCTACTCAGAAGGCTGAGGCAGGAGAATTGCTTGAACCCAGGAGGCGGAGGTTGCATTGAGCTGAGATTGTGCCATTGCATTCCAGCCTGGACGACAAAAATGAGACTCCATTTCAAAAAAAAAAAGGATGGTGGGATCTGTAGCATCCTGGGAGACACTCCACAGTGGCGAGGAGTAACTCAGCAGGCATCTCTGGCTGGCTGTAGGAACGCTGTGGTGGCTGCCACGTTAGAGTTGTGGAACTGAAGGCCGGGCGCGGTGGCTCAAGCCTGTAATCCCAGCACTTTGGGAGGCCGAGGCGGGTGGATCACGAGGTCAAGAGATTGAGACCATCCTGGTCAACATGGTGAAACCCCGTCTCTACTAA
>NW_016107575.1:1584277-1587651 GCF_001604975.1 Cebus imitator | reverse complement strand
TTTTGCGTGACAGAGTCTTGCTCTGTCACCCCAGGCTGGAGTGCAGTGGTGTGATCTCAGCTCACTGCAAACTTTGCCTCTGGTTCAAGCAATTCATTCTCCTGAGCAGCCTCCTGAGTAGCTGGGACTATAGGTGCGTGTCACTACCTGACTAATTTTTGTATTTTTAGTAGAGACAGGGTTTCACCATGTTGGCCAGGCTGGTCTCTTGATCTCAAGTGATCCTCCCGCCTCAGCCTCCCAAAGTGCTGGGATTACAGGCGTGAGCCACTGCGCCCGGCCAGGTGAGTCTTTTTAAAGTAAGATTCTAATCGGGTTTCTTTGTTGTCCCTCGGGCCCCAGCGGAGTTAATAAGTAGTCTGAATAAATGGCCTGGCATTCACTAGACCCTGGCCCCAGCCTGCCTTCCCATCATAATTGTGACTCTGCTTCATCCCTTTGCTCCAGATACACCGGGCTGCTTTCCAGGCCCCTAGCATCCTCCTCTCTGTCTCGGTGCTTTTGTTCCTGCTGTTCTGCCTGCCTTGGATGGTCCCCTTTTCAGCTCTCCGTAGTGCAACTCACTGTCTGCTTAAAGCATTGGCCAAAGGACACCTCTTTGAGAATGTCATTCCCTCTTCTGAGCTCCCGTGCCTGTTTCTTTGCAGGCACTTGAAACAGTCTGCTGCTTAGCCTTGTTATTTCTCTTTTGGTCTTGGTTTCCCTTAGGGTGGGTGTGCAGTGGTTAAAATCACAGATTCCCTAGACCAGGACAGCCTGGGTTTCTGTCTCTCTTCTGTGGTTTCCTAGCTTATCATTTCTGTGAGCTTCAGATGGAGATATGCATTTTACCTCCCCCTGGGTGGCAGTGAGGACTGCGAGTTCCTGTATATGAGGTGCTTGAATCAAGTGCTGTGTAGGGCAGGATCCATGTCTGGTTATTTTTTTTTTTTTCTTTTAGAGACAGAGTCTCGCTCTTTTGCCAGGCTGGAGTGCAGTGGTGCGATCTTGGCTCACTGCAACCTCTGCCTCCCCGGTTCAAGCGATTCTCCTGCCTCAGCCTCCTAAGTAGCTGGAACTACAGGTGTGCGCCACCATGCCCATCTAATTTTTGTATTTTTAGTAGAGTCGGGGGTTCACCATGTTGGCCAGGCTAATCTCAAACTCCTGACCTCAGATGGTCTACCCTCCCCAGCTTCCCAAAGTGCTGGGATTACAGGTGTGAGCCACTGTGCCTGGCCTCCATACTGGCCTCCATATCTGATCGATCGTCATTGCTTACTAACTTCTAGTCACGAATTTTTTTTTTTTAAAGACGGGGTTTCACCATGTTGGTTAGGCTGGTCTTGAACTCCTGACCTCAGGTGATCCACCCGCCTTGGCCTCCAAAGTGCTTGGATTACAGGCGTGAGCCACCACGCCCGGCCAAGTCACGAATTTTTGTTGATTAAATGAAACTGTGGAGTTTAGTTAGACCCTACTTTATTATGATTATTATTTTTTTAGAGATAAGATCTTGCTTTGCTGCCCAGGCTGGAGTGCAGCGGTGTGATCCTGCAGCCTTGAACTCACAGGCTCAAGCAATCCTCCCACTTTAGCCTCCCAAGTAGCTGGGACTGTAGGTGTGTGCCATCATGCTCAGCTAACTTTTAAATTTTTTAGACATGGGGTCTCACTGTGTTGCCCAGGTTGGTCCTTGAACTCCTGGCCTCAAGTGATCCTCCCTCCTTAGCCTCTCAAAACACTGGAATTATAGGCGCAAGCCCCTGCACCTGGCCTACTATTGTTTTTCAGTGTTTTGTCATTTGAGTGTAAATAAAACCTTTCTTTCCCCTTGAAATTTTAGAGATGGAAGCACTTTATTTATTTATGAGTTGCTCACCCACACATATAAACATACTATTTTAAAACCTGTATACATACTTTTATATATATATATATATATTTTTAAAAAACTGCAGTATGTACATAAGCTTGCCTTCTCTAAGCATACTGTTCAGACTTTCGACAAATGAGTAGCTTCGTGACTGCCCCTCCTTTCTCCAGCCCCTGGCAACCCCTGCTCATTTTTCTGTTCTTACAGTTTTGCTTATTCCAGAATGTCTTATAACTGGAACCAGACAGTATTCTACATACTAGTTTTTAATGATGCAGAGTATTCTCAAAATAGAGTTTAACTATAGATAAAGTGCCCACTTGAACAAAATGCCTGGAAAAAAGCAACCACTTGATGAAAGCTGCTAAATGATTCAGCAGATCACAAGTTCGATAGGTTTCGCTTTCATTGATTAACTCAGGCGCTGCAGCCATGACACTGGCTAGCACTCACCCCATGCCTCTGCCCAGAGCGGCGCCTGGTACTGTTCCGGGAGGGTGGCCTCCCTGGGCTCATTCTGTCCTCACAGTGGCCCTCTGGAGGTTGCTGTTCCCTCCACATGCACAGTCTGAGGGTGAGGAGATGGAAATAGATGTAAAATGAGGTAAAAATGAGGAATTCACTTTTTAGCCTTGAAGGTGTCAGCTGGGTGTCTTTGGCATCTCCTCCTCTCTGGTGGGCAGTGATTGGGTGGCCGCCTCCTCATTGCCACTGTGAGCAGAACCTTCGTGATGCTGGCCACATGACTTACAGGCACTGGCTGTGTGAGTGTATCACGTGGTCTCTACTCTGAAGCAAGCGTGGGGAGTGGCATCCACTGAAATTGTTACATATCCCTTCTGTTTCCTCCTCTCCAAGGTCTTTGTCTTTGGCGCACTCACAGAATGGCTGCATTTCTACAACACGTGGCTGTACTGCTGCCTGTGGATTGTGAACGGCCTGCTGCAGTCTACTGGTTGGCCCTGTGTGGTTGCTGTTATGGGCAACTGGTTTGGGAAAGCCGGGTATGCCACTTCCTTCCTCTCTGATTTCTCTGTTTAAGTGGTTTCCATGTTGGATTTTTCAGACTTGTCAAAGTCAGTTACTTTGATGCCTTAGATACCCCCTACATCTTTTGTTAGCAAGCCAGGAGTTTAGGGAGAGAGGGTTTCACGTTAGTGTCCGGCCCAGGAGACATATTCCTACCATTCTTTGGGCTGTGGGCAGATTCTGAGTGTGGGCTAAGGCAGGAGGTCTTAATCTTTTTCTTAACTCATCGTTTCTTTAGGGAACATAAAAATCTCATTTCCTATCCATCGTGTATCTTCCTTTGGGTTTTGCCTTCCCTGCCCTTTTTTGAGAGCGATGTTATTTAACCTTTTTACATTAAATCAAGATAAGGAAAAAGAGGTCAAAGGTTGTTCACCTGCCCAAGGTCACGTAACAAGGGGTCTAATAAGACTCAGATGAAGAATGCCAGACTTTGAGACTTGATCAAATGGGATGTTTTTTTCCCCTAAACCTTCAAGTAGTTTTTTTT
>NW_016107575.1:1578329-1583427 GCF_001604975.1 Cebus imitator | reverse complement strand
TTTTTTCCTGTAAAGAAAGGGTCTCACTGTGTTGCCCAGGCTGGTCTCAAGTTCTTGGCCTCAAGCTGTTCGGCCTCCTGACCACCTCAGCCTCCCAAAGTGCTGGGATTACAGGCCTGAGCTGCCACACCCAGGCTTTGTGTCTTCCTTTATTCAGGATAATTAGAAATTTATTCATGTTTATTCATTCACCTGTGGGTGAACATTTGGGTTGTTTTCAGTTTTGGGCTATTACAGATAAAGCTCCTGGGAACATTTGTGTACACATCCTTGTGTGGACATATGCTTTCATTTCTCTTGGGTAAATACCTAGGAGTAGAGTGGCTGGATCACATGTCAGGCGTGTGTTTACCTTTTTAAGACACTGGCAGTCTCCTCCAAAGTGGTAGTACCATTTTACATTCCCATCAGCAGAACATAAGGGTTTAATTTTGTTCTGTGCCGTTCCTAACACTTGGCGTGCTTGGTGTTTTTTGATTTTAGCCATTCTAATAAGTGTGTAATGTTATCTTATTGTGACTTTAATTTGCATTTTTCTAATGTCTAATGATGTTGATCGTGTTTTTTTTTTTTTTTTTTTTTTTTTTTTTTTTTTTTTTGAAACAGGGTCTCACCCTGTCACCTAGGCTGGAGTACAGTGGCCTCATGTTGGCTCACTGCAACCTCTGCTTCCTGGGTTCAAGTGATTCTTCGGCCTCAGCCTCCCAGTTCGCTGGGATTATAGGTGTGCAGCCACCACGTGCAGCTAATTTTTGTATTTTTAGCAGAGGTGGGGTTTTACCATGTTGGCCAGATGGGGTTTCACCATGTTGAGGTCACTCTTGACCTCAAGTGACCCACCTACTTCAGGCCTCCCAAAGGCTGGGATTACAGGCATGAGCCACCTCGCTGGCCAGCTGAGTGTTTTTTGTATTACATCTTTTTATGTGAAGTATCTGTTAAAATCTTTTGCCCACTTTTCAAAGACTTTTTATTTTGAGCTGATTGTAGATTCATGCTTTTTAACATTCAATTGCATTGTCTGTTGTCATATTTTACTGAGTTTTGAGAGTGCTATTGCCTTATATTCTGGATACAGTTTTGTTTTTGAATACGGAGTCTTGCTCTGTCCCCCAGGCTGGAGGGCAAGAGTGCAATTTCGTGATCTCGGCTCATTGCAACCTCTGCCTCCCAGGTTCAAGTGATTCTCCTGCCTTAGCCTCTCGAGTAGCTGAGATTACAGGTGCCCACTATCATGCCTGGCTAATTAAGTAGAGTTGGGGTTTTGCCATGCTAGCCAGGCTGGTCTCAAACTCCTGACCTCAGGTGATCTGTCTGCCTTGGCCTGCCAAAGTGCTGGGATTACAGGCATGAGCCACTGTGCCCAATCTGGATAACAATTTTTTATCGGATAAGTGGTATGCAAATAATTTCTCTTGTGGCTTGTCTTTTTTAATTCTCCAAACAGTGTCTTTCTGTGAGCTCTAAATTAAACTTTAATAAAATCATAGAGTTAGAGGAGACTTGACCTTTTGTCATTATGGTGAATTTTAAAAAACTTTTAAAGTAGCCTGTTTAGTCTTGGTAGTATGCACTTTGGTTGTTTTGGCTGTTTTGTATTTTGAACTGCCCAGAGTATCTCTTCTGACCATGGTCCTTTGTCTCCACTGTTTTGCGTCTTAGACGAGGAGTTGTTTTTGGTCTCTGGAGTGCCTGCGCTTCAGTGGGCAATATTTTGGGAGCGTGCCTAGCTTCTTCTGTTCTTCAGTATGGTTATGAGGTAGGTATTGTTTTCTAGCTCTCGCATTCTGTGTGTGTGTGTGTGTGTGTGTGTGTGTGTGTGTGTATTGCTTTTTATGTGTTAAATAATGTGGCCATTTAAAACTACATAGAACTGTGTCTGGATAGGGCAAGACTTGTATTAAAAGTAGACAAACTTCTGGCCAGGCATGGTGGCTTGTGCCTATAACCCCAGCACTTTGAAAGCCAAGGCAGGTGGATCACCTGAGGTCAGGAGTTTGAGACCAGCCTGGCCAACGTGGTGAAACTCTGTCTCTACTAAAAAAAGATGCAAAAATTAACTGGGTGTGGTGATGCATGTCTGTAGTTCCAGCTACTTGGGAGGCTAAGGCAGGAGAATCGCTTGAACCCAGGAGGCAGAAGTTGCAGTGAGCCAAGGTCACATCGCTGCACTTTAGCCTGGGTGACAGAGTAAGACTCCATATCAAAAATAAATTTAAAGGAAAAGTAGACAAACTTCTGATGTATTCATTAAAAGTAGACCAACTTCTGATATATTCAAACACATAAAAATTATTTATAACAAAAACACTATAGAGAGTCTAAAGACATATAACCAGTTGAGAAGAATTTGCAACTCATGTTACAGATAAAGGACTCATCTGGGCCAGGCACAGTGGCTCACACCTATAATCTCAGCACTTTGGGAGGCTGAGGTGGAAGGATCTCTTGAGCCCAGGAGTTTAAGACCAGCCTGGGCAATATAATGAGACCTTGTATCTACAAAAAACTAAAAAATTAGCTGAGTGTCAGGGTGTATGCCTGTAGTCCTGAGCCTGGGAGCTGGAGGGTACAGTGAGCCAAGACATACCACTGCACTCCAATCTGGGTGACAGAGCCAGACCCTGTCTCAAAAAAAAATGAAGACTGATTCTCATAATATTTTTAAAGCGCATCCATGAATTGATAATAAAAACAAAAACACCAACAACAGAAAGATACAGAATTTGAATGTATAGTTCATGGAAAGGATATAGAAATGGCTAGTAAACATAGGCAAAGTATTCTACTCACTGCTTATTCATTTAATAAATACTGAACTCTCTGTACGTGCTCCTAGGCACTGTAAATAATAGAACTGGCCAAAAGAGACAAAAATCTCTGTTCTTAATGGGACTTAGTCAACAGGGAAATGCAAATTAAAGCTATGCCGCTTAAAAAAAAAAAAAAAGGAAGAAAAACTATACCGTATACTTATTAGACTGGCAAAAATCCAAAAATTTGAAGACATGTTGTACTTATAAGAACCTGAAGAGACAGGCATTGCAGTTGAAAGAGTAATGAAGTCACTAACTCCTGGAGGGGTCAATATGGCAGTGTCTATCAAAATTACAAATACTCACCTGAGCAGTTCCGCCTCCAGGAATTCTTCACACAGATGAATAGATTGAAACACATACAAATGATGTATCTCCCGGATTCTTTATTTTGGCATTGTTTGTAATAGCCAAAGACTGAAAGCAGGTGTCACCGAAGGGGGACATAGTTCAACCATGATAAACCTGTTCAGAGCAGTGCTGTGCAGCTGTGAAGTCCAATTAGAAAGCCCCCTGTGTACTGAGAGAGTAGTGCACTGCAGCAATCTCAAAAGTGTGCTAAGTGAAGACAGCAAGGGTGCAAAACTGTATATTGAATGCCATTTGTGTAACAAGGAAGAATGAAAGACAATATGCTTGTATTAGCTTGTATGTTTCCAAAACAATTTCTGGGCAGTGAAAATGAACAACAGTGGTTATATGTTGGGAAAATTGGGGGAACTGGGCAGATGGGGGAGGCAGGGTGGGAGGGAAAGTTTTTACTGTACATTAAAAAAATTTTTTTTTTTTTACCCATCTTTTTTTTTTTTTAGATGGAGTCTCACTCTGATACTCAGGCTGGAGTGCAATAGTGAGATGTTAGCTCGCTGCAGCCTCTGCCTCCTGGGTTCAGGTGATTCTCCTGCCTCAGCCTCCCAAGTAGCTGGGATTACAGGTGTATGCCACCACGCTGGGGTAATTTTTGTATTTTTAGTAGAGATGGCATTTTGCCATGTTGGCCAGGCTGGTTTCAAGCTCCTGACCTCAAGTGATCTGCCCACCTCGGCCTCCCAAAGGGCTGGGATTATAGGCATGAGCTACCACACCCAGCTTTACTGTACATCTTATTCCTCTGTTGTTTGAATCATGTGAATATATTACCTACTCAAAAACCTACATTGTTAAAAGTAAGTTGCTCTTTTAAAAAGTTGATACATTTTTGGCCAGGCATAGTGCTGCATGCCTGTAATCCCAGCACTTTGGGAGGCTGAGGCAGGCAGATCATGAGGACAGGAGATCAAGATCATCCTGGCCAACATGGTGAAACCGCATCTCTACTAAAAACACAAAAATTAGCTGGGTGGTGCATGCCGGTAATCCAAGCTACTTGGGGGACGGAGGCAGGAGGATGGCTTGAACCAGAGAGTTGGAGGTTACAGTAAGCCGAGATTGCGCCACTGCACTGCAGCCTGGTGACAGAGTGAGACTCCATTTCAAAAAAAAAAAAAAGGAAAAAATAGTTACATTTTTAAACAGCTCACCACAAATTTTGGTATAGTTAGAGTCATTGAGAAGTCCTTCATTTATGGCCACCTTTATTCTAGGCTTCTTAGCCTCACACCTGGTTCGTATAATTGGTTCAAATGAGAATTTCAGTTCACCTTCTGTGCTGCTCTCAGATTTGACTTCTGGAAACACTGCTTTAATTTTCTCACTCACCGGTTTAAAAATTCAGAGTGTCTACATCAGGCTCCGTTCTCTGTTAAATCAGCCATGCAGCCTGCAGGTTGAGAGTCTTTCATCTAGCTGTCACCTTTTCAAATCAGTTTTCTTCCCTATTATCCCCTAGCGGAAGCCCTCTCCTTGAGTCGGGCAGTAGGCTTTCTGTCTCCCTGCACCCTGTGCCTTTGCTTACCGTGTGCCTGGAAAGATGGGCAATTGGCTTTGCTTTTCCATTCTTCCCTAAGACATTGTCTTACTGCCTCAGCCTCTTCAGCTCTTTGTTTCTTCTTCATTCCTATGTATGTTTCATGGTAGGACTGGGCCTTCTCATTTATTCAACTATATGGTGCTTTATAATATTGTTTTGTGTATTGTATTTTTTTTTTTTAAACTTTTTTTTTTAAGAGGCAGGGTTTCACCATGTTGGTCAGGCTGGTCTTGAACTCCTGACCTCAGGTGATCCGCCCGCCTCGGCCTCCCAAAGCGCTGGGATTACAGGCATGAGCCACCGCACCTGGCCTTTTTTTTTTTTTTTTTGAGACGGTGTTTCACTCTTATTACCCAGGCTGGAGTGCAATGGC
>NW_016107575.1:1569849-1578119 GCF_001604975.1 Cebus imitator | reverse complement strand
GCCCGGCTTGTGTATTGTTTAATCCCCTCAACTGTATGTAATATCTTCAAGAGGAGATACTGTCTTTTTTTTTCTTTTTTTTTTTTGAGATGGAGTCTCGCTCTGTTGCCCAGGCTGGGGTGCAGTGGCGCGATCTCAGCTCATTCCAACCCCCACCTCCCAGGTTCAAGTGATTCTCCTGCCCCAGCCTCCTGAGTAGCTGGGATTACAGGCGCCCACCACCACGCCCAGCTAATTTTTGTATTTTTAGTAGAGACAGGGTTTCACCAGGTTGGCCAGGCTGGTCTCGAACTCCTGACCCAGGTGATCCACCCACCTCGGCACCCCAAAGTGCTGGGATTACAGGTGTGAGCCACTGCGCCCGGCCTAGAGTCTTTTATGGGAGGCTATATGATGCAAAGAACTAGATTTTTGGAGCTAGTTCTGATTTCACAATCATAATAGTGCCACTTAGTAGCCACAGGACCTTAATTCTCCTCTCTGAGCTTCATAGAATCACTAGGAAGAATTAAATGAGAAAACATGAGTAGAACACTTTGCACAGCGCCTGGCCCAGTAGAAGCACTGGGCGCTTCCTTGCTTCTCAGTCTCCCTTCCCACCTCTCCCAACCCCTGCCTCCCCCCCATGCGCCTTTAATGAATGTGCTTCTGATGACTGTCCCCAGATGTGTAAGGACCACCTTTCCCCCCCTCTCCTCCAGTATGCCTTTCTGGTGACGGCGTCTGTGCAGTTTGCTGGTGGGATCGTTATCTTCTTTGGACTCCTGGTGTCACCAGAAGAAATTGGTGAGGAGAAGCCATCCCTTCTATTCTGAATGTCTTACTGTTATGGCCAAATGGAAATCTGAGGCCAAGAAATCAAATCTCTTTTTTCCTAGGAAAACTATGAGCTCCTTTTAGTGAGTGAAAGGAGAACAGTACTGCCGTTTGAGTCCTGTCGACATTGTAGCCAGCCCCTGGCACAGCTGCACATGTTTGAGGGGAGTGATGCACGTCTTTCATAGATCCAGGAAAATCTTCGCATTTGCAAATGATTTTTATACTTGAGACATTGGCTAGGAATCAACATGGATGTATTTCTAATTTCACTTCTTGAAACATTTCTTTTCGTCCGTAAAAGTGATTCATAAAAATGATACTTACCTGTAGTTAAATACAGATTACGTACAGGCGAAATCACAGAAGCAAACAGATGTACAGTTCTTTTATCTTTTAAATATTTTTAAACAGACTGTGTGACTTTAATTGACCTTAGTTGACCTTGGTCTCTGAGCCTTTGTTGCCACTTCTGTAAAATGGAAATAGTGATAAATGCAGAGCCTTCGCACATGGTGGGCACTCCATAAACACTGGCCGTTGCTGTTGTTTTAGGTCTCTCAGGTATTGAGGCAGAAGAAAATTTTGAAGAAGACTCACACAGGCCATTAATTAATGGTGGTGAAAATGAAGACGAATATGAGCCGAATTATTCAATGCAAGATGATAGTTCTGTTGCCCAAGTCAAGGCAGTAAGCTTCTACCAGGCGTGTTGCCTTCCTGGAGTCATACCGGTAAGGACCATGAACATCTCCTCACCACAGCCAGGGCGGAAGGAGAGCCCTTGACGTCTCCTCTGCCTGGGATAAAGCTTCCTTAAGTATTGAGCCTCTCTTGGCTACTTTATTTTAGGAATATATGTTCTGAGGATTATTGTCTAGTGCCCCTCAGCCTATCTGATCTCTAACGCAGGGGTTGACAAACTTTTCCATGAAGAGGCAGAGAGTAAATATTTTCGACTTCGGGGAACCATACAAGTCTCTCCCGCAACCACTTAGCTCTGTAGAGCAAAATAAGCCACAGAAAACATGGGACAGTTAGGCGTGGCCAGACTTGACCAAAGAGCCCTGCTTTCCTGACCCTGATCTAGCCTGAGACATTGGCTAGGAATGGCAAAGTTGATTATTTTTTAATGTGTACTTGTAGGCCTTTTGAAGTGTTATAGAATTATACGTGGACCAAGAAGAAGGGTTGTGAATGGTTCCTAAGCCTGCCTTACCCTCATTCATTCATTCTCATTCATTCATTCTCATTCATTCATTCATTCATTCATTTTAGACAGAGTCTTGCTCTGTCGCCCAGGCTGGAGTGCAGTGGCATGACCTCGGCTCGCTGCAACCTCTACCTTCCAAGTTCAAGTGATTCTCCTGCCTCAGCCTCCCGAGTAGCTGGGATTACAGGCGCGTGCCACCATACCCGGCTAATTTTTTGTATTTTTAGTAGAGACGGGGTTTCACTGTGTTAGCCAGGATGGTCTCAATCTCCTGACCTTGTGATCCACCTGCCTCGGCCTCCCAAAGTGCTGGGATTACAGGCAAGAGCCTCCGTGCCCAGCTTGTCTCCTTTTAAAGGGTCCAGAAGAGAGCACTCCACAGTCTTTCCTGGTAATGCATTCCAGTGTTTCCACAGCCTGTGCAGTCGGGAAAGCCTAACGTCTACACTGAATCCCTCCTGCTGCAGTTTTTCTGTCTTGATGTTTCGGGCGCTCTAGCAGTGGAGTGGAAGTTAAGAGGCCTAGGTTATGTTTCCAGCTTACCCACTAACTTTCTCTGACACCTGGGGTAAGTCATGCAACCCGTCCATGTGCCTCAGTTCCCCTTCCCCCGGAATAGAAATTATTCCAGTCTTCCCCAGAGTCTGTAACATTGGGCTCTTGTGTCTTGATCAAGCACCTGTTGTTACTTCATTTGTCAGTGGTGCTTTATGAATGCGATCCCTCAGGTAGAGTGATCTGTAGGCCATCTTATGACATGCCTGTCAATCCCCTTCTGCCAGTGCCCCCAAGCTGAGAGAACTAACGTTTCCAACAGAGTTAATTATGAGTTAAAGTGTAAGTGTAATTTTCCACAATTAACCCAGTGATGATATATATAATATAAGAGAAATGCAGGTTCCTTTAGGACCTCTTTTGCTGTTCCTTTGTTCTTCACTAGCTGTTGTTCTCTGACACAGGCAGGGATGTGAAGGAAATCTAGTTAACTTAATTCCTTTGTCTTTGTAGCAGGCTGTCTGGTCAGAATGCACTCGTGATTGGGATTTGGCTCTCTAGGGGGTGGCTGTTGCCTGCCAGGGAAGCTGTTTTAAAACAAGTGATACCTAGGGAATAACTGGCAGCTCCAGGGAAAAGAATATACTAGCCAGACACCCTTTGAAGTCAGCCCCTCTGTTCCCCCCGCTTTTTCCTTTGATGCTAAATGTCAGGATTTCCTGGTAGTAATGTGTTGAATATAGGCATCTCAGCCCCTCCACCGTCTCCGTGCAGCTGCAGCGTTTTTTCCCCTCAAGGGAGAGCCACGAGGCCAATGATGATGACATGTTCTTTCAGTTTTGACTCGCCAGAGAGACTCTTTTCTTTGCCACTGGACCAGGGAATGTGGAGCTTTTGGAAAGTAGTGTGAAAGGAATGATCATGCTGCTGCTTTTCTTAGAGCTTGGAACTGTAGTGTAGCCCCCTTGCTCTGCGCTGTTGACGGTGTCGCCTTGGCAAGGAGCAGAATAACCAAGCCTGTCTGGCTGTTCCCAGCAGAGGCCGGGATGCTTCCAGGACTTCTTTGCCTATGGTTAACGCTGGTTAGTGGCATGAATAGCATTCATCTTTGTGTGAATAAAGAAACGTGGGCATGTGCCCTGCCTTGTAGGTCCAAAACACTGGCCTGCTTCTACCAGAAAACTGATAGGAGGAGAAACTGCAGACAGTTAAGAAGTAGCCATTTGTGTTTTTTATTCCAAAGGCCCCCTGTACATGAAGTTAACAGGGATGAAGAGCAGAGGGAGACTGGGCGAACTCAGGCATGTGGGACTTTGTAGAGATGTTTAATTGTAAAATTAGGTCCTGTTCATCCTAAATTCCTTTATTTTGTTTTGCTTTTTAATGACATTAAAAATTGTGGTCATGCTCTGCTATTTGTCTGTCACTGAGAGTCGAATGCTTTTCTTGTAGTACTCACTGGCCTACGCCTGCTTGAAGTTGGTGAATTACTCCTTCTTCTTCTGGCTGCCCTTTTATCTGAGTAACAACTTCGGCTGGAAGGAGGCGGAAGCCGACAAGCTGTCCATTTGGTACGACGTTGGAGGGATCATAGGTATGCCAGTGATGCGTCTTTTCCATAAAGAGTTAGTCACTAGTGATCTTTTACTGGGTTGTGAAATCTGGTCTCACTTAAAGTTTTATTACTTATTCTACAGCCATTTTCCCTAAACTGTCCTACTAGTAAACAGCCAAACTCTTAAAAAAAGAAAAAAGAAAAAAAAGAGGTCTGTAGAAAGAAGACCCAGCCTAAGGCAGCACTGTGATTTATTGGGCTCTTTTTTCTCAGTCCTTTGTTGATGGAGCTGTTCTTTTGTTTGGGGAAGCACATGGGAATCTCTTTAAATACAATCCTTTCCTGTGCTTTCTCAGTGGTGTCTTAGCTCTAAAGCTAATTGTATGTCAGAGATCCAAGTTAGAATGTGAACGTGTTCATTGTTATCTCTCTCCCACCTTCCCCACCATCCCTGGCCTAACCAGGGAGAATGCAGCAATCTCCCCTTATGTGGTGTCACTTATATATAATATTTTCAGAGAAAGAGAGAGAGACCATTCATATAACTTAGGTTACAGTATATCGTTATTGTTTTCTATTTTGTCAATTTCTATGCCTAACTCATAAATTAAACTTGATCATGGGTATGTACGTATAGAGAAAAACACAGTATGTATGGAGTTTGGTACTGCCTGTGGTTTCGGACATCCGTGGGGGTTGTGGAACATACCATGAGGATAAAGGGGAACTATACCTTAGTATGTAGATCATCAGGTCTTAGAGGCTGGAGTAACAGCAGGGATTAATTTTTGTGAATGTTTTTACAGTTGTTTCATTGTAAACAAAGATTTTAATAGTGGATTTTTGCTGTAGCTAGAAGTATGAACAAGGAAGTAATAAGTATGAAAAAGGAAGTAAGACAGATGAGCAGAATGCATTTTAATGGGTATTACTTACATGGCTAATACGCAGATCTTCAAAACCTTCAAAATGTTAACATTTAGAATTGTGGTGAGACTCAACGCCCCTGAGCTTGTGAAAGCACGCAGTCTATCCTAGGTGATCTGCTATTACTTTATTTGAACTTGGCTGCCCATATTCTTAAATCCAGAGCCAAAGGTGAGGTTGCCACCTTTAGATCTCACCATACTCTGTGTCCTCTGAAGTTAAAATTGTCCAGCTGCCTGCTGTCTGATGAGGACTCACCAGATGTCCCATAGCCCCTAGAACTCAGAGTAGGGCAGCATGTGACATTGTTGCTTGAAAGATTCACATCCCTGCTTTGCAAAGATCATGTCCTATTACTAAACCAGAACTGCTGAATTGTATTTTAGTGAATATTTACTAGCCACCTTTTTCTTTTTTTTGGAGACGGGGGTACTGTTCTGTTGCACATGCTGGGGTGCAGTGGCACAATGTTGGCTCACTGCAGCCACAACCTCCTGGGCTCAAGCGATCCTTCCACCTCAGCCCCCCAAGTAGCTGGGACTATAGTCATGCATCACCACACCCAGCTAATTTTTTTGTATTTTTTGTAGAGATGGGGTTTCACCATGTTGCCCAGGCTGGTCTCGAACTCCTGAGCTCAGGCAATTTGCGCACCTCAGCCCCCCAAAGTGCTTGGATTATAGGTGTGAGCCACTGTGCCCAGCTTCTGGCCTCCATAGACTGTAAGGCAAAGTTGTTTTTTTTTTTTTTCTTTTTTCGAGACAGAGTCTCACTCTGTTGCCAGGCGCCGGAGCACAGTGGCGTGATTTCAGCTCACTGAAACCTCCGCCTCCTGGGTTCAAGCAATTTTCCTGCCTCAGTCTCCCGAGTAGCTGGGACTATAGGCACATGCCACCACGCCCAGCTAATTTTTTTTTTGTATTTTTAATAGAGACAGGATTTCACCATGTTGGCCAGGATGGTCTTGATCTCTTGACCTCATGATCCACCCGCCTCAGCCTCCCAAAGTGCTGGGATTACAGGTGTGAGCCACCATGCCCGGCAGTTTTTTGTTTTTTAAGACACGGTCTTGCTCTGTTGCACAGGCTAGAGTGCAGTGGGACGATACAGCTCACTGAAGCCTCAGATTCCTGAGCTCAAGTGGCATGATATGGTTCACCACAACCTCAGCCCCCTAGCTCAACTAATCCTCCCGCCTCAGCCTCCCAAGTATCTGGGAATGTAGGCATGTGCTACCACGCCCAGCTAGTATATTTTTAGACTGGCTTTGAACCCCTGGCCTCAAGCAATCCCCTAGCCTTAGTCTCCCAAAGTGCTGGCATTATAGGTGTGAGTCACCGTGCCCAGCGAGGCATAGTTCTTAATTTATTATCTTTTAAATTAAAAAGAAAAATCAGAAATAACATTCACAGCTTATTTTTGTAAGGGATAGTGGGTGGGCTTTAACAGTTTCATGTTTTGCTGTCTGATTTGTGATATCCTGTCCCCTTTGGTCATCGTGGCGATTTAACAAACAGTTTATCTTCCTAAAAGGAAGTTATAGAGGACCCCTTTTCAGGGAGTCAGCCATATGTTTTGATAGACCAGTGTTAGGATCCTGTTAGGGAGACTAGAGGGTGGATGGGGAGCACACCTCAGATGACCGAGCTGCATTAGAAGTGATTTTGATTGCTCTTCACTCTGTGCTTGCAGGTGGAACATTGCAAGGCTTCATCTCTGACGTACTACAGAAGAGAGCGCCGGTTCTTGCCCTGAGTCTGCTTCTGGCGGTTGGGTCCCTCGTCGGGTATAGTCGTGAGTATCCCTTTGCAATTACTAATTCCTTTGCTTTCCTAATCTGATAGGAATAAGGCATTTGTCTGGAGTCAGTGATCAGCGCCAGGGAGAGCCTGGAGACCAGCTTTAAGGCCCAACATGCCACCTTCGTATTGTCCTGTGAATGCCTGGGAAACCTGTCATCACATCGTTTTATTTGTGTTGGGAGGAAACTGGCATCTCTTTTGCTTTGTTAATATGCTTAAAAGCTTGCTTGGGAGAGTATATGCTTTGTTTAGGGGAGGCTCCAGAGGCGGGCGTTATAGCCAATAAAACAATAAAAGGGGAACAGGTTTCAAAAGCGGAAAGATGGTAATTAGTAGGTTGGTATATGTCCCTTAAGATGCCGTTGAGACAGGAGTAGAGCTTTTCTTTAGCTTTTAGAAGTCTCGTTAGCTTGAGCACCAGCAAGAGGCAGACGTTACAAATCAGAGTTGAAAGAGGCAGAGAGACTTGTGTCTCTTTGTTGTCTCTGGGAGTGATTTGTGAGGTCACAGAGATTCAGATCTTTGCGTACTGTTGGCGGAGGCACGTGGAGTCTGCTTTTCAAGTCACTGTGGTTTGTCTGTGTCTTCCCTAACAGGTTCTCCAAACGATAAGTCCATCAATGCCTTTCTGATGACTGTTACAGGTACGGCACATGCCTCTGCTCCACTGTGTGTCTGTTACTCTGTCAATTCAGAGGAAAAAGGAAACTGCTTTTCTCTCTCAGTTTGAGTAGTACTGAAACCTTAATTACAGAGAATTCAAATTTTAAAATGAAAGATGTCTCCTTTTCCAGATTTCTTTTTCTCTGCTCTTTCTTCTTCTGCTCTCACTTGTAGAAGTGACTTAGAAAGATGCCACATGGGAGCCCAATTCACCAGCTTTCAAGAAAAAATCCACTATAGCTCGTGTGTCCTCCTGTGTTGGAATTGGTCAGCATTTTGTCACGTGAACACTAGATAAAATAGTTGGGTGCATTTAGGAAGCATGTTATAGAAAAATTATTATTTATTTATATTTTGAAATGGAGTCTTGCTCTGTTGCCCAGGCTGGAGTGCAGTGGCGCAATCTCAGCTCACTGCAACCTCCGCCTCCTGGGTTCAAGTGATTCTCGTGCTTCAGCCTTCCGAGTAGCTGGGATTATAGGTGTGCACCACCATGCCCGGCTAATTTTTGTATTTGTCGTAGAGATGGGGTTTCACCATGTTGCCCAGGCTGGTCTTGAATTCCTGACCTCAGGTGATCTGCCCGTCTTGGCCTCCCAAAATACTGGGATTACAGGCATTTGCTACCATGCCCAGCCAGAAAAATTACTAATTTTAAACTTTATTTTTATTTTTGAGAGGGAATCTCGCTCTTGTTGCCCAGGCTGGGCCTCAGTAGGTGGCACTCTTGTGCTGTAGAACACTGTACTGAGAGCTCAGGGGCTCCTGTCTCCTCTCAGGGCCAGCTGATACATCCCAT
>NW_016107575.1:1552405-1568610 GCF_001604975.1 Cebus imitator | reverse complement strand
GATACATCCCATTGTGGAAGGACCCTCCATTTTTTTCAGTCCTTTTTTTTACTTATACTTCTAGATTCTGTCTGCAAATAAGCTAAAACCTCATGAGACAGACAGACCCTTCTGCCCCAGCCCACCACTCCCTTCTTTCCAGGCTGAACTTGGTATTCCATGGCAGGGGGTGCTTCTTGTTATCCCCACCTGGCATGTGGACACCACCTTTGCTGTCTCCCGTCTCCCTCTCCCAGACACTCTACTGCATACACGTTCCTTCCTGGGCCCCACCAGACATGGCCATGGACTCTGCAGCTGCTTCTGAATCACTTGCTCTGCTTCCTGTGTGTCCAAAAATCTATGACTGTATCTCAAAGGGCGGCTCATGAATGTCGGCTATCAGAATCATCTGGGATACTCATTAAAGTACAGAACACCAAGTGTACTGCAGACTCACTGAGTTAGAACCTACGGATCTATATTTTCAACAAGCCTTTTTGGTAATTGTTCTGCACTTGGATGTTTGAGATCCCTACGCTAAGATTGGCCTGCTATACTTAGTCAGAACTATTTACATTGACCTTTTTTTTTTTTTTTTTTTTTTTGTTTTTTTTTTTTTTGGCACAAATTGAGGCTTTCTCTGGGACAGGTATCTCTTTTCTGGGACAGTCGTGAATTATGCCTCTTCTAGGATATGCCACTACAGATCACAGAGTATGAATTTTGTAAAAATATGGATTTGAGAGTCATCTGTATGGATAAAAATAGTTGAACCTGTGGAAGTGGGTTTTTTATGTAATGGGAAAAAGAATGCTGGCCAAGCCTCAGGGAATGCCCAGTGGTCAAAGAAAGAGGAAGACAGCAGAGTAACCTGTAGTCAGGAGAGCTGTGTTTGAGAAGGTGTTAGTAAGGTCATGGACGCAGAGAGGTCAGGAGAAGGAGAACTGAGGGATTTGTCTCTTAGGCTCTTAGTTGTGACATCTAGGAGGTCATTAATGGCCTTGAAGATTGTTGTTGCTTCCTTGGTGGGGGTGAATTGCTGATGTCTGATTGCTAGTGGTTAATGAGAGAGCAAGTATTGAGGTAAAGTAAGGCATCTTAATACATTGACTACCTAGCCGTGTTTGAATAGTCTGTATACACTTGTTAATGTCTGTTCTTCCCACTGTAATGTAAGCTTCCTGAGTGCAGCATTTTGTGTATGTTCTTCCATGGCCGTTGTACCTAGTGCAGTGCCTGGCACACAGTAGACATTACTTGTGGAATGATTGTAGAATGAATGACTGATAGGCTTAGTATATTTTACTGTAAGACTAAAGGGCAAAAAACCCAAACAAACAAAAACCTTAGCAAAGGCTTGAGAAATGTGCTTACCTGATCATGCTCTGGTGTGGGAATCAAAAAATGCTCCTAGCCATCAGTCCCGACAGCTTCATCTATGGGGTAGAGAGTGACTGCATTAGGCACCCTTTTTCAACATTATATTATTTGAAGTTATCTTTCTTTACGAATGTTTTCTTCACAAACTAAATGGGTGGATAATAATGAGTATTTCAGGAAGTTTGCTTTTATTTAGAGCGCCTCACCTGCCAGTACCTAGATCCCTCACTGTGAACTCGGGTCCTAGACTGACCTTCGTGGTTGGGGAAGCATGTCCCGAGTAGATCATTGTTAGCTTTACTCATTCCTCTTCCATGGTGAGTTTTGAATGATTTCCCATCCCAAACTCTGTGACTTAGTGTTAAACACTGTCAGTCCTTTTCTTAGCCAGTATACCAACTTACCCTGAATAACTTTGTTGCCCCCATCTTTCCCTGACTTCCCAAGTAAAGAATTGTTTCTCCTTCAGGTTGCCATGGCGGTTGATGTGGTCCTCTGGTAGGCACCTGTCTTGGTGTAAAGGTGATACACCATGGCAAGTGCTCTGCTTGCTGCCTTCATTTTTGTGTTTCCAATGCTTAGTGCTTTTTTTTGACACATACTGGGGGTTCAGTAAGATTCAATTGCAGTATCTGCCCAAGAGAAATGAGAACAAATGTCCACATTAAAACTTGTGCATGAGGCTGGGTGTGGTGGCTCATGCCTGTAATCCCAGCACTTTGGGAGGCCAAGGCAGGAGGATTGCTGAGGCCAGGAGTTCAAGACCAGCCTGAGCAACATAGTGAGACCCTCATCTCTACAAAAAAATAAAAAATTAGCCGGGCATCGTGATGTGTGCCTGTCCCAACTACTTGGGAGGCTGAGACGGGAGGATTGCTTGAGCCTGGGAAGTCAAGGCTGCAGTGAGCCATGATCACACCACTCCATTCCAGCCTGGGTGACAGACTCAGACCCTGTCTCTCTATTTTTAGTTGTTTTTGCGGCAGGGTCTGGCTCTGTCACCCAGGCTGGAGTGCAGTGGCACAATCTTGGTTCACTGCAACCTCTGCCTTCTGGGGCTCAAGCGATTTTCCCACCTCAGCCTCCCAAATAGCTAGGACTGCAGGTATGCACCACCACACCCAGCTAAGTTTTGTATTTTTTTTAGAGATGGGGTTTCACCACATTGCCCAGACTGGTCTTAAACTCTTGGAATGAAGTGATCCTCCTGCCTCAGATTTCCAAAGTGCTAGGATTATAGGAATAAGCCACTTTGCTTGGCCGAGACTCTGTCTCAAAAAAAAAAAAAAAAAAAAAAAAAAAGGCAAAGTTGCAGTCCGAGTTTGGAGCACCCCTGTGCTTCCTTTAATGGATGATTAGATCTCTGCTTTTTTGCTTCACATGATGTGATCTAATATAAATCACACAGTTGTTCTGCATTAATTTTTTTCATATGTACATTTCAGTAATAATGTGATCAAATAATATGGGTTGCCCTTTTGTGTCTGTGACCAAACTGATTTTTGACAAAGGTACCAGGACCATTCAATGGGGAAAGGATGGTCTCTCAGTAAGTAATATTGGGATAACTGGTATCCACGTGAAGAGAATGAAGTTGGAGCTGAGGAGTAGGGGAGGAAAGAAAAGAAAAAAGAATGAAGGGCCAGGTGCAGTGGCTCATACCTGTTATCCTAGCACTTTGGGAAGCCAAGGCGGGTGGATCGTGAGGTCAGGAGTTTGAGACCAGCCTGGCCAACATGGTGAAACTCTGTCTCTACTAAAAATACAAAAATTAGCCAGGGATGGTGGATCGAGCCTGTAATCCCAGCTACTTGGGAGGCTGAGGCAGGAGAATCGCTGGAACCTGGGATATGGAGGTTGCAGTGAGTGGAGATTGCCCCACTGCACTCTAGCCTGGGCGACAGAGCAAGACTCCATCTCCAAAAAAAAAAAAAAAAAAAGGACTGAAGTTCTAATGCAGTCTACCTCGAAAGCATTATGCTAAGTGAAACAAACCAGACATAAAAGGACAAATACTGTTATTCCATTTACACAAAATATCTACAATAGGCCAATCCATAGAACCAGAAAGATGAGGTTACCAGGGGCTGGGGAGTTGGGCAGTTAATTGCTTAATAGGTACAGAGTTTCTGTTTGGATGATGAAAAAGTTTGGAAATAGATGGTGGTGATGGTTGTATGAGTGTAACTGACACCAATGGATTGTACACTTAAACATGGTTAAAATGGCAAATTTTATGTCAGTTATATCTTAACCATAATAAGATAAAAAAAGAAAATGGGTTAAATAAGTGCAATTAGATCCTTTTCAATAATTGAAAGAAAAGTAAAAGAATATGCTGCAGAATGTGAAGGTAGTGTAGCAGTACTATAAGCAAACGGCGTAATTGGAAAATGAGTGGCATACTTAAGGACAAATGGTTTTGGAAGCATCAATTATAGTACCTTTCATTGGAAGAAAGAATGATTAAATGGGAGTGGCTTTCGGATGTTCATCTTCCTCTCTAAATAGCAAAGTGAATAAAAATAAACCTGAACTGACAACTTCTGTCATACAGTTTTTCCATTTGGACTCTGCATGCTTACAAAATGAGGCCATTAATCACAGCAGGTACATGTATGTGGAAGAGCTTGGTAAACTTCAAAACATACAAACCCTGCTCCCTTCTTATTTTCTAAAATAGCCGTGTTTAATCTACTTTATAAAGAATTATATTGTATTTTTTTCTCCCTTTTAGTATTTAGTGTCTCTGATCCGGGACAAGCTAGGATGGATGTGGGTTTTCTACTTTTTCATTCTCATGGTAAGTGTGTGCCCTTTAAAAAAAAAAAAGTCATTTTTCTTATTAAGTTGAAAGCATTTACTTAAGTCATTTCTTGAAACCAGCAAAACTGCTGATTGCTTTAAAAGGCCCCTTTATGAAAAGTAACATTTTATTAATCTAAAAGACACATTGTTCTTTTTTTTTTTTTTTTTTTTGAGACAGAGTCTTGCTCTGTCACGCAGGCTGGAGTGCGGTGGTGTGATCTCGGCTCATTGCAGCCTCCGCCTACCAGGTTCAAGTGATTCTTCCACCTCAGCCTCCTGAGCTGCTGGGATTCCAGTCACCTGCCACCACTCCTGGCTAATTTTTGTATGTTTAGTAGAGATGGGGTTTTACCATATTGGCCAGGCTGGTTTTGAACTCCTGACCTCAGGTGATCCACCCGCCTCGTCCTCCCAAAGTGCTGGGATTACAGTGTGAGCCACCACACCTGGCCTCACAGTCTTCTTTTTAAGAAAGAAAAAGGCTCTCAGTTTGCTCTTGACCTCTGTCTAATGAATATTGCCATTTATTATTTCAGAAAAACAACAATAAGAGACTTATTTAAAGAATCAACAGCCCCAAATCAGTGTACTCTTCCAGGCTACCCTCTATCTGCAGAATATAATTTGGAAATTCTGAAGCAAATTACAATGTACACTAAGCAACACAGAGTTAAAACAGAAGCATTGCTGTAATTAACACTGTTACGTATCTTGGTTCTAAAATAGTGGTAGTTTCTTGAGGAAATATTTATTATGCCCTAGACATTCTTGGCTGGGATTCAGTACTTTCTTGGAAATAGCCAATACAGAATAAGGCCTTGTTTTTATTTATTTATTTATTTTGAGACAGGGTCTCATTCTGTCATCCAGGCTGAAGTTCAGTGGCACAATCACAGCTCACTACAGCCTTGACCTCCTGGGATCAGGTGGTCCTCCCACCTCAGCCTCCTGATTAGCTGGGACTACAGGTGTGTGCCACCACGCCTTGCTAACTTCTTGAATTTTTTGTAGAGGGGGTTTCGCCATGTTGCCTAGGCTGGTCTTAAACTCCTGAGGCTTTGTGCTTTTAAAATGTTGCTCTCGAGGCCGGGCGCATTGGCTCACACCTGTAATCCCAGCACTTTGGGAGGCCAGGGCGGGCAGATCACGAGGTCAAGAGATCGAGACCATTCTGACCAATATGGTGAAGCCCCATCTCTTCTAAAAATACAGAAATTAGCTGGGCATGCTGGCACGTGCCTGTAGTTCCAGCTACTCAGGAGACAGGCAGGAGAATCACTTGAACCCGGGAGGTGGAGGTTGCAGTGAGCCGAGATGGTGCCACTGCACTTCAGCCAGACTCTGTTTCAAAAAAAAAAAAAAAGACAAGTTGCTCTCTGTTATGAGCTGTGACATACGCAGGCACGTTATTGATGGGACAGTGCTCAAGACAGGACGACTACCTGAGAGAGTCTGGAATGTACCAGGATGCACTCAGTATCATGTCCTCCAGTCCAGGGCGGTGTAATTGAAGGCAGCCTCTGCCACCCCTGCTCCAGGCAGCTGTCCTCTTGCCTTGTTCAAGGAGCCCTGGGATAGTCCAACTCCAGGAATTCCTCGGAGCTTTCATCTAATTCCCATCTAGCTTCCAAAGACTGGGCCATATAACTTGTGTTCCATTTCTGACATCCATGCTAAGTAGAGGGAAGGATCTTCTGATGAGCTTTCTGGTGTGATCGTACTAGGAATTGTGGTAGAGAGAAACTTGATCTATGATAAGGATCATTGTTGTTAATCTGTGCCTCTGGTCTCAATTCTCTGCTCTGCCTGTGGCAAATTATTTGTGTACTTCATTCTTTTTTTGGCAACTGAAATGTGATGTTAAGTGTTTTGTACTATTAGCCCTAATTTTCAAAATCATTTTCTAATTCATTGAAGATTAAACGTTATCTTTGTATGAAGTCAAAATGAATGTAATTGTCCAAATCTATTATTATGTTCAAAACATGACGCTCTAACAAATAATTAAACTGTTGCTGTATATTTAATACAATTTTCTCTTCACAGACAAGTTGTACAATTGTGTTTATCTCGCCGTTAATAGTGAAGGAAATATTCTCTCTCATGCGAAGGAGACAAGCTCACATATTGAGGGAGTGACTGGTGCCCGAGAGACAGAACAATGTCAGCCACATGAGGACCATTAGGGCTTCGAATCTGCCCTATTCGGGGTTTGTCCAGGAGCTCCAGCATGACCTTGGACTGTCAGACCGTCTCAACACTGCCAGCCACCTGAGATCTGACCAGCCGTGAAGGCTGCGCTAGTTTTTTACACTACAGGAATTACTGTTGACGATTTTTGTTGTTGTTTCATGAATGTGCAGAATGACCTCTGACTCTGCCATCGTCTTTGTTTGGCACGTTGAGGTTTAGCCTTAACTGTTGTTTTGGACTTGGACTTTCTCTAGCCTGGAAAATTGAGTGAACAGGAGGGAAAGCCACGCGTGGTTTGTATTGGTGATTTGTTCCACAAATGGAAGAGATCATTGCATTTCACTTTGGTAATGAAGTTTACGTAGAGTGGCTGATCTTTCAAGCATCAAATCCTGATAAAATGCTCAAGCTGGACTGAGCTGCAAGCCTGCCTTGGACAAAGAATCCCTCTGTTCACCGTGGTGGGAAAGCTCACACCACATGCCTCCTGACTGGCTCAGCCACTCTGTCTGATCTCAAAGCCATTCAGCCCAGAAGCACAAATATCTTCAAATTATTGTCAACTTGTTCTCCTCCATCTTCATTCAAATGAGCTTGGACTCCTGGAAGTATTTAGTCTTCCTTTCAAGGACATCAGTTATCTTGAACATTCCGATGTGTAACTCGCAACTCAAGCACTCAGCCCCAGATTTGTTGTCTGGGAACCTTAGGATCCTCTAGGATGCTAATCTGCTTAGTCTATTTTTAGAGGATTGATCTCTGGCACAGCCGGGTTTATGGAGTTACCTCAGCAGAAGACTAGAATTAGAGAAAAGGGAAAGACCTTTTGTTCTAGTAAGTGTCAAGTACAGATGCGCTTTGCCCTATGATGGGGTTATGTCCCAGTAAACCCATCGGAAGTCAAATGTATTTCGTACACCTGATCTACTGGACGTCATAGCTTGCCTCACCTACCCTATATACTCAGAACACTTAGATCAGCCTACAGTTGGGCAGAATCATCTAACACAAACTCTATTTTATAATCAAGTGTTGAATATATCATGTCATTTATTGACTACTGTACATTATGTTGAAATTGCAACCATTTCGCACCACTGTAAAGTCCAAACATCAGAAGCTGAGGACTATCTGTGACATTGAATCACATTAATGGATTACCAGGACCTGCGGGGTATTCATTCTTTAGAAAAATATATATATCTTCAGGGCTGTGAATTCTGTACTAGTGATCAATATTTTAAGATCCTTCTGTATACATATATATATATATATATATATATTTTTTTTTTAATTATATAAGCAAGCTAGGAGGAGAATGTGCAATTTTGAGGGATTCCTAATTTGCATTGGGTTAGGGAATATTTTTCAACCTCTTGCTTTATACTCTGATATGGGGTGTGTTTATGAACTTGTTGATGTTATTTAATCATGCAGATTTCCAATCAGTGTATTGCTTATTTACTGACAAAAAGGGAAAATACGAAACACAGAAAAGGACAATAAACTGACTTTCATAATAAATCTCCATTTCGTTATTGAAATCTATATATCGTGAGGGCTGAGATTCAGAACGTTATCAGTGCCATAGTGTTTCCCAATCCTGAGTGCTCCCGGGTGAGCTCACGCGACCCCACAGCATTGCTGGGTCACATGCTCCTTCACCTGAGGCGCTGGGGTGGCTTCGTTTCCATCTGTTCTGTGAAAAGCATGCCCTTTCCCATTGTGGAAGACTGTGCTCCGTGTGGATGAATCGCCCGGTTGTAAGTTGAGAGCCGCCTGTTTTCTTATTGAACCTCTTGTCTGGCATTGGCCTCGGAGTTTTCTTTCCAGTTGCACTGTGGATGTGGTCTCATCTTAGTGTCCCCACGCTAGCCAGTGTTTTCTTACCCAGTTGAACCTTAGGTCGGTGACTGTTCCCCTGACCTTTCTATGTTCCCTGAGCTGTACTGAAAGGAAACATTTCTACATTTTTTTTCTTTTTGAGACAATTTTGAGACAAAAGTCTTGCTCTGTCACCCAGGCTGGAGTACAGTGGCACGATCACAGCTCACTGCAGCCTTGACCTCCTGGACTCAAAAGTGATCCTCCTGCCTCAGCTCCCAAGGAGCTGGGACTAGCCTCCCACGTAGCTGGACTGTGTGCCACCATGCCCAGCTAATTATTTTCAGTCTTTTTATTTTTTGTAGACACAAAGTTTCACTGTTACCCAGGCTGGTCTCAAACTCCTGGGCTGAAGCGATCCTCTTACCTTGGCCTCCCCAAGTGCTGGGATAACAGGCATGAGCCACTGCGCCCTGCCTGAAATGAAATTACAAATAAATGCTCAGCACTGGACAAAATGAAATAAGGATATATTTCCTTATTCTAGTTCTGCCAGTCTGCACAGGATTTAACTTTTTGGGTTTTTTTTAGATGGAATCTCAATCTGTCGCCCAGGCTGGAGTGCAGTGGCGTGATCTTAGCTTACTGCAACCTCCACTTCCTGGGTTCAAGCAATTTTCCTGCCTCAGTCTCGCAAGTAGCTGGGATTACAGGCACAAGCCACCATGCCTGGCTAATTTTTATATTTTTAGTAGAGACGGGGTTTTGCCATATTGGCCAGGCTGGTCTTGAACTCCTCAAGTGATCTGCCCACCTTGGTCTCCCAAAGTGCTGAGATTGCAGTCGTGAGCCACCATGTCCAGCCAGGATTTAACTTTAATGAACACCTGAGAGTTCACTTTATTTTCTTCTTAATATCTTCTCCCTTGAAAAGGGAAGAGAAAGCCATAGTGAAAGCTAACTTGAAAATGTATCCTTTCCTCACAGCCAGATCTCATGCTCCCTAGGTTGAGATAAAATGTTGCATTTTGCCTTTTCTTTTCAGAAATTGTTTTTTTTTTTTCCTTGCAGTTTCAAAGGAGGAAATGTCTCTCCTCACTCCTGTTTATTCCATCCTTTCCTGTTTCCCAAGGAACCAGAGTGCCACAGCATCCATGCAGAAGCTTTGGAGGAGCTGCCGTGCCTCATGATGTTCTGTGGGATGGAGAATGTGCAATGCTGTCAGCCCTTTCCCCTTCCCTTTTCCTTTTTTTTTTTTTTTTTTTTTTTTTTTGAGATAGGGTCTTACTCTGTTGCCCAGGCTGGAGTGCAGTGGTACGACCATGGCTCACTGCAGACTCAACTTCCTGGGCTCAAGCAATTCTCCCACCTTGGTCTCACTCTGAGCAGCTGGGGCTACTGGTGCACACCACCACACCCAGCTAATTAAAAAATTTTTTTTTGTAGAGAAGGGTTTTTGCCATGTTTTCCAGCCTGGTCTCAAACTCCTGAGCTCAAGTGATCTGCCCACCTCGGCCTCCCAAATTGCTGGGATTACGGGCATGAGCCACCGCACCCAGCCCCCTTCAAAACCTCCAGAAGTCCTCCTGCCTCCCAAATCAATATGTGGTAAAGCCTTTTGTTTTCCCTACTGGCTTTTCTGACTAATGTCCTAGTTTTCTTTTTGCAGCTAAACCCTTTGAGTTTACAGACAGTGTCTGCTGCCTTCCTGTCTTTACTACTGATTTCCTCCTCAACAAGGCAACTGTTTATCTGTTCTCCCAGGACAGTCCTGGTTTATACCTGTCATTCACCATAATCATCAATGGCACTTCCTTTTGCTCTCCAAGTGTCTTGGTTTGAACCCCTTATCCCGAGCCTCTGGCCTCCTATCACCCTACAGAAACCATGCATGAGGGTCATTGAATTTTAAGACTTTTTTCCCCTCATCCCTTAGTTGTGCTTGACACCTGTAACCACTTCATCTTTCTCAGGACTTTTTATTCTTTGGCTTCTCTGGCATTTTAATTTATCGAATCTTCTTATAGACTATCCCTTTTCCTGAGTTCTCTTGTCTGCTCACCCCTGTGCTGGTTTTCTTTCTACTTTCCCCGATGAACTTTTTTTTTCTTCTCCGAGACGGAGTCTTGCTCTGCCGCCCAGGTTGGAGTAAGTGGCCTGATCTTGGCTCACTACAAACTCCGCTTCCCAGGTTCAAGCAGTTCTACCTCAGCCTCTTGAGTAGCTGGGATTATAGGCTCGCACCATCATGCCCGGCTAATTTTTGCATTTTTAGTAGAGACGACGTTTCATCATGTTGGCCAGGATGGTCTCAATCTCTTGACCTTGTGATCTGCCCTCCTCAACCTCCCAAAGTGCTGCAATTATAGGCATGAGCCACTGCACCTGACTGCAATGAGCTATTTTTGTAATCTACCAATAACTCTGTCAAGTACTTATTGAACAAGAAGCCACTAGAGAGAGGAATGGCATCTGTTTGTTAATGACTGTCTGGTGTATAGTTAAGAAAGCCCGTCTCAGGGGAGGGGAATGGGCTCGACTTATATAATCCCAACCTCTTCTCCCTTCCCCACATTGACCACTCTGCCAATTGCTGCACTGGTAGTTTTCAACTCTTTAGGTCATAAACGCTTTTGAGATTCTGAAAGCCACTTAACCTCTCCCCAGACTGAAATGCCTATATGAGAAAATATTCACAATTTTCTTACTGAGTGTTCATGGCCAAATCTTGAAGCCCATCATTGGACCACAAAGTTAGAAACCTTGGTCAGGAGAATCAGGTGCCTGGGATTGAGATTCTGCAGAATTCAGTTTCACTCGCTTTCTGTACCGACTCTCCCGTTGGCTGTCTACATGAACCTTCCGCAGCATCAGACCAGTTAGCTCATTACTCACTGCAAATGGCAGTTGTGCATTCGTACCTTCTTGTCTTGATTAACACCTCTCTGTCATACCCCTTTTTTGCTCCCAGCTTTGTGAATCTTAATTTTTCCCTCAAGGCTTGGCCAGGCACCATTTTCTCTGAGGAACCTTCCCGAACCAGCCTCGGCCCTTCCTCCTCTACCATCGCTCCTTCTCTTGGTGGTAATGTCAGTGTTGCTTATTTGGTGGTTAGCTGTTTCTGTCTTCCCTATTTTTGTATCTAACTCCCCAGGGAGACTGCTGCTCTTTTTCTGCAGTGCCCAGCTCCTCACATGGTTGGTGCAGAATAAATGTGGAGCGTGTTGGGAAGGGCGGAAGGAAGATTCGAGAGTGGAAGGTGGGCAGAGCAGACCAGGGCAAAGTGCCTCCCTGACCCTACTACGCACTGTCTCGCCACCTGCCTTACACAGGATGCCGCACACCTGCAATGAATGGCCGCAGACTGTCGGCACTGCCCAGGTTCTCAGCTACATGGCTTCTGAGTGCATTCTCCTCTCCTCTGGCTCTTGGCAGCCTCACCAGCTCTCCCTGAGGGCTCAGCAGCAGTGAATAGTGAGCTCTTTTGCTCCAGTACGAATCTCCATGTTATTCAAGCTACTCTCTTTATTCCTGCTGTGTGTTTTTACTTGGCCTGTCCCTTCCAAGCATTCAAACTCTCTTCATCCCTCATAGTCCCCTTTGGTGCCCCGCCTCCATGAAGCTTTTCCTGATAGCCCTACTACTAATGCTCTTTTCCTTCGGGAAACCTCTCTTGAGAGTCCTTATCCATAGACCACACAGTCTGCCCCAGGCTGATTGGTTTTATTGCCTTATTTTGTTCTCCATTGTTTTTGGCTAAGTTGTCATTTCCTCAATTAGAGTGAGTCACATAAGTGAGGACCCTGGCCCTGGACACAGCACCCATTTCATTACTGGCTGATTTTCCTTCCCACCTTGTCTCTTCTGTCTTTGCCTTTAGAGTCAATGCCATTTCCTTGTGCTTTTCTTTAGGCCATTTCTGGTGACATAAAGTTTGTTTCAACTTACATCTAGAATAAATCAAATTAAATGTGAAATACTGGGTGGGCATGATGGCTCATGCCTGTAATCCCAGCACTTTGGGAGGCTGAGGTGGGCGTATCACTTGAGGTTAGGAGTTCAAGACCAACCTGGCCAACATGATGAAACCCTGTTTCTACTAAAAAATTAGCTGGGTGTGGTGGTGGGTGCCTGTAATCCTAGTGACTCTGGAGACTGAGGCAGGAGAATCACTTCAACTCAGGAGGCAGAGGCTGCGGTGAGCCAAGATCGTGCCACTGCACTCCAGCCTGGGTGAAATACTGATATTTACATATACATGATCATGGATAATACAAATCACTTCAATGGTTTTATATTTGTGTGTGTGTTATGTGCAGCGTAAGAGTGATATGTTACTATGTGACTTTTTGGAAGTAAGAACATATGCATGTTACATAGTTAATTGAATAACTTGAAAAGTTATCTCATACTTGAAAAGTTCTGTACGGGACACCCAAGGTGTGGTCTTCCAGCCATTAGTGAAATAATGCTTCATTGGTGGATGCATCTTTAAAAACTGATGTTATTCACCACTCTGTTTTATCCCCGTCACATTCTGAGGTCTGCAGGTGGTTCTGTAGTTTATGTGTGAGAACCAAGATTTAGAGAGTGTAAGTGACTTGCTGGGAGTCCAATCATCTAAATAACAGAACCAGGATGGAATTAAAACCCAATTTTTTGTTCCCATTTATTTATTTTATTGCATTTTAGGTTTTGGGGTACATGTGAAGAACATGCAAAATTGTTGCATAGGAACACACGTGGCAGTGTGATTTGCTGCCTTCCTCCCCATCACCTACATCTGGCATTTCTCCCCTTGCTATCTCTCCCCAGCTTCCCACCCCCCACCGTCCCTCCCGTATTTCCCCCCAACTGACCCCAGTGTGTAGTGCTCCCCTCCCTGTGTCCATGTGTTCTCATTGTTCAACACCCGCCTATGAGTGAGAACAAGTGGTGTTTTAAAACCCAATTTTTAAAATTTAACTTCAGTGGCTTTTTTTCTGCCATGCAGCCTCTCCGTTAATTGACTCTTCCCCTGGGCTTACTTCCAAGGTGTAAATTGGGTGAACAGTTCTCATCTTTCTCTAGGGCCAGAGTCCCACGGGTGAGCAGAACTGTCATATCTGTGCCTTTGTGTGGAAACCACCTGTGCCCTGTTCCTGGTGCTGGGCTGTGGCCCCACGGGGATGTCCGGGCCACCCTGGCTGACTGGCCTTGGCCTCTCTTTAGGCGGCCTTCTGCACTAGATTTGCCTTATTATTATCTTTTGAGATGGAGTTTCTTCTTGTTGCCCAGGCTGGAGTGCAGTGGCACAATCTCAGCTCACTGCAGCCTCTACCTCCTGGATTCAAGTGATTCTCCTGCCCCAGCCTCCCGAGTAGCTGCGATCACAGGTGCCAGCCACCACACCCAGCTAATTTTGTATTTTTAGTAGAGATGGGGTTTCACCCTGTTGCCCCGGCTGGTCTTGAACTCCTGACCTCAGGTGATCCACCTTGGCCTCTCAAAGTGCTGGGATTATAGGTGTGAGCCACCACACCAGGCCTAGGGTGGCCTTTTTAAACAGCACCTCTTCACGCTTTTTCCTGCATCTTCTGTTTGAGTGTACGAGTTGCACCACCTACTTCATAAACTGCTGCGTTAGTGTTTCTCCCCCATTCCATGTCTGCACAGTCAGAAGAGGTGTGACTGTTTCTTGTGCCCGGTTGACCCAGGTCTGACTTGGGTCCCTGCTCAGGCACCCCTCTTTCTAACAAATGTTGAATTGACCTTGAACGAGATTGTTGCTTCTAAAATGCTGTTGGTCAGCTTTTTACTGCTTCTTCTTGCCCTCTGTTTATGGAATTTTTGTTTTCTTTTTGTCCTTTCATAAATTAAACAAAAAGTAGCAGAATTGTTTGAAACTGTTTTTAATCCCCTTTAACACTGTGGCACAGGAAGCTGTCATGAAACACAGATAAAAGGGCTACCCTGTTGGACAGGAATGTTCTTTGGATTTAATGGGATAATTGTATTTAGGTAAAACCTTTCATCTGAGGACTTCAAAGGCCTTTACCTTGTTTAGCAGTTATTATCACACCCAACAGAGTGACATTAGGGTACCACGCTCCTAGATTTTGTGTGTGTGTGTGTGTGTGTGTGTGTGTGCATTTGCTTATTTATTTAGCATTTTGTTTGTTTTCTTAGGCTCACCATGGAGTCTCAGGAACCTAACAGCCTTGCAGTTGATTTCCATTAAAAAATCTACCTAACAAATAGCAGACACAACTGGCCTCTGTGTCCTGGAATGAAATGTTAATTAGGTTATAAAATAAAGAGCAGCCATTCTGGAGCCAGGAAGGTGGGGCTGGGAGCGGCAAGAGTAGTGACCAAGGTACCCAGAGAGCGCTGCTTCCCCACCTGCCCCTGGTGGGTTTTACCTTTATTGCTTCTACTCTGGTTCCGAAAAGAGATTCTTCTGTGAATAGAGAGTCTAGAGCCACATACTCCCCCTTAACAGATTTTTTTGTTCGTTTTTTGAGACAGAGTCTCGCTCTCTTACCCAGACTGGAGTGCAGTGGCGCAATCTCAGCTCACTGCAGCCTCTGCCTCCTGGGTTCAAGCGATTCTTGTGCCTCAGCCTCCTGAGTAGCTGGGATTACAGGCGTCTGCCACCACACCCAGCTAATTTTTGTGTTTTTAGTAGAGACAGGGTTTCACCATGTTGCCCGGGCTGGTCTTGAGCCCCTGACATCAGGTGATCCGCCTGCTTCAGCCTCCTAAAGTGCTGAGATTATAGGCACGAGTCACCGCACCTGGCCAACGGATCTTTTGAGTATGCCTGTGTCAGAAGGAATAAGTTAAACTAAGGCCAAGCCCCGCCCCACCCTTCCAGCCCCATTCTCTGCAATCCGTTAGAGCCCATTGGCACAGCCTCTGGATAAAGGGATTGGATCAGTGGTGAAGGGAAGAAGCTTTCAGAGAAAAGCCTGGTAAGAGTGGCCGTGGGATGCCCTGTACTGTCCCCTTTGCGGTCCCCTTCCATGTGTATCTGGTCTGGAGCTGTGGCCCAGCCATGTCACTTTCTCCCAGCTCCTTTAATGCTGCAGGGTCGTCGTGAAAGAGGGTTTTTTTTCTTTTTTTTGATATGGAGTCTCGTACTGTCGGCCGCCCTATGGTGCAGTGGCGCAATCTTGGCTCACTGCAACCTGAGAGAAGGAGATTTTTATACCATTGGTTATGTTTTCCTTCCCAAGGAAGCAGTTCCTGCCCTGTGAAAACCTTTTCCCCATGGCAGGCCGTACACACCTCGTGGCTCAGCAGGGGGAGACAAAGTCCCAGACACTTCACTTGCCTGAAGGAAAGTGCGGTGCGCTCTTATTTCAGTCTGTTTATATCCGTTTATTTAGACGCCCTCCTGGCCAGTTATTCTCTCTCTGTTTCCCCTCTGTGTAAGTCCTCAGTTCCCTCCCCTGGCCCCCTATGTCTGCTGCTAACCCCCCAGTCCCTTGTACTGGAAGATGCAGAGGACCTGGAGATTGTCCACTGAGGCAATTCAGCCTCAGAATCCCCCGGCTCAGCCTGTGCTAAAGTCTCAGGTGAGGAGCCTTAACTTCACTCGAAATCTCACTCCCTTATATTAGCTCTGTCCACCTTTTTCTTCAGCCTTGATGTCTCCAGACCTCTGAACTGAGGCAGCTGGGGAAGCAGAGAGCTTCAGTCACCCCCTTCACCCCTCACAGCTGGGATCCCTCTACCATGAAAGCTGAACAGAGTCTCTGAATGGACGGTCCACCTATTGCAACCCACATTATCTTCCACCAACTCTTCCTTCTATCATCTGGAATCCAGCTTTGAATTGAGTTTAGAGCTCAGTTGGCTTCCTCCCTCCCTGGTGTGTGAATTCCTTTGTGTCATCTCTACCAGCTGGCCACTAACCTGTCCATGGAAACTGTCCCCTTTCAGGGACAGAGCATGCCCTCCTGGGGAGACCATTGCATTGTTGGAGAGCTCCGATGGTTAGAATGGTCATTATCCTATTCACTGAGAATCTTTTT
>NW_016107575.1:1551057-1552350 GCF_001604975.1 Cebus imitator | reverse complement strand
CTGGGTTCAGGCAATTCTCCTGCCTCAGCCTCCTGAGTAGCTGGGATTACAGGCATGTGCCACCATGCCCAGCTAATTTTTTGTAGTTTTAGTAGAGACGGGGTTTCACCATGTTGACCTGGATGGTCTCGATCTCTTGACCTCATGATCCACCCGCCTCGGCCTCCCAAAGTGCTGGGATTACAGGCTTGAGCCACCGCGCCCGGCCTCACTGAGAATCTTAATGATTTCTTCCATTGGTCATAGGAAGAAGCAACACAAATGTGTATTTTCTCTCGAGATATATACATGTGTGTATGTATATTTTCCCTTGTTTACATTGAAGGACTAACTCAATATATTTGAAGACGACAATTTTTTTTTTTTTGAGACGGAGTCTAACTCTGTGCCCAGGCTGGAGTGCAGTGGCACTATCCCGGCTCACTGCAACCTCCGCCTCCCAGGTTCAAGCAATTCTCCTGCCTCAGCCTCCCGAGTAGCTGGGACTACAGGTGTGTGTCACCACGCCCGGCTAAATTTTTGTATTTTTAGTAGAGATGGGGTTTCACCGTGTTAGCTGGGATGGCCTCAATCTTCTGACCTCGTGATCTGCCTGCTTTGGCCTCCTAAAGTGCTAGGATTACAGGTGTGAGCCAAGGCCACCAGCCCTAAAAAGCTTTTGAATGAGAAAGATGAAAGTAGAGATGGGATTTTGCCATGTTGGCCAGGCTGGTCTCTAACTCCGGACCTCAGGCAATCTGCCTGCCTGGGCGTGGTGGCAGGTGCCTGTAATCCCAGCTACTCAGGAGGCTGAGGCAGGAGAATCACTTGCACCTGGGAAGCAGAGGTTGCAGTGAGCCGAGTGACAGAGTGAGACTCTGTCCGAAAAAAAGAAAAAAAAAAAAAAGCTTTTTCAAAATGTTATTGAAACATTTTTTCAGTTGTTGCTCTCTGATCAAACCAGGAGGTCCCAGTTCTTCCCTTTAGAAATTGTTGAGTACCCTCTCGTTCTTTGAACTCTACTGAGCTTTCTCACCTGATTTCTCCTTTCCTCCTAATCCCCCATCCCAAGAGTCTCTAGGCAAAATTGTTTTGTTTTCTGTGTTCCAGAGATTCTTGTTCATACTTGAGCTGGTCTTCACCAGTCTACAAAACTCTAGAAAGGTCTACATTCTAATCATTAAAAAAAAAAAAAAAATCTACAGTGCCTGATAAGGAGGTAGAACATTACTAAATGTTTAATTTTCTCTGTTCTTGTTCTAGCACTTCCTTAGAAAGTTCACTTTTTAATTTTTTTTTTTTTTTTTTTTTTTT
>NW_016107575.1:1548560-1549741 GCF_001604975.1 Cebus imitator | reverse complement strand
GCAATTCTCCTGCCTCAGCCTCCCGAGTAGCTGGGACTACAGGTGCACGCCACCACGCCCAGCTAGTTTTTGTATTTTTAGTAGAGACGGCGTTTCACCATGTTGGCCAGGATGGTCTCGATCTCTTGACCTCGTGATCCGCCCGCCTCGGCCTCCCAAAGTGCTGGGATTACAGGCTTGAGCCACCGCACCCGGCCCATATTTTTTAAAAATCTACAGATGACTACCAAATATTTAGCCCTAGCCCCAATTTGTTACTCATTTTCGAATCTTAAGTTCCGTGGAGGCCACTAGTGTATCCTAATTTAATATAGCTAGTTTTCTCCACTGCCTGCAAACCTGCCGCCCATGTAAGTTTCCTAGTGGTCTTTGTTTAGTAAGCTGCTTGGAACAATTTTGAGGAATTTTAGGAATCCAGCCATGTCTGGATTCTCATTCATGAAGTCGTTCTGATTCCTAGCCCATGGACCCTCAACGGTGCTGTGATTCTCACACTTTCCGGTTTCTCTGTCAGGGCAGTCCAGTCTCAATTCCCCCAGACTCTCAGCCACAAGGATAATTTTTGGTGCATCTTTCTCTTCTCATGTAGTCAGCCTCCAGGTTGCTGATTCTTTCTCCTCCTCACTTTTCCCATTCATCTTTCATTTTTCCTTCCAAGCCACCACCCTGTGCCTGGGTGACTGGGGCGACAGCCTCCTTGCTGGTGCTCCGGCTCCCAGCCTTGCCTGGCTTCACTCTGCCCCATGCTCAGCTCTTAGAGTAGTCTTGTTAACCATACTTTTGCAGTGTTATTCTGCTGCTTAGACATCGAGAGTGACCCTCTTACTTGCTGGATTAAGTGTGAGATCTTACATGAATCTTCGTCTCTAGCTAGAAAACCTGAGACCTGTTGGGAAGCAGAGGCTGCTCTTTTATTCTGTGGATGTACTGTTTGTCATTAATAGTGTCAAACAGCTCGCTTCCTTTGCCTTTCTTTTAAACAACTTTAAGGAGATATGTTTTATACATGCCACACATGTCATCCATTTAAAGTGTACCAAGGTTTTGGGGATATTCACAGAGCTGTGCAGCCATTACCACAGTCAGTGGTAGAACCTTTTCATCATCTCCCCAAGGCACCCCATACCCACTAGCAGCCACTCTCCATTTGCTCCAAGCCCCTAACCCTTGGCATCCATCTC
>NW_016107575.1:1545074-1547944 GCF_001604975.1 Cebus imitator | reverse complement strand
GATGGAGTCTCACTCTGTCGCCTAGGCTAGAGTGCAGTGGCAGGATCTCCCCTCACTGCAACCTCCGCCTCCCAGGTTCAAGCTATTCTCCTCCCTCAGCCTCCTGAGTTGCTGGGATTACAGGTGCCTGCCACCATGCCTGGCTAATTTTTGTATTTTTAGTAGAGACTGGGCTTCACCATGTTGAATTCCTCGCTCTGTGAGTGGTCTCGAACTCCTGACCTTGTGATCCGCCCGCCTTGGCCTCCCAACGTGCTGGGATTACAGGCATGAGCCACTGCCCCTGGCCTCGGATATACCACATTTTACGTATGCAGTCATCAGTTGATGGACATTGGGTTGTTTGTCTTTATGTAATTTACATAGTCAAAACTCCACCCCTTTACAATGTAAAATTCATTGGTTTTTTTAGTTTATTCACAGAGTTGTGTGACCATCACTGCTATCTAACTTTAGAACATTTTTGTCACCCCAAAAAGGAACCCTACACCCATTAGCAGTCACTCCATGCTCCCCACTCCCCTGCCTCTGGCAGATACTGATTTCCGTTTTGTGTGGATGGCTTTTCCCATTCTGGACGTGGCACATGAATGGAGTGATGCAATATGTGGTCTTTTGTTATTGGCTTCCTCTACTTACATCATGTTTTCAAGGCTTCTTCTACTTACATCATGCTTTCTGTGTTTTCTTAGATTCTGTATTTGTCTATTTGGCATTCATTCATCACAGGCCTATTGGATTAACTACATCTTCTTATTTGCTGTAATCTTGATGTCTTGTCATTCGTGGTCTGGCTGACTGGGGCGATGCTGCCCCTCCCAGAGCGAGCCAGTTCTTAGGCATAACCAAGGGCTGGCCCAGGAGAACTCCTTCATTTGCCAGCTAATCAGTGGTCTTCTTTATCAAGCTCTCACACTAAGCCAGTGTTCCTCTGCCCTTAATCAACCCAGGGATAGGCACCAGGCAACTAGGGAACAGCCCCTACCCTCCAAAGCCTGGCAAAATTACTTACACTAGTTAGTCCTTTACTGTTTACCCGGACCTGTCTTGCCTTTCCTACATAAAACACAGTAAAGTCTCTGGCCCCAGCTCTTCCCTTACCTTTCTGCCTCCTGCCCCAAATTGGTGCTTCCTCATGTGGCTCTGCATGGCCTGGCATCCCCTCCTCTCAGGAGCTGCAGGTCATAAAAGCCTTCTTTCAGGCCAGACGCAGCGGCTCACGCTTGTAATCCCAGCACTTTGGGAGGCCGAGGCGGGAGGATCACTTGAGGTCAGGAGTTCAAGACCAGCCTGACCAACATGGTGAAATCTCATCTCTACTAAAAATACAAAAATTAGCGGGGCTTGGTGGCACATGCCTGTAATCCCAGCTACTTGGGAGGCTGAGACAGGAGAATCACTTGAATCTGGGAGGTGGAGGTTGCAGTGAGCCGAGATCACGCCATTGCACTCCAGCCTGGGCAAGAAGAGTGAGACTCCAACTCAATAAAAAAAAAGCTTTCTTTTAGTGGCGTGGACCCCCATGTAGTCACATGGTTACCTCCATAAATTAAAATCTTATCAGTACAATTGAGCCAAAGGCTTGTTTAGATTCTAGCATGTATCAGTTCTTCACTGCTTTTTTTTTTATGTGTGTGTGAGACAGAGTCTCACTTTATCGCCCAGGCTGGAGTGTGGTGGTGTGATCCCTGCTCACTGCAATCTCCGCCTCCCGGGTTCAAGCAATTCTCTTGCCTCAGTCTCCTGAGTAGCTGGAGCTACAGGTGAGCATCCCCACGCCTGGCTAATTTTTGTGTTTTTAGTAGAGACAGGGTTTCACCATGTTGGCCAGGCTAGTCTCAAACTCCTGACCTCAGGTGATCCACCCGCCTTGGCCTCCCAAAGTGCTAGGATTACAGGCGTGAGTCAGCGCGCTGGGCCTCTTCATTCCCTTTTATGGCTGGATAATATTGCATTGTGTGGATATGCCACATTTTGTCCATTCATTCATCACTTGATGGACATTTGTGTTCCCACTTTTTGGCTATTTTGAATAATGCTTCTGTGAGCATTCATGTACAAGTTTTTGTGTGAACATATGTTTTCAATTCTCTTGGGTAAACACCTAGTTGTGGAATTGCTGCATCGTATGGTAATTCTATGTTTAACATTTTGAGGAAGTATCAGACTGTTTTCCAAGGTGGCTGCATCGTTTTATAATCCCACCAGCAGTCTGTGAATTTCCAGTTTCTCTGTGTTTTCACTGATACTTGTTATTGTCTATCTTTTAAACATTTAATAATCCTGATAGATTTGTAGTGGTGTGTTATCGTGGTTTTGATTTGCATTTCTCTAATGAATAATGATGTTGAGCATCTTTTCATATGCTTATTGGCCATTTGAATTTTTTTTGGTGAAATATATTCTTTGCTCTTTTTTTTTTCCTTTTTTGAGAGAGACTCTGTCGCCTAGGCTGAAGTGCAGTGGAGCGATCTCGGCTCACTGCAGCCTCCGCCTCCCAGGTTCAGACGATTCTTGTGCCTCAACCTCCCAAGTAGCTGGGATTACAGGTGTCGCCACCACGCCTGGCTAATATTTTTGTATTTTTAGTAGAGACGAGCTTTCACCATGTTGGTCAGGCTGGTCTTGAACTCCTGACCTCAGGTGATCTGCCTGCCTCGGCCTCCCAAAGTGCTGGGATTATAGGCTTGAGCCATAGCACATGGCCATTAAAAATTTTTTTTTTAATTAGATTATTTGTCCTTTTATTGTTGAACTGTAAGAGTTCTTTATGTATTAATGTTTTGGATATAAGTCCCTTTCCAGATGTAGGGTTTGCAAACATTTTCTTCCATTCTGTCAGCTGTCTTTTCACTTTCTTTTTTTTTTTT
>NW_016107575.1:1542116-1544424 GCF_001604975.1 Cebus imitator | reverse complement strand
GACCAGGATGGTCTCGATCTCTTGACCTCGTGATCCACCTGCCTCGGCCTCCCAAAGTGCTGGGATTACAAGCGTGAGCCACCGCGCCCGGCCTTCCTATGTTTCCTTCTAAGAGTTCCATAATTCTAGCCCTTACTTTAGGTGTATGATCCATTTGGTCTTGATTTTTTGCATATGGTATGAAGTAGCATGTGAATATGCAATTGTCCCAGGATCATTTGTTGACAAGATTATTTTCACCTCCATTGAAATGTTTTGGCAACTTTGTTTAATATCAATTGACCATGAATGTAAGGGTTTATTTCTGGACTCTCAATTCTATCAGCTTGATCTGTATGTCTATCTTTATGTCAATGCCATTCTGTCTTATCTTAATTACTATAGCTTTAGCTTAGTAGTAAGTTTTTTTTTTTTTTTTTTTTTTGGGGGGACAGGGTCTTGCTGCCCAGGCTGGAGTGCAGTGGTGCAGTGTTGGCTCATTGAGACTTTTGTTTCCTGGGTTCAAGTGATTTTTCTGCCTCAGCCTCCTGAGTAGCTGGAATTAAAGGTAACCACCATCACACCTGGCTAATTTTGAATTTTTGTATTTTTTCAGTAGAGGTGAGGTTTCACCATGTTGGCCAGGCTGATTTCAAACTCCTGACCTCAAATAATTCACCTGCCTTGGCCTCTCAAAGTGCTGGGATTATAGGCATGAGTCAACATGCCTGGCCTGTAGTAAGTTTTGAAATCAGCAAGTGTGAGTCCTCTAACTTTGTTCTTAATTTTCAAAATTGCTTTGGTGAGTATGAGTCTCTTGCATTTCCATATGAATTTTAGAATTAGCTTGTCAATTTCTACAAAACAAGATAGCTGGGATTTTGATAGGGGTTGTGTTGAGTCTGTAGATGAATTTGAGTAGTATCATCATCTTAACAAGATTAAATCTTCCAATCCATGAATATGGGATGCCTTTTATTTATTTATTTATTTATTTATTTATTTATTTGAGACGGAGTTTCGCTCTTGTTACCCAGGCTGGAGTGCAATGGCACGATCTCGGCTCACTGCAACCTCCGCCTCCTGGGTTCAGGCAATTCTNGGTTTCACCATGTTGACCAGGATGGTCTCAATCTCTTGACCTTGTGATCCACCCGCCTCGGCCTCCCAAAGTGCTGGGATTACAGGCTTGAGCCACCGTGCCCGGCCTTTTTATTTATTTATGTCTTTAATTTCTTTCAGTGATGTTTTGTAGTTTTTGATGCACAAGTCTTGTTACTTCTTTTGTTAAATGTATTTTGTATTTTTTTTGTTGTTGTGGAGATGGAGTTTCACTGCCATCACCCTTGCTGGAGGTGTCATCTCAGCTTACTGCAACCTCTGCCCCCCAGGTTCAAACGATTCTCCTGCCTCAGCCTCACTAGTAGCTGGGATTATAGGTGCCCATCACCATGCTCATCTAATTTTTGTATTTTTAGAAGAGATGGGGTTTCACCATGTTGCTCAGGCTGGTCTCAAGCTCCTGACTTCAGGTGATCCACCTGCCTCGGCCTCCCAAAGTTCTGGGGTTATAGGCTTGAGCCACTGTGCCCAGCCATTTTTTTCTTTTAAATTTTATTTTAAGTGGAATTATTTTCTTAACTTCATTTTGGATGGTTCAACACTAATATATAGAGATATACAATTGAGATTTGTATATTGATCTTTTATTCTGCGATCTTGCTGAACTTGTTTATTTGTTCTAATAATTATTCTGTGAGTTCCTTAGGATGTTTTTATATATAAGATCACGTCATCTGGGAATAGAGATAGTTTAACTTCTTTTTCAACCTGGGTGACTTTTATTTCTTTTTCTTTCCCAATTTCCCTGGTTGGAGTCTTCAGTGCAGTGTTGTATAGAAGTGGTGACAGCAGACATCCTTGTCTTGCTCCCGATTTTAGGAGGAAAGCATCTAGTCTTTCAGTTAGCTGTGAGTGTTTTGTGGATGGCCTCTTGCCTTTTTGTCATCCTACACTATTCTGTTTCTCTTTCTACTCTGAATAGTGGAAAGAATGTGAACCTCAGAATAAGACTTAGATTTGAATTGCTTAGTTCATTAATTTCCCCAGAAAATATTGAGTGTTAGATACAATGAGATTAAATTGATTTATTCATATAGATTAAGTTGTAGTGTGGTAAGTGCTATGTTGGGGGTATGGCCAAGGCAGTGAAGGATACAGAAAACAGGCCCCTGGGAAGGTTTGAACACCTTGAGGATATGATGCTTAAATTGCTCCCAAAAAACAGTAGGAGATAGTCTTTTTTTTTTTTTTTTTTTTTTTTTTTTTT
>NW_016107575.1:1513123-1541791 GCF_001604975.1 Cebus imitator | reverse complement strand
AGCAGAGACAGGGTTTCTCCATGTTAGTCAGGCTGGTCTCGAACTCCTGACCTCAGGTGATCTGCCCACCTCGGCCTCCAAAAGTGCTGGGATTAGAGGCATGAGCCACCGTGCCTGGCAGGAGATAGTCTTGAAAAAGAGGGATCATGTGTAGAGATGGTAAGGTAGCTGTATTCTGTGAGCCACAGATAGATCTGTGAGGCCACAGTATGGGATGCCTGCAAGTGAGTGGCTTGAGGTGATCCCAGAGAGTGAGCAGAGCCACCTCACCAAGGCCCTTGCTAGCTTCTGAAGGTGTTGTGAGAACTGGATTTGTGTGTTGGAACCCTTGGTGGTAGAGGAGATGGACTGGTAATGGGTGAGACCAGGAACAGAGAGACCTGGAGATAGGAAGCTATTGGCTAAGCAGGGAACAACTGAGGACCTACAGTAAGGCTCTAAAGTAGGGCTGGAAGAAGGGAATTGAGTCAAGAAGGATTAGGAGGTAGGTGTGTTGCAATTGACTGAGAGGTGAGGGAGAGGATTTGTGGAGAATGACTCTTGGATTTGCGATATGGAGTTTGGGCTGTTGGATGAAGTAGGAGACTGAGATTTAGTTTTCTCATCTGTAAAATGGAAAAAATACTTTGCAGATAACATAGGCAAATCCCTTAGCACAAGCATATGGTTGTGACTCAGTCAATACTGGTTCTTTTTGCTTTCTCTCATTTTGTTTGTTTCCTCCATTCTCTCAATGTAGGTCTTTGTTTGGTTAGTTCCACCTTTGGGATGCCTTTCTTTGCTGTGTCCCATGCTTCCCACTGTAACTGCCACGTGGGTGATTCCCAGATCCCTCTCCAGCCCTGATCACGCTTGGATGTGTTTTTAACTGTGTTCTGGCCATCTCCATGGCCTCTCACCCTCACGAGCGAGAACCGCCCCCAAATCTCTTTTTCCTCTTGAGGTCTGTATGCCTGTTAATGGCACTGTCATCTTCTCAGTCAATTCGGCTACAAATCATTTTCTCTAGTTGAAAAAACGCATCCACCTCTAGTGGTTTTGAGTGTTTCAGAGTCATTTTGATGCCTTTCTCTTCCTCTTTCATTTCTTCACATTTGGTGAATATTTGACCTCTGTTTAATCACCTCCATAACATTATACACACCAGTTTCTTTTTCTCATTGTTACTTCCCTCATCAGGTCTTTCCTAGTTCCCATCTGAACTATGACACTGGTTCCCTATCTCTGGTTTCCCTTCCTTTCAAGCCATCTTGCCACAACTGCCAGACCCAGCTTCTGGAAGCTCTGATTGGATCACCCCTGTCGCCTTGTGGGTTCTCCACACCCACTGGATCAAGCCCAAGCTCCTAAGCCTGTCATTTAAGGCACTGCATGTCTAAACCCCGTGTACCACTCTGATTTTATCTCCCCACACCCTTGCAGAAAAATGGGGCAGTTCTCTGCACCTTCAGTATCATCTCTGTGTCTTCCCTGGAGGAAATTGTGCTTATTCTCCAAGGCACGGTTCGTGAATCCTGCCTAACTTTCATCAAACCAGGTAATTCTTTTTCGTATCACATAGGACTCAGTGCTATTTTATTTTTTATTTTTTTGACACAGAGTCTTGCTCTATTGCCCAGGCTGGAGTGCAATGGCATGATCTCGGCTCACTGCAACCTCTGCCTCCCAGGTTCAAGCGATTCTCCTGCCTCAGCCTCCACAGTAGCGGGGACTGCAGGCACGTGCCACCATGCCTGGCTAATTTTTGTGTTTTTAATAGAGACAGGGTTTCACCATGTTGGCCAGGCTAGTCTCAAACTCCTGACCTAAAGTGTTCTTCCTGCCTCAGCCTCCCAAAGGGCAGGGATTACAGGTGAGCCACCTTGCCTGGCCAGTGCTTATTTAAAATGATCTGTGTACACATCCTATCTCTCCTACCACATTTAACCTCCTTGAGGTGCCTCCATTTCTGTAACTCTCACAATGCCTTCTTCATAGTCAGTATATGTTTGTGAATGGAATGTATTACACTCTTCATCTTCCTAAGGCATACAGGCATGATCTTTGCTTTTCCAAATGCCCTTTCCCAAAGGTCTGTGACACAAGACGATGAGAAGGTGGAGGACAGCTGACTTTCCCCTGTGGAGCCTCTTGCAATTTCATACACAGCAGCGTGAGGATGTTACACAGGCAGGTTCTTATTTAAATTCCTGGTAACTGAGCCCAGCAGCACGTGGTGGGTTTGATTTAGTCTGTACAGAACTTAACTCTTTCTGTGGATGAAAGTGGATGAAAGTTCTCATGGACTGTATGGGAACCAGATAGATTGAGAAATTAACTCATGTCCTGTGCAGTTATGCAGAGCTCTAGGGACCAGTCTGATTTTTCCTTATAGAATCTAGAACTTTTTTTTTTTTTTTTTTTTGAGGTGGAATTTTGCTCTTTTGCCCAGTCTGGAGTGAAGTGGTGCGATCTCAGCTCACTGCAACCTCCACTCCCAGGGTTCAAGCAATTCTCCTGCCTCAGCCCCCCAAGTAGCTGATTACAGGCACCTGCCATCACACCCAGCTAATTTTGTATTTTTAGTAGAGTCATGGTTTCACCATGTTGACCAGGCTGGTTTCGAACTCCTGACCTCAGGTGATCCACCTGCCTTGGCCTCCCAAAGTGCTGGGATTACAGGTGTGAGCCACCGCGCCTGGCCAGAATCTAGAACTTAACTGACATACTTCTTGGGTACTTTCAGACACGTAGCCAAACACGAAGCCAGGTGATTCATTTGGTAAATTCCATAAGCTCTGCCCTGCCCTGGAATGGCTTCTCAGCAAGGCTGCCTCAGCTAGGCTGGGAAGGAGGTGGCTCTCGCTTCCGGTTTCCAATCAGTGACTTCCAAGAACTGGTTAAGAAGCAGGAAGAATAGAAAGAGTTAGATGGTTTCTATGTTGGGCTAAAAAAACCCACTCAGATACCCGGTTTCTACAATGCATGTGTCCTGGCAGCCAGACAAGGAAGGAGAGAAACTGTGAAGGGTGCCAGGGTGCCAACAAGAGCACCCGCATTCTTGGCAGAGCTCAGAATAGCGTTCACAGCTCTCAGTGATTCATCATCCGCAGGCCTGCCCACCCGTGATCCGAGTGACTGAGGACGGGGTGAGTCAGGCGGCTCCCTCTCCCCATCACCCTTCTTCTATGGCTCGCTTCTGTGTCCTCCTTGGGCCCTATGGGCTGCCGAGCAGAGGAGAGGCTGATGTGGCGGCGGGCACTGCCAGTGAGGAAAGGGTTCCTGCTCTGGGTCTGTGCCAGGGTGAAGCCTTCGTGGTTTCTTGAAGAACTTTCGGCTCCCCTCTGCATTCAGCCCTAGGCACATTTGGAGAAGAAGGCACTCTTCACTGCTAGCTCTAGGGACCCATCTGAAGGTGGGGCCTGCTTAGCCCCAGGGAGCTGCTCAGTGCTTCTGTGTTGATGGAGACACTGCCCCTCATCATCATATCTGCATTCTCTTCTCTTTCTTCCCACTCTTTTCTGTTTATTCTTTTCTTTCTTCCCTTGCTCAGCAAGAGTGATATTTATTTAAGACATCATGGCTGTTAAATGTTTGCCTCTGGAGATAATTTTTCAGCCAGGTGCCCCGCTGCCTGTTGGCTGGTCCACAGCGATGGCTGGCCATGACTGGAGGGGGTGGCCCGCTACCCTCAACACTGAACTCCCTAACGTGGGTCCAGGCCCAGGGCTCATCACAGCTACCCGCTTTGACCCGCAACACAATCATGAGTTGAAAAACCATCCTAGTGCCGTAATAGGCTCAGACAGGGATCACTCTTCATCTGCTCAACCAGAGCCAGGCCACAGGCTGCATGGCTTCCTTCAGTGAGGCTCTCATTCCCCAATCACTGCGTGGGTCTTGCTGGGTGTCCCACTTTACTTCTACAGCAAAAAAGCCATTTTACCTCTGTTGCCACTTTCACAAAACATTCTCTTGTATCCACTCAAGTGAAAGCTGTGAAGTGTCCTCGTTCCTCCCTCACAGAGGGAGCTCCTAGCCTTGCAGCCCTGCGTGTGTCTGTCACTTACCAGCAGCGTGCCAGGACACTGCAGACATCCAGGTTCGGAGACTCGTCTAGGAAGCCATGCCCTGTGTGGGTGAGGACGGGAATGTACTGCCTCCAGGCGTTCCTGTTTTCCCTTCCCTGTGGCCGCCAAGCACAGATGCTGCGGGGAGAATGCAGCTTTAGCAACAAAACATCCAAATATACTTATTTCCAAAAAGAGCAATTCAAGATGAAGAACAGGGTGCTGTGTGGATGGTGTCCTGCCTGAGGATAGAACACAGGAGGAGGTTGAGTGGAAATAAGGTTTCACTTTTTGTCCAGGAGTCAAAACAGTAAATACGACCAGGTCTCCAGATCACAGCGAATTCTAAATCCCAGTGGACGACCCACTTACTTCAAACATGTTATGTAACATTATAAAGCACGAGGGATGGGTGAAATGGACAACCCTGGGACCATTCGGGGCACTTAGATGTGAAATGTTTGGAAATTGTTTTCATTTTTCTCATCAGAGCCATCCCGCGAAACGGGTAGGAAAGAGACTCGGCCCTCATTTGGACCTTCCCTTTGTGGCCTTCAGCTTCTGGCTGTCATCGTCCTGGCCCCTCCACTAGCCTTCCAGTGGGTCCCTGCCTCCTCTCAGATGCCTGGCTCATCATTCTCAGGAAGAGCTTTGAGAACATCACTTGTTCTGCTCAAAATGAAGTGGAAAGTCCTCGATTTGGCTTGGTCTCCTCATCTCAGTCCCCTCCTCTCCATCCAGCTGCTTCTCTAATTGAACTCTGCTCCAGTCAAACTGGATCCGTACTCACATACACCCTGTGTTCCTCCCCCAGACCTCTGCCGAGGCAGGGAGCATCCTTGCCTTCTCATCTGAACTTCAGTGCTCAGCTCACGTACCAGCGCCTTCACGAATCCTTCAGCGATCCCCACAGCCAGGTGCGATGCTTGCCGTCTCCTCTCCAAATGTCTCCAGGTATGCTTTTGGAAGCCCCTGAAAGCACGTGGCTGTATTACTACTCTCAGGTCTATTTCCAGCTTTAATCTCCTCAAGGATTGGAAATATGTGTTTTTAATTTTATCTACCTCCCCAGCCCCACTCCACTGTCTAGCACATAGCTGTGCATTACCGCTGGTCCATGAGTCTGAAGGGGCTTAGTGGAGATGGCGCTGGCTGTCACCCCTGGGCACAAGGGCCCAGACTGCTGGCCCACAGCTCACAGAGCCACTCCTGGTATGTTTTGTCTAGCCACTCTAGAGGTTTTTGGTTTTGTTTTTTTGGTAGTAAGATATATACAACATTTAATTTTCGTTGTTGTTGTTTTGTTTTTTTGAGATGGAGTCTCGCTTTATTACCCAGGCTAGAGTGCAGTGGCATGATCTCAGCTCACTGCAACCCCCACCTTCCGGGTTCAAGTGATTCTCCTGCCTCAGCCTCCCGAGTAGCTGGGATTACAGGTGCATACCACCACACCACCTAATTTTTGTGTTTTTAGTAAAGACGGGGTTTTGCCTTGTTGGCCAGGCTGGTCCCAAACTCCTGACCCCAAGTGATCCTCCCTCCTCGGCCTCCTTGAGTGCTGGGATTATAGGCGTGAGCCACTGGGCCTGGCAGTTAGATATATATAACATTTTAACCATTATTAAGTATACAATGCAGTGGCATTAGTTAACATTTCAAATGTTGTGCAAACATCACCACTGTCTATTTCTAAAACGTTTTCATCACCCCAAGCAGAAACTGTACCATTAAGCAAGAACTCCTAGGCAACTCCACCCGCTCCCTGCCCCATCCCTTGCTAATCTCTTATCTAATTTCTATCTGTATGAATTTGCCTATTCTAGGTATTTCCAGAAGTACAATCAGATAATATGTATCCTTTTGTGGCTGGCTTATTTTGCTTAGCATAAGATTTCCAAGGTTCGCCCATGTTGTAGCATGTATTGGAACTAATTTTTTTTCAAATGGCTGAATATTGCATTGTATGGATATATCACATATTATTGATAAGTTAATCAAGACACTTGGATTGTTTCCACTTTGGGTTGCAGTGAACATTGGCCTACAAATATTTGTTTGAGTCCCTGTTTTCAATTTTCTGGGGAATATACCCAGAAGTGGAATTGCTACATTGTATGGTAATTTTATGTTTAGCTTTGTGAGGAACCCACTACAGAGTTTTAAAAATTCAAATTAATTAACAACTTTCAAAAATGAGGAATCTCACACAAAAATTAGATTTTTTTCAATTTTTTTTTTTTTTTTTTTGAGGTGGAGTCTTTCTCTGTCGCCCAGGCTGGAGTGCAGTGGCAGTGGCGCCATCTCGGCTCACTGCAATCTCTGCCTCCCAGGTTTAAGTGATTCTACTGCTTCAGCCTCCTGAGTAGCTGGGACTACAGGTGCCTACTGCCACGCTTGGCTAATTTTTGTATCTTTAGTAGAGACAGGGTTTCACCATGTTGGTCAGGTTGGTCTGGAACTCCTGACCTCAGGTGGTCAGCCCACCTCAGCCTCCTAAAGTGCTGGAATTATAGGCGTGAACCACTGTACCTGGCTGAGATTTTTTTTCAACTTCTCTTGACACTCCTGGGTTCACCTACAATGATATGATTTGCTGGAGATGAGTGGGAACTGCCTCCTCTAGATGGGGCATCTGGTATCCAGCTCAGCAAGGGCCTCACCCAGCTGGCATCAGACATTGGTTCCTGCCTGGGCCCTGCTCTGAGCCTTTGACTCAATCTGTTCCCTTCATGAGGTCTTCCAGCCCCCTTCCCACAACCACTCCTTCCCTATTATGTTCATACTCCCTCATTGTTTGTTTACATGCCAGACCTCTCTCCGTCTCAACTGTGATAGTCTGAGCGCAGGGCATTTGTCTTTTCATCTCTGATTTACCCAGGATCAACAGACACATTGTTGGTGCTCAAAGTCTTTGTCAAATTAAAGTTTTAAATTGGATAGCTGAAAGCCAGGCATCACGGCTCATGACTGCAATCCCAGAGACTCAGGAGGCTGAGGCAGGAGGATCTCTGGAGGCCAAGAATTCAAGGCTACAGTGAGCTAAGTTTGCACCACTGCACCCCAGCCTGTGTGACTGAGTGAGACTTCATCTCTAAATAGATAGATAGACAGACAGATAGATAGATAGATAGATAGGAATGGGATAGAATAGAATAGCTGAAGGTTAGGGCAGGACTAATTGGTACAGATACCACTGACCGAATCAAGCAAGTACTAAATTGCATTGTAAAATATAAGAAAAGCGGAAAAAACTAAAATTGGGGAAATGAGTTATAGATAACGGGCAATGAAAGAAGGGCTAACCACTTCCTCATATGGAATATTTCTTCACTTAGGGTGTTTTTTTTTAATCACTCTTGGTGTAGTCTCAGCAAAGATGTGTAAAAGGTGATTTGTGGAACTGTGCGTTATGTGCCTGTAGTTCCAGCTGCCCTGAAGTTTGAGGCCAGAGGATAGGTTGAGCCCAGGGATTTGAGTCCAGCCTGGGCAACATAGTGTGACCCCTGTCTCTAAATAAATAAATAAATTTTAAAAAAGTGGTTTATGGAAAACAGGTACAATATCACAGAACAAGTTAAAAAGAAATAGGATCAAAATGTAATATCTACATACAAATGCAAAAGAATGAGTTTGGATCCCTACCTTACACCATATATTAAAAATTACTCAGAGTGGATCATGCATCTAAATGTAAGAGCTAAAACTAAAAATCCCTTTGAAGAAAACATAAGACTAAATCTTTGTGACATTGAGTCAGGCAGTGGTTTCTTGGATCCACACCAAAAGCACAAGCAACAAAAGAAAAAATAGATAAACTGGACTTCATTCAATTGAAAACTTTTGTGTTTCATAGGACACCAGCAAGAAAGAAAAAAACAGCTCATAGATGGGAGAAAATATTTGCAAATCATATACCCAGTCGGGGACTTCTGTCTAGACTATTTAAAGATCTTTAACAACTCAACAACAACAAAAAAGACATGACCCAATCGAAAAACAGGCAAAGGATCTGAAGACACATTTTTCCAAAGGAGTTTTAAGAATGGTCAATCAGCACATGAAAAAGCTCAACATCATTAGTCATTAGGGAAATGCAAATAAAAACCACAACGAGGTATCACTTTACACCCACCAGGATGGCTATAATAAAATAGGTGGAGAATAACAAGTGCAGTGAATTTATGGAGAAATTGGAGTTCTCATACATTGCTGGTAGGATAGTAAAGTGCTATAGCCACTGTGGAAAACAATTTGATGGCTCCTCAAAATGTCAAACATGGCTGGGTATGGTGGTTTACACCTGTAATCCCAGCAGTTTGGGTGGTGGAGGTTGCAGTGGGAGGTGGAGGTTGCAGTGAGCTGAGCTTGCTCCACTGCACTCCAGCCTGGGCAACAGAGTGAGACTCTGTCTCAAAAAAAAAAAAAGGTTAAATGTAGAGTTACCAGGTATGGCATGGTGGCTCACACCTGTAGTTCCAGTAGTCCTAGCACTCTGGGAGGCCAAGGTGGACAGATTGCTTGAGTCCAGGCATTTGAGACTAAGCCTGAGCAACATGGCAAAACCCTGTCTCTACAAAAAATACAAAAGTTAGCCAGGCATGTTAGTGTACACCTGTGATCCCAGCTACATGGGAGGCTGAGGCAGGAGGATCACTTGAGCCCAGGAGGTCAAGGCTGCAGTGAGTCCTGTTCATACCACTGCACTCTAGCCTGGACAACAAAGTAAGACCCTGTCTCAACAAAACAAAAACCCAAGACATAGAGTTATCATATGTTCAAAAAACTTCTACTCTTAGGCATATATGCAAGAGAAATGAAAACATATGTCCACACAAACACTTATACATGAGTGTTCATTGTAGGATTATTCCTAACAGCCAAATGTTAGAAACAACACAAATGTCCATCAACGGATAAGTGGATAAATAATATGTGGCATATCCCTGCACTAAAATATTACTTAGTCATGAAAAGGATTAAAGTGCTGATACATATTACAGCATACACCCACCCACCTTGCAACATTTTGCCAAGTGCGAAAAAAGCCAGTTATAAACGACTACATATTGTATGATTCCTTTTATATGAACTGCTCTAAATAAGCAAATCCATTGAGACAGAAAGCAGATTAGTTGTTGTCTGAGGCTGGGGTGTGGGGGAGGAGGGAAATAAGGAGTGACTGCTGATGGGGACAGGGTTTCTTTTGGGGGTGATGAAAATGTTCTAAAATTAGATCGTGGTGATTCTTGCACAACTATGTGAATATGTTTAAAACCACTAAATAAAAAATTGTAAAAAAGAGAAAACAAAACAAGCAGACAAAAATCATTGAACTGTAAAAGAACAGAAAGAGGACCAGATATAAAATGCTATTCATTCCTTTTATATAAATAATAAAATACACAATCCTCAGAGGTGACGGAAAAAATGCGCCTGAAGTCATTTACACTAAAGCTTTACAGATGACCTGGCATGGTGTGTTGTTTGCTTTAAAATGCTCCACATACCGCCCCATGCAAAGTGACCTTGGCTGGGGGCGAGATGAAATACAATAGGCAAAATTCTTCATAAAAGCTGGGGATGGGCACATGGGTATTCATGACGCCACTCTATTTTTGTGAATATTCAAGGTTTTTTTTTTCCATAATAAAAGTTATAAAAAGAGAGAGAATGAAAGCATCTGTAATCTACAGTTCAGCAGTTACACATAAAATACAATCTGTATGTGTGCGTGCCTTTGGGGAGCTCTGTGTGGGGGTTTGTGGCTGTTGACCGACACACCCGGGTTTCTGTGAACCTGCATTTCTGTGGATGAAGGCAGGGAAGGATTCCCGGAAGGAGATGACAAAGCCATCTGGGGATGTGTGACTTTGCTAGGGCTATGTAAAAATGACCACAACCTGGGGAGCTGAAAACAGCAGCAATTTCTTTTTCTTTCTTTTTTTCTTTTTTTTTTTTTGGAGACCGTCTTGCTCTGTTGCTCAGACTGGACTGCAGTGGCATGATCTCAGTTCACTGCAACCTCTGCCTCCTGGGTTCAAGTGATTTTCCTCCCTCAGCCTCCTGAATAGCTGGGATTACAGGTGTGTGCCACCATGCCTGGCTAATCTTTTTGTATTTTTAGTAGAGACGGAGTTTCACCGTGTTGGCCAGACTGGTCTTGAACTCCTGACCTCAGGTGATCCACCGCCTCAACCTCCCAAAATACTGGGATTATAGGTCTGAGCCACTGCGGCCAACCAACAATGGTGATTTCTTCTCTCACATTTCTGGAAGCCAGAAGTCTGCAGTCAAGGTGTCTGTCGGGCCAGTCTCCCTCTGAAGGCTGCGGGGTGGGGGGATCCTCCCTTGCTTCTTCAACCTTCTGGTGTCATTGACAATCCTGGGTGTCTGTTGCTTGTAGACTCACCGCTCCAATCTCTGCCTCCCTCATCACGGGACATTCTCCCTGGATCTCTTCACATTGTCTTCCGATGTGTGTGTCTGTCTCTGTCTCTGCTTCCTGATCTGATAAGGACCCCCATCATACTGGAGCAGGGCCCACTCTAATTAAGTATGACCTCGTTTGAACTTGATTATATCTGCAAAGATCCTATTTCCAAATAAGGTCACAGTTACAGGTAGTGGGGGTTAGGATGTCAATATTTCTTATTGGGAGACGCACTTTTAACCTACAAAAGGGCAGAAGGCAGGATAAGCAGAGACAGATTCTTGGAGTGTAAATCCAGAGAGCTGAAGCCCCAGCTGCCCCTTAGGTGGGCTGCAGAGGACACAACATTTACAGTGATTAGACTTGACCGTAACGCATCATTCGCTGGCCAACTTTATTTTTTCTAAACGGAGACAAGCCTTTTCTGGGACCCATTTCCCACTCAGCAGTTTGGAGTGAGGAGTGACACATCTAGACCCTTCCATTCGATCAACCCTTTTCACCAGAAAGCTTTTGGGGATAATTCTAATGCGTATTCATTTAAGAAATGTTTCAGAAAAAGCTAGTTTCTTACTCTTTGACACAGACATGCACATTTAGAGTTTATCTTCTGAGCTGGCTGCTAAAGTTGTTTTAGACTCCATAGTTAAATTGACCCAGAAATAATTCCTCCTTTGAAATTTCCTTTGCAATCTCTGACTCTGACTCCAGGTTACATTGTGTTGTTTTTTGCTCTTTAATCTCACACTGGCCTTTGACCAAAAGCAATACAATCTGACTTCTGTATTAAATGGTACTTGATATATATATAATGTTATTTGAGTAACCCGGATGTCTGATAATTGCAAATGTATTTTCATATGACTGTTTGAAGAGTTTCATGGAAAAAATGCAAGCTCCTCATACTTCCTGAACCCTCTGAGCTGTTTACTGCTGAGAACTTTCCAGAGGAGGTTGGAGGGAGCAGAAAGCTGAAGAGAAGGGGCTGGATTTGGGGCTTTGTTTGCCTGTATTCTCTCCACAGTTATCTTCAACCTACATTTCAGCTCCAATCCATAGGAGTCATTTGCAACTCATCTGTTTTCATCTCTTTGCTCCCAGGAGTGTGGAAAAGACAGGAGCAGGGAGGAACTGAAGTTTTGCAGAGGATAGGGAGGAGGTTGGCTTGACCCAAGTAGAGAGAGGAGGGCGGGGGTTGCGGGCAGCTGGAGAGAGCTTTGGCTGCTGGTGTGGGTAGCTGGGATTTTTATTTGTATTTATTTATTTATTTATTTATTTTTGAGACAGAGTCTTGCTCTGTCACCAAGGCTGGAGTGCGATGGCGTGATCTCGGCTCACTGCAACCTCCGCCTCCCGGGTTCAAGCAATTCTCTTGCCTTAGCCTCCTGAGTAGCTGGGACTACAGGGCACCCACCACCATGCCTGGTTAATTCTTGTATTTTTAGTGGAGACAGCGTTTCACCATGTTGGCCAGGATGGTCTCACTCTCCTGACCTCGTGATCCACCTGCCTCGGCCTCCCAAAGTGCTAGGATTACAGGCATCAGCCACTGCACCTGGCCAGGGATTTTTCTTTTTCTTTTTGAGATGGAGGTTTGCTCTTGTCACCTAGGTTGGAGTGCAATGGCATGATCTCAGCTCACTGCAACCTCTGCCTCCTAGGTTCAAGTGATTCTCCTGCCTCAGCCTCCCGAGTGGCTGGGATTACAGGCGCCCGCCACCATGCCCAGCTAATATTTGTATTTTTGGTAGAGACAGGGTTTCACCATGTTGGCCAGGCGAGTCTCAAACTCCTAGCCTCAAGTAATCCACCCGCCTTGGCTTCCTAAAATACTGGGATTACAGGCATGAGCCGCCGCACCCGGCTGAGAGCTGGGATTTGAACCACTGTCAGTTCCTGAACAGAGATTTAAGAGATTGATGAACACTAGATGAAATCTTAATCCTCCGTCATCGCTGGTACTTACGTAGATGTGGGAGAATAGGAAGATAACAGTATCCAAACAGGCTGACAGTATTTCAAGAGCATCCATGTGTTGCTTGAGTCCTAAGGGCTGGGCATGGTGCTAACAGCTTTATGTGCATGGGGCACCTGCCAGCTGCCCTGCTTCTCTAGCCTATGTGTGATGGGAATTCATTCTTTTACCTGGCATGGGCTCTTCTATTTTGCTTTTCAAAAACCCACATTTACAGCAGACTCTCATTTTTACAGTACAGCGCACCATAGAATCACTTTACATTGCAAGTCCTCCTTCCTTCTATAGTACAATTAATCTACTCTATACAACTGGCAGAAAGTCTGTTTACAAAGAGCTCTGTGAGAGGACCCTTTTCTTCAAAGCACAGAAACAGAAATAACAGAAAGACTCAGGTTCATTGATGGCCCACTTACCACAGGCAATATTTAATGCAATAGAATTAATTGTACTGTTAGAAAAGACTGGAATGAGGTCCTAGGAGCTTTTTATAACCGATTGAAAGACACCGTAGACTCTCCTCCTGACGTCCAGCCAGAACCCGCCCCTAGCCCACAGTACAGCCAGGATTTTTTTTTTTTTTAAAGCTATCATGAAAAAAAAAAAAGATTTTCCAAGGCGAGCACATTATTTCCTTTGTTAGTTTGGATCAGAGTCATATCCCTAACAAGTCAAAGTTGTTCTTTTTAGCCCTTCTGATGATTTGAGTCTGTTCCTTTGAAGCTGTGCTCTCGGTGGAGATGGAAGAGACTAAGACACTCACCTTTCCGTATATGGAAACCCTGTTCCCTTCCTGTGAACTGCTGTTCATGCGCATATTTAAATCATTGCTACTTTCTTTTCCGGTGTTACTTTCTGACCTCTTTGTTATTTTCTGTTTTGCATTGGACTTTTTAGTTGCTCCATGTTTTGTTTTGTTTTTTTTAAAGTAACACCTCAGTCTGTTCACACTAGAAAATGTTTGTCTTATTTCGCATGTCCCTTTTCTCAAAGGATAAAGGGAAGAACTGGCCAGGTATGGTGGCTCAGACCTGCAATCCCAGCACTTTGGGAGGCCAAGGCAGGCGGATCACCTGAGGTCAGGAGTTCAAGACCAGACTGACCAATACGGAGAAAACCCGTCTCTACTAAAAATACAAAATTAGCCAGGTGTGGTGGCGTGTGCCTGTAATCTCAGCTACTTAGGAGGCTGAGGCAGGAGAATCGCTTGAACCCGGGAGGCAGAGGTTATGGTGAGCCGAGATTGTACCATTGGACCCAAGCTTGGGCAACAAGAATGAAACTTTGTCTCAAAAAAAAAAGAGAGAGAGAGAGAGAAGAACCGTTTCTACGAATTGCTGACATCTCTGTGGAGGCCAGCCGCTAAGTGAAGGAAAGCGTGGCGATGACTTGGAGGAGATCAGAGGCCCCCAGACTCCTTCAGGCCAACCAACATCCAGATGAGGGCCACTTGCTTCTTTTAGATCCATGCTGTGAGCCCAGATTATGGTCTTGGATGGCTGTTGTAGTGAGGAGTCTGGCCAACCTAACCCATGTGCCTTATGTTAACTTACAGTATTAAGCAAACATTTGCTTGGTAGTCTACAACCTTTTATTTATTTATTTAGAGACGGAGTCTCACTCTGTCACTCAGGCTGGAGTGCGGTCGCATAATTGTGGCTCACTGCAGCTTCTGCCTCGTGGGTTCAAGCCATTCTTCTGCCTCAGCTCCTGAGTAGCTGGGATTACAGGCATTATGCCCAGCTAATTTTTGTATTTTTAGTAGAGACAGGGTTTCACCATGTTGACCAGGCTGATCTTGAACTCTGGACCCCGAGTGATCCGCCCACCTCAGTCCCCCAATATGCTGGGATTACAGGTGTGAGCCACTTTGCTCTGCCTAATCTACGGTCACTATCCCAAGTTCTTGCCACTGCCCTTAAGCAGGTTCTGTGTGAGCGGTCCTCCTGGTCGGCAGTGGATAGCTGCTTTAACTTGCCTGAATAACAATCATTATGCCACATCCTTGTGTCCTGCAATGCAGTTTAGACACATGAGAAAATAATACGAACCTCAGCCTGGTGCAGTGGTTCATGCCTGTAGTTTCAGCCCTTTGGGAGACGAAGGCAGGAGGATCGCTTGAGTCCAGGAGTTCAAGACCAGCCTGGGCAAGATAAGGAGACTCCGTCTCTACTGGAAAAAAAAAAACTGGCCAGCCATGGTTGTGCATACCTGTGGTCCTAGCTACTTGGGAGGCAGGGTTGGAGGTCGAGGCTGCAGTGAGCTGTGATCATGTCACTGCATTCCAGCCTGGGTGACAGAGCAAGACTCTGTCTCAAAAAGAAAAAAAAGGAAACATAAAGGCTGGGCACGGCGGCTCACACTTGTAATCCCAGCACTTTGGAAGGCCGAGGTGGGTGGATCATCTGAGGTCAGGAGTTCGAGACCAGCCTGGTGGTTTCACCAACATGGTGAAATCCCATCTCTACTAAAAATACAAAAATTACCTGGATGTGGCGGCAGATGCCTATAATCCCAGCTACTTGGGAGACTGAGGCAGGAAGATCGCTTGAACCTGGGAGGCAGAGGTTGCAGTAAACCGAGATCGTGCCATTGCACTCCAGCCTTGGTGACAGAGGGAGACTCCATCTCAAAAAAAAGATACAGAACCAACCTTGTACATTTTGTGCCAGCTCTCAGAGGACTTCCTGCACCACTTGGACTATCATTCTTCCAGAGCAGGTGTCCCCAGGGATCATCTGTAGTGGTTGCAAACAACACTTAACAAAATATTAATAGCCGTGAATCTATGTGTATTAGAAAAAATACGGCTGGGCCTGGTGGCTCATACCTGTAATCCCAGCACTTTGGGAGGGCGAAGTGGGCGGTAACTTGAGCCCAGGAGTTCAAGACCAGCCTGGACCACATGGCAAAACCCTGGCTTTACAAAAGCACAAAAATTAGCCAGATGTAGTGGCGCACACCTGTAGTCACAGCTACTTAGGAGGCTGAGGTGGGAGGATGGCTTGAGCCTGCGGGGGCAGAGGTTGTCATGAGCTGAGATAGAGCCACTGCACTCCAGCTGGGGCAACAGAGTGAGACCCTGTCTCAAAAAGAAAAATTATAACATGCACATAAGACCTGAGACGTGCACATCCTTTTCAAAAGTCATCAAAGTTAAAAAGTGAGTCATATTTAAAAACTATTAGCTAGGTAACTCTAGGAGACAGCATGCGACTATGGAGAACACCCTGAAGGCCTAGAACACTTTATGGGGAGGCTCTGAAGGCCACCCTAAGCCCTTTGATTTTTCACTCTTCCATCTTCATTATTCCTTCTCTCTTTTCTCTTTGAGTTCTTCATCTTCTGGGCCTGTGTCTCCTTCTCTTCCTCCCTTTAAGCTTCTCTGGTGGTGCCCTGGGTTTTAAGGGAGAAGGAAAAAGGGTCACATTTAGTGATCACGTATTACTTGCTAGAAGGTCACAGATGTAAGGCAGATACTCTCTACTAGTGGGGCATTGGGTGATTTCTCTGGAGTACTTTTTGAATTTGCATGTGCTTACCTTTGGGAGTCACCTGGAGATGTGGTTAAAGCGTAGATTCTCACCCAGGCAGACTAGAATAGGGCTGAGATGTTTCTATTTCTAGCAAGCTCCGAGTGACGCTGCTGTGGTTGGTTTATGAGTCACACTTGAAGTCATGAGGGTTGATCATGGAGCTCTATTTCTTGTCTTTTTTCTTTTCTTTTTGAGACAGAATCTTGCTGTGTCAGGCTGGGGTGCACTGGCACGATCTCAGCTTACTGCAACCTCCGCTTCCTAGGTTCAAGAGATTCTCCTGCCCCAGCCCCACAAGTAGCTGGGACTACAGGCATGTACCACCAAGCCCAGCTAATTTTTTATAATTTTAGTAGAGATGGGGCTTCACCATATTGGTCAGCCTCGTCTCTAACTCCTGACCTCAGGTGATCCACTTGCCTTGGCCTCCCAAAGTGCTGGGATTACCAGCGCTGCGCCCGGCCACTGTGCCTGGCCATGGAGCTCTATTTCTTCAGTGAATTAAGAACAGAGAAATACATATTTTAGGAAGAGGTTGAGTTCTGAAAGCAGTTTCATCTGCGGTAAAGCCAATTATTAAGAACACTTTAAGAGTCTAGTATGTTTTGCTCTCTGGAAGAAATATAAGATGGTTCCATTATACTGACCAAGGCAGTTTGTAATGAAAACTGTGGCTCAACTTGTTGCTAGGGTACGGCCAGGGAACCAGCACACAGAAAATCTGTAACTTAATATCACTGTGTGGGAACTAACGAGCTCTGGACATGACAGGCAGGGAGTTCTGCTTCCCTCCTTTGCTTAGGTGATGGGCTAGCACCCATGTCCAATTAGGCAAACCTGGCAGGTATAGCCATTCCGGGCTGCTGCAGAGCTGTTTCTCTGTGTAGAGAAAATTGGATTGTTGAATTGTTCCGATATATTGGTATGCTCCCATCTCCCATCCATTTGGTTATGAGAACCAGACCTGCAGACACGTTCTGAGGGCTAGAATAGCTACAGCATTTAGAAAACAAGCCAGCCAAGTACAATAGGACCCGGATTGAGGTCATATGAAAACTGACGGATGTGATTCGGGACCTTGCTATTTCAAATGAAATGACCCTCCCCTGCAGAGATCAGAGGTGGATGCTATTAAGAGGTGCTGCACTTTTACAGTATTCTTTCTGTTAGGGCAGAAAAACTTATGGAAGGAAAAAGGCAAAGCGAATCACCTTTTCTTAAGATTCAGCTAGAACAAGACACTTAGCAAAAAATGAAGCTCTGCAGCCAATGCAAGTAGCCACGTGATTGCGGAATGATAGTGCTAAAAAATGTTCTTGGGCGCTGGACGCGGGGGCTCACACCTGTAATCCCCGCAGTTTGGGAGGCCAAGGCAGGCGCATCACTTGAGGTCAGGAGGTCAGGAGATCGAGACCAGCCTGGCCAACATGTTGAAACTCCATCTGTACTAAAAATACAAAAATTAGCCAGGTGTGGTGGTGGGCGCCTGTAATCCCGGCTACTTGGGAGGCTGAGGCAGGCTGAGGCAGGAGAATTGCTTGGACTGCGAGGCGGAGGCTGCGGTGAGCCAAGATCGCGCCACTGAACTCCAGCCTGGATGATGGAGGGAGGCTCTGTCTCAAAAACAAACAAACAAAAAATTGTTGGGGATTACTGAACATGATGGTATTTAATTTGGTGGAAGGGGGTGCAGGGGTTACTCTGGACTCCCTTCCCCCTCAAAAACACACATGCATAATCTTCCATATAATTTCCGGGGATTAATGGATTACTTGGCAGATCCAGGGATTTCAGGTGAGAAACCTCTGATGTAGTACATTTCCTCCTTTTTAGAGATGAGAAAATCAAGGCCCAGAAAGGTGACTGACTGTTGGTCTCATAGCCATGCCAACAGTGAACAAATTAAACAAGAGGGCCAGGCACGGTGGCCCATGCCTGTAATCCCATCATTTTGGGAGATGGAGGTGGGTGGATTATTTAAGCCCAGGAGTTCAAGACCAGCTTGAGGAACATGTCCAAACCCTGTCTCTACAAAAAACACAAAAATTAGCCAGGTGTGGTGGCACACATCTGTAGTCCCAGCTATTGGGAAGGCTGAGAGGTGGGAGGATCACTTGAACGCTGGATACTGAGGTTGCAGTGAGCCAGGATCACACCACTGCCCTCCAGCCTAGGCAACAGAGCAAGACCTTGTCTGAAAAGTATTTTAAAATTTTAAAAATTAAACAATTGGCCAGGTGCAGTGCGCATGCCCGTAATCACAGCACTTTGGGAGGCTGAGGTGGGTGGATCATGAGGTCAGGAGTTCGAGACCATCCTGGCCAACATGGTGAAACCCCATCTCTACTAAAAATATAAAAATTAGCCGGGCATGGTGGCAGGTGCCTGTAATCTCAGCTACTTGGGAGGCTGAGGCAGGAAAATTGCTTGAACTCAGGAGGCGGAGGTTGCAGTGAGCTGAGATGGCACCACTGCACTCCAGCCTTGGTGACAGAGTGAGACTCTGTCTCAAAAAAAAAAAAAAACTTAAACAATTAAACAAGAGGGCTTAAGTGCTACAACCATCAGTTAGGACAGTATCTGTGCGTCATTTATTTCTGGAAGCCCTGAGAAGAACAAGCATCAAGGGCTTTCTGAGAGAGTTACAACTTTTATCTGAGAGAATCTCAATATTTAAACAAATGAGATTTGAAGAAAAGTAGAAATCATCCAGACAGAAGCTCCTGGGAACTAGATTTTATGATGTGTTCTAAAGACATACAGGAGAAGCCTGCTATCACTTGGTAGCTGTGTGCTAAACTGCACTTCAGGGTGTTTTTTAGGGCAGGTAATAAATTCCTTTCAGAGATTGAATTCACATACCAATGTGAATCTTCCATATCCCTGAAAACTACTTAGGCGAAATGCTTCACGTGAAATGGAACTCTCAATTTGGCAACACATTTTGGGGTTCAGCCCCCCTACAATCCTGGCACAGTGTGAGTGCTTGCTAAATATTTATTTGGTTAAAATGGGCTTTCCTTAACTTTACAGTTTTCTGGAGATGGAAGACTCGGGAGAGAGCAGTATGAACTATATGAGCTGGGGTTCTTAGTGAGGGATTTTGAATCTCACAAACAAGAACCGTCAGGCACCATAAAGATGTACAGTATGATTCCATGTATATGAAGAACAAATGTGGATCAAATTAACTTACGCTGTTAGAAGTGAGAATATTGGTTACCTTTGGGGACCAGGGTTGGGGATGAGTATCTGGGAAAGAGAACTTCTAGGGAGCTATTAACCCTAACCCTAATCGATTTCTTAATCTGGGGGCTGGGTGGCTCAATGGATTCACTTTGTGATAATTTACCAAATGGTTCTGTATGTGTGTTATGTTTTAATAAAAACATGTATTTAAAAATACACATACAATGAAAGATATAGGCCAGTCCTTCCCAACCTTGAACGTGGGTACAGGTTGCCTGGGATCTTATTAAAATGCAAAGTTCAGGCCAGGGGCAATGGCTCGTGCCTGTAAACCCAGCACTTTGGGAGGCTGAGGCAGGAGGATCACTGAAGCCCAGGAGTTTGAGACCAGCCTGGGCAACACAGGGGGACCCTGTCTCTACAAAAAATTTAAAAATTAACTGGGCGTGGGGACACAAGCCCGCAGTCCCAGCTACTCAGGAGGCTGGGGCGAGAGGATCTCTTGAGCTCCAGGGTTGGTGGGGGTGGGTGTCGGAGCTGCAGTGAGCTATTTTGTAATATAATTGCACCATTGCACTCCAGCCTGGGTGAGAGAGAGGCCCTATCTCAAAAAAAGCAAGATTCAGATTCATTTGTCCTCTGGTAGGGCATTTGATTCTGTATTTCTTCTTTTCTTTCTTTCTTTTTTTGTTTTTTTGAGATGGTCTTGCTCTGTTGCCCAGGCTGGAGTGCAGTGGTGAGATCTCGGCTCACTGCAACCTCTGCCTCCTAGGTCCAAGCGATTCTCCTGCTTCAAACTCCTAAGTAGCTGGGATTACAGGTACCTGCCACCACACTCAGCTAATTTTTTGTATTTTTAGTAGAGATGGGGTTTCACCATGTTGGTCAGGCTGGTCTTGAACTCCTGACCTCAGGTGATCTACCTACCTCTCGGCCTCCCAAAGTGCTGGGATTACAGGTGTGAGCCACTGTGCCTGGCCAATTCTGTATTTCTAAAAGGATTGAGAGACTGGTATCAACAGGATCTTTTTTTAGAGAGATCCAGGTATCTGGCAAAAGTAGTTTAGGCCTATCCCGTTAACCTACTGGGTTATTAACGGACAGAGCGGCAGTTCCCAAGGCCAACCCATGCTCTCGTGTGGGTCTGTGACGTTCACCTGCTCACAGCACCTTTGAAGGTGATTTTCCCACCGCTGGGTGGTGACTGGAGCCTGAAGTCGGGCTACCCCGGTGAGTGATCGGCTGCCCACATGAGGGCCCCTGGACTGCCTGCCCCACAGAAACCACTGGAGACCTGGAGGCTGCTACGCACAAAGAGCATGACGAGGGCATGAGGAGCCTTGCTTCCCTCTCCATCCACAGGTGTGGGTGAACCTGGGTTTTCAGCAGTGACTGCTGCATAAATAAAGTGGCCATTGCAGCTCCTCCTTGCAGGGCTCTGGAAGATACAGATGTCTGGAATTGTCTGAATGTTTGTGTCCCCCACCAGATTCATATGTAAAAATCCTAACTCCCCATGTGCTGCCTCACCAGTTCTGCCATGTGAGGACTCAGGGAGAAGCTGGCAGTCAGTGAACCAGGAAGAGAGCCCTCACCAGGCACCAATCTGCCAGCACCTTCATCGTGGGCTTCCCAGTCCCGGAGCTGTGAGAAGTAAAGATTTGTTGTTGAAACCATCCAGTCTATGGGACTTTTTGTTAAAGTAGCCCAAACAGACTAAGACAATCCCCCAAAACCAAATTTGTATCAAGAAAAACATTATTTTGAGTGGGGGCTGGGTGCGGTGGCTCACACCTGTAATCCCAGCACTTTGGGAGGCCGAGTTAGGTGGATCACCTGAGGTCAGTAGTTCAAGACCAGCCTGGCCAACATGGCTAAACCATGTCTCTACTAAAATGCAAAAATTAGCTGAGCGTGGTGGCCCACGCCTGTAATCCCAGATACTCGCAAGGCTGAGACTGGAGAATTGCTTGAACCCTGGAGGTGGAGGTTGCAGTGAATGGAGATCACACCACTGCACTCCAGCCTGGGCTATAAGAGGGAAACTCTGCTTCAAAAAACAAACAAACAACAACAGTAAAAAGAGGCCAAACTAATCAATGCCTCTTTCCTGGGTCGAGACCTAGGTAGTAAAATATAAAGAGAGGCTGAGCATGGTAGCTCAGGCCTGTAATCCCAGCACTTTGGGAGGCCAAGGTGGATGGATCAAGAGATCAGGAGTTCGAGACCAGCCTGGCCAACATAGTGAAACCCTGTCTCTATTAAAAATACAAAAATTAGCCTGGTGTGGTGGTGTGCACCTGTAGTCCCAGCAACTTGGGAGGCTGACACAGGAGAATCGCTTGAACCTGGGAGGCAGAGGTTGCAGTGAGCCGAGATGGCACCATTGTACTCCAGCCTGGGTGACAGAGATAAATAAATAAATAGAGTACAGAAAGCGATTAATAAATATACAGGATGGGAGTGTCCTCCAGGAGCTAGAGAGGAAGAGGGTGAGGGGCACCAGGACCTTCCAAGGTACCAGGAGAGTTCTGTATCTTCTGTTGTGCATTTATTTTATTATGACTCTTTAACATTGTAGATATCCACATCATATGCACTCTTTCACTTGTATGCAGTGTTCACAATTTAAAAATGAATATGCAATGCAACATCTTAGGATATTATTTTATGCTGCAATTTCTTTTCCTTTTTTTTTTTTTTTCTAGGATATTCTGTATTTAAAATTTTTTTGACATGTTAGAGTAAGTTGCCAATTATGGTGTTTATTTGCAAGGACATTTTAGTCTGAGATTCTGCTCCTCTTATTTTTTTTGGTGGTAAGATGCCCTTTCTTTTGACGGCATTTTAATAGAATGTTGGTGATAACAACAGTATATTTGAGATTTAAAAATGAAAACCTCCCTTGTGTATTAAATAACAAATTGGCAACTAGAATTGATCCTCAGCCCACTTCCTTGTTTTTTTTTTTTTAATTAAAAAAATTTTTTTGCAAACAAGTGGAATTCAACCCCTTCCTTTTTTAAATGCTGACATTTAAAAGACTGGGAACCACAGGTATAGGCAACTTTTCCTTTGGGAAGGGAAGATATGCAGCTCTAAGGAGTATTAAAAAGATAGATAGAGAGAGAGAGAGAGAGAGAGAGGTGAGACTACGGCCTGGAGAAGATGAAGGGCATGTGTGGAGTCTTCTCAAGCTTTTTGAAGAGGTGTTCACATTCTTGGATACATTGCATGTTAGTTTGATAATCTTTCTTGTGGTTGGTTGGTTGGTTGGTTGTTTCTGAGACAGTCTCACTCTGTTGCCCAGGCTGGAGTGCAGTGGCATGCTCTCAGCTCACTGCAACCTCTGCCTCCTGAGCTCAAGTGATTCTTCCACCTCAGCCCCCCAAGTGGCTGGGACTACAAGCATGCACCACCACGCGTGGCTAATTTTTGTATTTTTTGCAGAGACGGGGTTTCACCGTGTTGCTCAGACTGGTCTCCAAATCCTGAGCTCAAGTGATCTATCTGCCTTGGCCTTCCAAAATGTGAGCCACCACGCCTGGCCCTCTGTGGTCTCAAAGGAAAGGGGTGGAGGGCAGGTGAACAGAAATACCATGTGTCATATTTAGTAAGACACCACAAGGAGAGCTGTGCTGCAGTTTCATTCTCCCCAAAACTGAAACTGTAAGTACACCACCACCAAGTAGCAGTGCTCATGGAATCTGTGAGGTGGAAGAGAGTCTGGACGGAGTATAGCAACTCTTATTATGACCTGCATTTATTGACCTTTTTTTTTTTTTTTGAGACAGAGTTTCACTCTTGTTACCCAGGCCAGAGTGCAATGAGATCTCGGCTCACTACAACCTCTGCTACTGGGTTCAAGCAATTCTGCCTCAGCCTCCCCGAGTAGCTGGGTTTACAGGCATGTGCACCCATACTCAGCTAATTTTTTGTATTTAGTAGGGACAGGGTTTCACCATGTTGGTCAGGCTGGTCTTGAACTCCTGACCTCAGGTGATCCACCTGCCTCGGCCTCCTGACGTGCTGGGATTACAGGTGTGAGCCACTTCACCTGGCCCATATATTGATCTTTTAACCACATACTGTGTGAGTGTTTTAACTGACACCAGCTCATGGAATCCTCTCATCAACCTAAGAGGAGGTATTTATTCCCATTTTATTTTATTTTAGATTATGATTTATTGTTTTGTGAAAGATACACATATAAGCTTTTAATCTTGGGAGTTATTTATTTTAAATAATTTTTTATTGATACATAATAGATGTACATGCTTTTGGGGTGGGAATAATTTTAGATATGCAGAAAATTTTCAAAGACAGTATAGAGAGTTCCCATATGCTCTTCACCCAGCTTCCCCTAATGCTCACATCTTACATAACCATGAAACACTTGTCAGACCTAAGTGATGAATACTGATATGCTGCTCTTAACCAGAGACTTTATTAGGATGTCACCTACAACTCCTGTGCCCTGTGATTATTCAGGCAAGACTGCTAATGGCTTAGACCCTTCAAGAATGAAGGTTTGGGTGATTCCACCAGGCAGGAGGCCATGACCTGCTGAGCGCTTGCTGAGGACAATGGAAATGTGGAATGGGTGGTGGAAGGTAATTATCAATGTCGACTACAGACACGTGACCAATGGCGGAAATGAGGACTGTAGTAATGATTTGGATACGAATATGTTTGTATTTATGAATTAACTAAATATTTTCATTATCTTCCCCTCGTCTATCCCCTTAACATCTAACGTAAGGCATATTAATAGAAATTAGCTTTCTCTCCCATTATTTCAGTTACAGGGTCTCAAAGGGGGAGTATGAATCAGTGAGGAAGAAGCCTATGATGTGTTTATGTACAGTTTAAAGAGTGATAATTTTAAAATGCACAAAAAGGGAGCGTGAATCAGCTAGAAGAAGACAAAAAGGGAGTTTGCGTCTCTGCTGGGGAAAGGGTGTGTGTGGATTTGTGGGATAGCTGCATTCCATCGGGAGGAGGCATCACTTCGCTACTCTCCATAATTGGAGGATAAATGTGGTGGAAAGTGGAGTGTGTGGGTGCCAACTGGAGAAGGGAGGGGTTGTGCTGACTGTAAAATGTATCAGCTGGCTGGGTGCAGTGGCTTATGCCTGTAATCCCAGCACTTTGGGAGGCTGAGGCTGGAGGATCACCTGAGGTCAGGAGTTCAAGACCAGCCTGGCCAATATGGTGAAACCCTATCTCTACTAAAAATATAAAATTAGCCGGACACAGTAACATGCGCCTATAGTCCCAGCTACTTGGGAGGCTGAGGCACAAGAATCACTTCAACCTGGGCCAGGGAGGTGGAGGTTGCAGTGAGCCAAGATCACGCCACTGCACTCCAGCCTGGGCAACAGAGTGAGATTCGGTCTCAAAAAAAAAAAAGGGATGCATGGTGCATGGGCTTAGCAGAGCCTGGTCTTCTACCCTCCAAGCCTGAACTGGCAACAGATTACAGCCCATACTGAGGCCCTAATATGGCACCATTCCCCAAGAGAACTGACCAGCTGCCTGCTGGCAAGTTGATTACATCAGGTCACCTCCATTATGAAAGGGGAAGTGCTTTGTACTTGCTGGAATACTTCCTCTGGACATGAATTTTCCTTTCCTACCCACAATACTTCTGCCAGAGCCACAGTAAGTGGACTTGTAGAATGCCCTACCCACCATCCAGGTAGACCATATGGGGTTACTTCTGACCAGGGAAGTCCTTTCACAGCAAATTAACTGGCTCATGCTCATGGAATTTGCTAGTCTTACCATGTTTCCTACTACCCTGAAGCAGCTGGCCCAACAGAACAATGGAATGAGCTTTTGAAAATTCACAGGACCATCTACCACTAGGATGATGACTGGTATATGGTCTAAGCTTTTTTTTTTTTTTTTTTTGCAATTTTAACCTGATAATTTACTTGTGGGGGAAAAACCTAGTTCTGATGAGAGAAAAGTCAGTCCTTTCCTTGTAAACGCAAAGAAACTCAACAGGAATTTTAACGGTTACAGTAGGCCAGAAAATGCAACAGTAACTCTTATAATCCTTTTCAAATTAAACAGACAAATCAAGTTGAAGACAAGTGTTAAAATACTATTTAGCCCAAATATTTATCAGCCTATATATCCCGTTGTTCAACTGGCTTTTGATTTAAAAAACAACCAAACTTTATAAGAGTTACCAGCACATTTAGAGTGATGAAAATAAATTAGTTCCTCCCAAATATATTGTGTAACCTCGAAAGCATAAAAAGGTGTATAATTTTTTTTTAAAGCTGTGTAATTTTTTTTTTTTTTTTTAGACGGAGTCTTGCTCTGTCGCCAGGCTGGAGTGCAGTGGCGAAATCTTGGCTCACTGCAACTTCCACCTCCCAGGTTCAAGCGATTCTCCTGTCTCAGCCTCCCAAGTAGCTGGGATTACAGGTGCCCACCAGCATGCCCAGCTAATTTTTGTATTTTTAGTAGAGACAGGGTTTCCTCATGTTGACCAGGTTGGTCTCAAACTCCTGATCTCAAGTGATCCACCTGCCACCTCCCAAAGTGCTGGGATTACAGGTATGGCCACCGTGCCCGGCCAAAAGCTGTATAATTTCTTATACAAATTGACCAGTGTTCTTACAAAAGTAATGCAGTTTAGGACTGATGATATTACACCGTATTTGTGGTAAAGTTCTCGGCACAAGAATATATATCAATTAGGTGTTTTCAGTCTAATCCGTCTCTAAGGTTATCATTTAATTCTTGGTGATGTGTAATCATTGGTATGCATTTTGGTACTTAAGTCATGAATTGTGGAGAACAGGAAGCAATGTATCATAGTAAGCGGGTTTATATCTAACAACCGATAGCAGCATTGAACCAGTCGCTTCTGTGAACCTGGTGACTTGTTTTGCCATTGGTCACTTGTAGTAGGTCCTTTGTTTTGATTCTTCCTTATTCATGCTTTCTCCATCTGTAGCCCCTAACGTTTCTTCATCTTTGTCATCATGATGTAGGTCTTTTGAAATTAGTTGCCTAGCTAATTTAATATTGAGTCCTTTGTTGAAGTGAAACTTTCTTTTCATTTCAAATTGTGGCTTTTTTTTCTCATTCTTCAGGTGAGAGGTCACTGTCCTCTTGACTGCGTGATTGTTCCTGACCCCACACTTTGGCTGGGAGCTTCCAGCAGCAGCAGCAGGTAATTTCTTAGCTAGGCTCTCTGGTGCCATGGCCCAGTGGTTTCTGCATCACTGCACGGGTCGCCATCATCGCCCATCACACTGTGGTAGGGAGTGCTTGGTTCATCTATTTTCATGAAGCCATAGTCTTTGTCTGCTGGATGATATGTCGCCAGGAGATTCCTTTCATCCCGCTTCTGGGGTTTTTTGGCTCAGCTCCTCTTCGACAACGCCGCGGGGCTGTTCGGCCGATGCCACCATAGAGGAAGTCATAGAGGTCTTGTTCTTCAGGATCCCTTTGATGGGCCGGTGCCCGGCGCTCCGGGTCTCGGCTCGGGGTCGCTGCTTGGCGCCGGCTCCGTGAAGAGAAGGATTAGGGACCAGCTGAGTGCGCCAGGCAGCTGTGGAGCCGGCTCAGGGCTAAAGTCGTCTCACATGCTGTATCGTAAACGGCTACCGGAGGGATTGTCATGACACCACGACCCCGACGCCAGAGCCAATGCTGAGGGGGTGGCGGCTCCTCGCATGCCCTTCGCGGCCAGCACTTTACCTGTGGTCTATGCTTTAAATCAGTGACCAAGATATGATAGTATTTGACCCATAGCCGGGTTTCCTGGGGCCAGGGGTCAGGGGGTGGAGAAGGGAGAGGTCTCTCTTATCACTACCTATAATTATGCACCTATGGTATTTTTCTTTCCCACGCCTACAACTTTAGGTTCTGCTGGGCTTGAAGTCTTAGTTCCCAAAAGAAGAATGCATCTATCAGAGAACATAGCAATGTTTCCATGAAACTGGAAGTTCAGGCCAGGCCCAGTGGCTCCCACCTGTAATCCCAGCGCTTTGGGAGATCAAGGCGGTTGGATCACCTGAGGTCAGGAGTTTGAGACCAGCCTGGCCAACATGGTGAAATCCCGTTTCTACTAAAAATACAAAATAAAATAAAAGGCCACCATACCCAACCTGACCTTGGCACTTTTGAAGAGTACAAACCAACTAGTTTGTAGAATGTCCCTGTACTTGGATTTTTAAAATGTGCCCTTAGGTTAAACTTAGGTTCTACGTTTTGGGCAAGAATACTAGAGATCTGATGCGGCTCCCTTCTCAGTGCGTCCTGTCAGAGATGTCTCCTTCCTGGACTTGGCTGACTTTGGTTCCCTGGATTAGGTGACATCTCCCGGAGTTCTCCACTGCAAAGTCTTTATTTTTCCCCTTTGGAGTCAGTAAGTATCTTATGTAGAGATCTTTGAAACCCTGCAATTATCCTGTTTCCCACCATGCTTGTCCACTGCTTTTGGCTTCGGTGGGTCGTTCTTGAGCAGGCCCTGTTTCAGGCACTGGGCATTAGCAACTCCAGCTGTGAGTTTCTTCTGTCCCTTTTGAGACCTTTTTTCTTTTTTCTTTTTTTTTGAGACGGAGTCTCACTGTCTTGCCCAGGCTGGAGTGCAGTGGCACCATCTTGGCTCACTGCAACCTCTGCCTCCCAGGTTCGAGCGATTCCCCTACCTCAGCCTCCTGAGTAGCTGGGACTACAGGCACCCACCACCATGCCTGGCTAATTTTTGTATTTTTTGTAGAGACGGGGTTTCACCATATGGGCCAGGATGGACTCCAACTCCTGACCTTGTGATCCACCCACCTCAGCTTCCCAAAGTGCTGGGATTACAGGTGTGAGCCACCACACCCAGCCCTTTTCAAGAACTTATGAAGTGTGGGTGATGAGTTGGCTGTACCTAACCAGGCCAACAGCCCTCCTTTGCAGGGCAATGGCCACAGCTGCTCCTGCCATTCAGCACCTGGTTTTGGGATAGGGCCTGTGGGGTGGGGGTGGGGGTTGGGGTTCTTTGGAGGGCACCCATGGGCTGAGCTGCAGCTTCACTAGGCTCTTGCTAGTGAAGTTGTGGGCCCAGCGTAACTCCATCTGCAAATTTCATTCATTTATTGGGAAAGGTTGTGTATTTCCAGGTTCCAGGAATTCAAATGTGGGAATCTCTGGGGAGGCCATTATACTGCCCACCACAAGTGGTTGGGGCTGGGTGCAGTGGCTCACGCCTGTAATCCAGCACTTTGGGAGGCCAAGGGCAGTGGATCACTTAAGGTCAGGAATTTGAGACCAGCCTGGCCAACATGGTAAAACCCCATCTCTATAAAGAATACAAAAATTAGCAGGGCATGGTGGCGGGTGTATGTGGTCTCAGTTACATGGGAGGCTGAGGCACAAGAATTACTTGAACCTGGGAGGAGGAGGTTGTACTGAACCAAGACTGAGCTACTGCATTCCAGCCTGGGTGACAGAGTGAGACCCTGCCTAAAAAAA
>NW_016107575.1:1498023-1513106 GCF_001604975.1 Cebus imitator | reverse complement strand
AGAATCGCTTGAACCTGGGAGGAGGAGGTTGTACTGAACCAAGACTGAGCTACTGCATTCCAGCCTGGGTGACAGAGTGAGACCCTGCCTAAAAAAAAAAAAAAGTAAGTGGCAGGCCAGGCGCAGTGGCTCATGTCTGTAGTCCTAGCACTTTTGGAGGCTGAAACAGGCAGATCATGTGAGGTCAGAGGTTTGAGACCAGCCTGGCCAACATGGTGAAACCCTGCCTCTACTAAAATTACAAAAATTAGCCAGCCATGGTGGTGAGCACCTGTAATCCCAGCTACTCCGGAGGCTGAGGCAGGAGAATTGCTTGAACCCAGGAGGCAGAGGTTGCAGTGAGCCAAGATCGTGCCACTGCACTCCAGCCTGGGCAACAGAGTGAGACTCTGTCTCAAAAAAAAAAAAGGTAAGTGGCAAAATCAGGATTCCAACCCAGGCAGTCTGGTCCCAGCCTGCTGTTGGTCACCACACTGCACTGCCTCTCAGCCCTTAGAAGGCTCTTTCCAGGATGTCCCTGAGAAATGGCCAGTCTCGGCATGAACACCCCTCTGCAGGGAGTATTCCCCTAGGAACTAGTGCATTAGTTCAGGGTGCTCCAGAAAAACAGAACCAATAGCATGTGTGTGTGTTCTCTGCATAGATACACAACACACACACACACACACACACACACACACACACACACTTCTTTGGAATGGGTGATAAGCCTCACTACCCATCATAAAAGGCTGTAACCGAAGTCCTGTTGAGTCGGGGTAGGGATAGGGTGTGGAGCATCTAGCACAAGCAATTTTGTTCCAGGTGGTCTTGATTTATGCAATAACTGGGATCCTAAATCAGTGCCCGTGAATGAAATTTTAGAAAGCAATGCAGAGAATTTCTTTTGCAACATGAATAAAACCTGAATTTTCAAGTGTCCAGCATTGAACCCGCCTGAATTATCACCTCAAGGGATTTCCACTATTTCACTGCATTCAAGCTAGGCATAATAGTTCATAAGTGCATTCTGAAAATGACTTTTTATTGTCACAGTTTAAAAAACAAAAGGAAAGCTTAAAGTATATTAATAAAAATACCACCACTAGGCTGGGGACAGTGGCTCATGCCTGTAATCCCAGCACTTTGGAAGGCCAAGGTGGGAGGATCGTGAGGTCATGAGATCGAGACCAGCCTGGCTAACACGGTGAAACCCCATCTCTACTAAAAATACAAAAAATTAGCTGAGTGCGGTGGCACGTGCCTGTAGTCTCAGGTACTCAGGGGGCTAAGGAGGAGAATCGCTTGAACCCAGAAAGCAGAGGTTGCAGTGAGCTGAAATCGCACCACTGCACTCCAGCCTGGGTGACAGGATGAGCTCTGTCTCAAAACAAACAAAAAAAAAACCACAAAAAAACGCACCAAGATCAGTGGGAAAACTGTTAAGATTTTGGTGTATTTCCTCCCTCTTATTTCCAGCCCCAAATAACTTTTAGGGAAATGGGAAACACATTGAATGGTGGTTTTACATCCTGCTTCGTTTACGGTGTCAGTGTATCATAAGCAGTTTCTATGATTATGAAAGTAGGTTATTGCGGGATCAGAGGAGGGCTGCAGTGTGAGGTGTGTCTATGAACCACGGCGGCACGGGATCCCAGGTCCCAAGAACAAGAGTCAGACCACACGGTGGTTCTTTGGGCCACTCTGCACACATAGGAATGGGCCGGGGCCTTGGAGTCGGTAGAGTTTCAGGTTATAACCAATATTGGGCAGACCAGTGTGCGATACAAAATTAAGTTGGAGACTGTGTGGCAGCCAGAGAGAGAATGAAGTGTCAGTTTGACGAAGTGGCTTGCAGACTTGGAACAAGCAGAAGAGAGGCTGGCCAGGCGGCTGTGGATACAGAGAGAAGTCTCAGGAAGGGTGAGGAAGAGGGTTCTGACCTGTCCCCCAAGACCTTGGGATGCTCCTTCACTCCCCTGGTATTCCCCGAGTGCCTGTCATGCACCACCTGGGGCCAGGTGCAGAGGCAGTAGAGAAGGAACAAGAGAAGCTCTTCCAGGCACAGAGTAGGTGGTGGATTTTGGTAAGTTCTTATTCCAAAGCCTGAAAATTCCTTTTGAGTCCTTCAGGACCCTTCCTGATCTGCCCCGGGTTCCCTTTTTACTTCATCTCCTCTCTCTGCCTCCCTCATTCCTTCCACCCAGCTCCACTGGCCTTTTGTTTTTTTTTGAGACAGAGTCTTGCTCTGTTGCCAGGCACCAGGCTGGAGTGCAGTGGTGCAATCTTGGCTCACTGCAACCTCTGCCTCCCGGGTTCAAGTGATTCTCCTGCCTCAGCCTCCCAAGTAGCTGGGATTACAGGTGTGCATCACCGCACCTGGCTAATTGTCGTATTTTTAGTAGAGATGGGATTTCGCCATGTTGGCCAGACTGGTCTCAAACTCATGACCGCAGGTGATCTGCCTCATGACCTCCCCAAGTGCTGGGATTACAGGCGTGAGCCACCGCGCCTGGCCCATACTAGCCTTCTCGTGGTTCCTGGAAAGCACCCGACCAAATCCACCTTGGGACTTTTGAATTTGCTGTTCCCTCTGCTTGGACGCTCACTTCTACTTTCTCATAGCTCGTTGGCTCAACAGCAGCTTCAAGCCTTTGCTGCATAGCCACTGTTCAGTGAGGGCTTCCCTGGAGTCGTGTGTTGAATTGTGTCCTCCCCAAAAGATGTTGAAGTCCTAACCCCTCCTACTGATGAATGTGTCTTTATTTGGAAGTAGGATCTTTGCAGATAACCAAATGTAGATGTGGTCACACTGGAGTAGGGGAGGCGCTGATCCAGTATGACTGGTGTCCTCATAAAAAGGGGAAATTTGGACACAGTCAGGCACACAGCAAGAACACTATGTGAAGATGAAGGTGGAGATTGGGGTGTTGCTTCTACAAGCCAAGGAACCCCAAAGATTTCCAGCAACTGCCAGCAGCTTGGGCAAGGCCTGGAACGGATTATCCCTCACAGCTGCACAGGGAATCAACCTGCTGACACCTTGATCTTGGATCTCTGGCATTCAGAACTGTGAGAAAGCACATCTCTTTTGCTTTAAGTCAGTCTGTGCATTTTGTTACAGCAGCTCTTGTGAACTTATACACCTGGCCACCTTATTCAACATTTCAGTCTCCCTAGCACTCTCTATTCCTCTTCTCTGCTTTCTTTTCTTTTCTTTTTTCTGTGTGTGTGTGTTTGGTTTTGTGTGTGTTTGGTTTTGTGTGTGTCTGTGTGTTTTTAACGGAGTTTTGCTTTTCTTGCCTGGGTTGGAGTGCAGTGGCACGATCTCGGCTCTCTGCAACCTCCACCTCCCAGGATCAAGTGATTCTCCAGCCTCAGCCTCTCGAGTAGTCAGGATTACAGGTCTGCACCACCACACCCAGATAATTTTTTTTGTATTTTTATTTTTTATTTTTTTGAGGCTGAGTTTCGCTCTTGTTGTCCAGGCTGGAGTGCAATGGCATGACTCAGCTCACTGCAACCTCTGCCCCCCAGGTTCAAGTGATTCTCCTGCCTCAGCCTCCCGAGTAGCTGGGATTACAGGCATGTGCCACTATGCCAAGCTAATTTTTTGTATTTTTAGTAGAGACAGGGTTTCTCCATGTTGGTCACAGGCTGGTTTTAAACTCCTGTCCTAAGGTAATCCACCCAGCTTGGCCTCCCAAAGCGCTAGGGTTACAGGTGTGAGCCACTGTGCCTGGCCTGTATTTTTCATAGAAATGGGGTTTCACCATGTTGGCCAGGCTGGTCTCAAATTCCTGGCCTCAGGTGATCTGCCTGCCTCACCTCCCAAAATGCTAGGATTACAGGCATGAGCTACCACGCCCAGCCATCGGATTTCTTTTCTTTGCAACCTTTCCCCTTCCAATATGCCAAGTAATTTTATTTATGTCTTTCATTTATTGCCGGCCTCCTTCACTAGAATGAGGGCAGGGATTTTGCTTTTGTTCATTGATTTATCTCCAGGACCTACCACATAGTAGAAACTCAGTAAATGGTTGCTAATGAATAAATCCAACCAAATCTGACACCCAGCCTGTGCTCAGAAACAAACCAGCTTTAGGCCTATCGGGAACAAATGAAATCACATTGACTACTGCATGAAGATGTTTCATCAGATGTCTTTGGATTTATTCATCCATTCAGAGAATATGTATTGAGGGCTTTCTATATGCCAGGTACTGCTCTCAGTGCAAAGAGCTTAGCAGTGGCGGGGTGCGGTGGCTCACACCTGTAATCCCAGCACTTTGGAAGGCCGAGGCAGGTGGATCACCTGAGGGCGGGAGTTCGAGACCAGCCTGACCAACATGGAGAAACCCTGTCTCTACTAAAAATACAAAATTAGCTGGGCATGGTGGTGCATGCCTGTAATCCCAGCTACTTAGGAGGTGGAGGCAGGAGAATCGCTTGAACCTGGGAGGCGGAGGTTGCGGTGAACCTAGATGGTGCTACTGCACTCCAGTCTAGCAGTAAGCAAAACCAAGAGAGAGAAAGAGACAAGAAACAAATATCTATAATCTAATGTCAGGTGATGATAAGTGCTATGAAAAGTTAATTAAACAAGTAAACGTACCAGTTAACTGTTGCTGCGAAACACACCACCCTGAAACTTAGTGGCCTAAAACGACAAGTCAGTTTCATCTCTCATGGCTCTTTGGTTGACTGGGCTCAGCAGGGTGGATCTTGTGGGGTTTTGCATGTGGTTGCCATCAGATGCTGGCCAGGCCTTGAGCCATCTGAGGAACCTGCTGGCTGGATATCCAAGTGGCTCACTCTGTGGGCTGCAGAGGTGGACTGTCAGCTGGGAGCCAAGCTGGGCCGTCAACCTGGACACCTACTTGTGGCCTCTCCATGTGGCCTGGGGTTCTCAACATGCCAGCTGGGATCTGGAAGGAGCTCTTCAAGAGGAGAGTGTTGGCCGGGCACGGTGGCTCACGCCTGTAATCCCAGCACTTTGGGAGGCCGAGGCAGGTAGATCATGAGGTCAGGAGATCGAGACCATCCTGGCTAACATGGTGAAACCTTGTCTCTACTAAAAATACAAAAAATTAGCTGGGTGTGGTGGCAGACACCTATAGTCCCAGCTACTCAGGAGGCTGAAGCAGGAGAATTGCTTGAACCCAGGAAGTGGAAGTTGCAGTGAGCCGAGATTGCACCATTGCACTCCAGCCTGGGTAACAAGAGCGAAATGCCATCTCAAAAAAAAGAAGAGTGTTCCAAGAAGCAGGAAGCAGAGGCTGTCAGGCTGGTTGGGGGCTGTGTTTGGAGCTAGCACTGTGTCTAGCGCCATATTCTGTTGGTCCAAGCAGTCACAAGGTTCCTGGAGTCAAGGGGCTGGAGAAAGAATACGTGGGACAGAAGAGATTGCTGCAGTACCCCTGGGAAACCTCTCCATGGGAAGGGGATGGTAAGTGGTGGGGAAGGTCTCTGAAGAGAAGGCCTCTCTGATAAGGTGGCCTTTGAGCACAGGCCTGAGGGGAGTGAGGAAGTGAGTCGTGGGGGTATCTGGGGAAGAGGGCTCTAGGCTGAGGCAGAGCAAGGACAAAGGCCCCGAGGCGGGAGCACGGCTGACCCCGTGAGGAGTGGTGCCATGCCGGTGCTGGGACCACGGTTGATGCCCATACATGTGGCATGCCCTTTCCTTCCCTGTCCTGAGACCACTGGTGCTCTTGCCTGCACGTGTGCCCTTTGCCCCTTGATCTTCACTAACCACGAGTCCTTACCAAGAAGTCACCCTTCTCAATCCAGAAGGTAGGTGCCAGCCAGGTCACCTGCATTGCTGTGTCTACTGCCATCTAACTCAGTGCCTGCGTCGTAGCCCTGAGGACATAGCACTCCTGCCTCTCAGGTCAGGCCATCAGGGCCCCAGCACATAAACTGAGCAATAGCTCCGAGCCCAGGAGGCCCAGGTGCCCTTTGCTGGGACTGCAGCTGGTCCCTGAACCCTGCCTGGCTCTGACCACGCCTCTTCTCTGGGGCTGAACTCAAGGCCCACAGTCCACCTCACTGGCTGCTGAGCCCCACCTCACACAGCTGGATGACTGCAAACCATAATGGACCCCAGCCGGGCTCTGGGCTCCCTCGGGTCCGCAGCCACCTGTCTAATTTGCCACCCAGAGGTGAACCACTGTAGTAGTGATTGTACAGTGGTGAGGGTGCGAATTTCAGAGCCTAACTTTGTGGATTTGGATGGAGCTCTGCCACATACTTGCTGTGTTACCTTGAACAGGTAATTTCGCCTCCGTGTACTGCTTTTATCTTTCATAGAGGGCTGTTATTGCATCTTGAAAATATTACAAAGAGGTCTTAAGAATCACTTGCCATCTTGTTTCCATAGCTGGTCAACTCAGATCTTCATCAGCCTGCTGAACTTTTCTTTCTGTGGAGATTTAGATACCATCCAAAACTTTCTTGCTGTCCTTGTTGTGACCTGTGGAATCAAAGTGGCAACCTGAATTTGATAACAATGCTTAATGTTGTTTCCTTCAAGAATTAACTGATCACTCATCTTTCTGGGCTTAAGGTGTTGAAAAAGCAATGCCTGGTCTCATGGAAACCCTGATGATGTATCGGAAGCCCAGGGGAGCACCCCAACTACAGGCAGTGTCGCCAGTTCCTTCCTATCTCCCACCATTTGTCAGCCTGGAGCCTCCTCTTTTCCTTTCCAAGGAGACCGAGTTCAACATTGATGTGATGCAATCCCCCCACAGGGTTCTTCTGGGACCCTTCCCAATCCCTGTCTGTCCCTTCCTGGTGAGGCTGATGCTTTCTGGAATGCTGATGGTCTGATTGCTGAGAATGACCTTCATTCTCACCACAGATGGAGCCAAGGGAGAACTCCTGGTTTTGCTTCTGTTTCTCCATCCATAAAATGGGACTTATCAGTTCTGATGTCATAGGTTTTCTGGGAGAATTCATTGAGTTCATGCACAGGAAGAGCTCAGAAGGGCGTCTGGCAGGCAGAAGGTGCTGCTTTGGCTCTAATGATACTACTGCATGAGAGTCTGTGACTCTTGGGCAAAACCTTGGATAGTCTTCTGCTGACCCAGAGCTGGGCCCTGCCGCCAGACCCCACCTCAAGGCACCATGTCCACCTGGGCCTCTCAGGTGGCTTTCCCTTCTTGGTTGGCCCCACCAGCTGGATCACCCCCATGGACCACCTGCTTCAGCTCACTGCAGGCTCCGCCTCCCAGGTTCAAGCAATTATCCAGCCTCCGCCTTCCAAGTAACTGGGACCACAGGTGTGTGCCACTGCATCCAGCTAATTTTTGTATTTTTAGTAGAGACTGGGTTTAACCATGTTGGTCGGGCTTGTCTTGAACTCCTGACCTCCAGTGATCCACCCACCTCAGCCTCCGAAAATGCTGGGATTACAGATGTGAGCCACTGTGCCCAGCCCATCTAACTTAATCTGAATGAAATCCCACTAAAACTATAGCAAAGGGATTTAAAAGTTAATGTGCAAACCCATAAGGAGGGTGAAAAGGCAGACCTGGGAAAGTGAGTCATAGTTGGCCAGTGAGAGGAGCAAAGAACCAATGTCATTTACCCTGCTGAATCCTCAAGAGGTACAGGAACAGGCAGGACTAGGGACCTCTGAAGGTGGGGTGAAGTTGAGAAGCGGGGAGCCCTGGGGGCCATCTTGGAGGCTGCTGACCCAAACCACGTGAACAAATGCAGTGCGCTTACCCAACCCTCTCCCTTTGGTGGGCCCAATGTCTTGCCTACATAAGCGCCCTAATCCAAGTGAGCCCTGGGTTTGCCAAGACTTGGTGTACCCCCTGTCTTTCTCAGAAGGGGCTCTGAACATGCTCAGGGAAACTGAAGCCATTTCATAACCTGAGACCCCACTGGAATATCTCATCCTGGAAGCCTTCATCTTGAAGTGGCAATGAGGCTCTGACCTTATTTAACTGGCCTTGTTGTTCATACCCAGCTTTTGAAAACTCAGTATTGTTTGTTTAGGTATATATAGTCAGGTGATTAATAAACAAAACAAACAAAAAAACCGATTTCAAGTGTAAGAAAATGATTAACACCAAAGTAACCCAAGTGGTCGCCTCTTTAGGAAGAGAGGAGGATGTCATTAAGGAAGAACTCACATGGGAATCTGCAGCAGGGTGAATTATGCCCCCGCAAAGATATATTCAAGTCCTAACCCCTATGTATTAGGCTGTTCTTGCATTGATATAAAGAAATACCTGCGACTGGGCTATTTATTTGTTTATTTATTTGAGACAGAGTCTTGCTCTCTTACCCAGGCTGGAGTGCAATGGCAACTCCATCTCTGCTCACTGCAGCCTCTGCCTTCCAGTTTCCATCAATTCTCTTGCCTCAGCCTCCCGAGTAGTGGGGATTACAGCACGCAACACCACATCCAGCTAATTCTTGTATTTTTGTAGAGATGGGATTTTGCCATGTTGGCCAGGCTGGTCTTGAACTCCTGACCTCAGGTCATCCACCCACCTCGGCCTCCCAAAGTGCTGGCATTACAGGCGTGAGCCACTGCACCGGGCCTGTTGTTCCATTCTTTGTGTTCATGAGTTCTCATCATTTCACTCCGACTTACAAATAAGAACATGTGGTATTTGGTTTTCTGACAAAAGAGGACTTTCTGGGGTCAAGCTTGAATGTTGCAGATAGTAAGTTACAGCAGACAGCAGGGGGGTCCTGAGCTTGGTCTCTTACAAGCTAACATTTCTAGTGATCACGGGCCAGACAACATCCTAGCCAGCGCAACCTCCAAAAGATTGGATGCTGTTCCTTCCCAGAGGCAGCAGACTGTGCACCCTCATGGGGAAGATTCTGGACAGGGTAGCTGTCCAGGGGTGGGTTGCTCAGTGTCCCTCAGAAAGTTCTCTAGGAGCCTGTGTGAACTGCAGTTCTGGGGGCTCCTGCCTTCCTATACAGAAGGCAGCCAGAGGTTACCTTTATCTGGCCTGATAGGGGGTGCTTTGGGAATAGCTAAGAGTCCCGAATACACCAAAGTGGGCATGATCTGAGCAGCTCACCATCTGCAAGATGCTCACTACAACCCTGGACCTTATCTGGATATCTGCAGATGACCATGAGGGCAGGAGGGCGGCCTCACCATTGGCCAGAGGCGCTCCTTTAAGAAACTGATAAAGGCCAGGCATGGCGGCTCATATCTGTAATCCCAGCACTTTGGGAGGCTGAGGCAGGCAGATCACTTGAGGTCAGGAGTTCGGGACCAGCCTGGCTAAAGTGATGAAACCCTATCTGTACTAAAAATACAAAAATTACCCGGGTGTGGTGGCATGCGCCTGTAATTCCAGCTACTCGGGAGGCTGAGGCATGATAATTGCTTGAACCCCAGAGGCAGAGGCTGCAGTGAACCGAGATTGTGCCACTGCCCTCCAGCCTGGGTGACAGAGTGAGACTCTGTCTCGAAAAGAAAAGAGCCGGGTGCGGTGGCTGACACGTGTAATCCCAGGACTTTGGGAGGCTGAGGTGGGTGGATCATGAGGTCAGGAGTTCAAGACCAGCCTGGCCAACATGGTGAAACCCCATCTCTACTAAAAATACGAAAAATAGCCGGGTGTGGCGGTGAGCACCTGTAATTCCTTGCCTATAGGCTAAGGCAGGGAATTGCTTGAACCCAGGAGGTGGAGGTTGCAGTGAGCCAAGCTGAGATTGCACCATTGCACTCCATCCTGGACAAGAGCAAGACTGTGTCTCAAAAAAAAAAAAAAAGAAAAGAAACTGATACAGACCCAGGAGCCTGGGGTAGAGACGGAACCCCCATCCCATCCTGGTGTCATGGGGCTTCATCTTGACACACCTCCTTCAAAACCCTGTTGGCTTATGACAACTGACCTCCCAAGTAACTTTTCTCTTTCTCATCCAGAGGTAATCAGGACAATGTGAAATTTCCCAGTGATATTTTTTTTTTCTCCAGTTGGTTTCCTGCCTCGTAGTTAGAGGAGATAACAGCTATCCCAGGAATTCTCAATATATGTATATTACTTTAGCTGAGAAAATAATGTTTGAAGGATGGGAAAGTGAATATTGAATACCTCATAGTACGATTCTAAACAAATAGATTGGTTCTATAAGAAAAAGTAATATAAAAGTGTAAGATAAAAATGCACTCGGAAAAACGGGTAGAGATTGGAGAAAATCACTTTATATCTTTCTCTTAAAGCTGTGTTAAGTTTTCTTTAATGGAGATTCTGGGAAAATGATCTAATTCCTTTAAAAGCTGGCTGCCCTGCAGCTAAAGCCAAGTTGTAAAACTGTTTGGGATGTAGAAAGGTTAGTAAAGAGACGGACTATATGGCCATTTCTAACGATCTGATGGGAGGGGTGTTTGGAATGGTCTCAATGCTGGCTGTGGAAAGCAATGCTCGGAAAAATAACATCACGGGGCTTTTTATATGGCCCACGGGTATCATGATGCAATGTGATTATTTTTCTGACTTTCTGTTTTTACCACAGGAAAAGGAAGAAATGAGGGAATCAGAGGAATGATCAGATGCCTAATTACCAGTGTTGCTCTCAGATAAATTATAAACAGACAGTTAAAGATTTCTACTACAGCTAGGAAACAAAACAGCCTTTAAACACTTCAGATGTCAACATGCCCTAATTTTGAAGTCACGAGAGCTGTGTATAACCCCAGAGATAATTTTTCTCCAAGGAATGATTCAGCAAAATTAAAAAAAAAAAAAAAAAAAGTAACTCCCACCTCCCCATTCCTGTGCCCATGGCAGACATCATTAATCAATCAAGGCAGATTTTTTTTTTTTTTTTTTCTTATGGAGCCTATATACTGCCCCAGAATTCTTCTCAACAATGTGTGCTGAAGAACTACTATAAATGGATCAGAACTGGCATGTGAACAGAACCACCACCTAGCACAACAGTCAAAGTGTAGTCTCTAAAGTTCAGCTCAGCCACTTAAGCATTCAGGTAAGTTTTCTTATCTGTAAAATGTAGGTAACAAAAGGACCTACCTTCTAGTATTGTTGTAAGAATGAACTCACCACACCTAAAGGGTTTGGAGCAGAGACAAATAGTAAATATTCAACAAATAGTATTCAAAATGTTTCTAGAATAAAGAGCTAAAGAAGGTCATTTACTGTTTAACCCTGAAGGAAGTATTAGATTAAGATTTAGAAGCAACTGATGAGTTGAAGATGTATTCAACGAAGATATTTAGCAACTACTATTATTTGCTGAGCTTTGTACAAAATGCTGGGAAGTCTATATAATATAGGTACCAATATATAAATCTGGGTCAAAGTTAACCTTTTGAGGGGCATGGTGGCTCACGCCTGTAATCCCAGCACTTTGGGAGGCCAAAGTGGGCAGATCACGAGGTCAGGAAATCGAGACCATCCTGGCCAACATGGAGAAAACCCATCTCTACTAAAAATACAAAAATTAGCCGGGTATGGTGGCCTGTGCCTGTAATCCCAGCTACTTGGGAGGCTGAGACAGGAGAATTCCTTGAATCAGGGAGTCGAAAGTTGTAGTGAGCCAAGATCATGTCACTACACTCCAGCCTGGTGACAAAGCGAGACTTCATCTTAAAAAAAAAGAAAAACAAACGACTTTTTTAAAAATTTTGAGACATGGTGTCAGTCTGTCACTCAGGCTGAAGTGAACATGTGAACATGGCTCACTGCAGTCCTGACCTCCTGGGCTCATGATCCTCCTGCATTAGCCTCCCAGGTAGCTGGGACCACAGGTGTGCACCATTATGTCTAGCTAGTTTTTTTTTCTTTTTTTTGAGATGGAGTTTCGCTCTTGTTACCCAGGCTGGAGTGCAATGGCGCAATCTTGGCTCACCGCAACCTCCGCCTCCTGGGTTCAGGCAATTCTCCTGCCTGAACCTCCTGAGTAGCTGGGATTACAGGCATGCACCACCATGCCCAGCTAATGTTTTGTATTTTTAGTAGAGATGGGGTTTCACCATGTTGACCAGGATGGTCTCGATTTCTTGACCTCGTGATCCACCCACCTTGGCCTCCCAAAGTGCTGGCATTACAGGCTTGAGCCACCGTGCCCGGCTCTAGCTAGTTTTTATACTTTTGTAGAGATGGGGTTTTGCCATGTTGCCCAGGCTAGTCTTAAACTCCTGAGCTGAAGCAATTGGTCCACTTTGGCCTCCCAAAATGCTGGGACTACAGGTGTGAGCCAGCATACCCAGTCTGGCCTGGCCTCCTTTTAAATGTAATAATATGCTGATAAGTTATTTGTTTATATTCAGTAGTTTTACATAAAATTTCAATTTACTAAAAAAAGGATAATCAATAGATAAATAGCCAGTTAATTAAATATGGAAAGCTACTCAATTTTGTAAATAACCAGGGAAACAAGTTAATACAACAATGGGAATGGGGGATGGAAGATTTGAGAAATAGAAGATCAATCTAGACATTTAACACCCAGATATAAAGAAATCTAAGAGAAGGCGGAGGCAATTAAGAGGAGAAAATCATCAAAGAAATAATATAAAAGTATTTCTAGACCTGAAGGGCAGATGTTTCCAGATAAAGGTCCACTGAAGTCTTTGGCAAAATCAATGAAAATACCTCCATCAAGGCATATGATCATGATACTTCTGAATTCCATGTAACTGGGGTTCAGAATTCTAGCTTGAATCCCAGGGATAAAAGAAACAAAAACAAAACCCATTGTTGAGGGAGGGCAGGAAATTAATCGTATGCAAAGAAACAGAAGGAAAAAATAGCATTAGGTATTTAAGCTATAATTTTATACCCGGCCAATCTATCAGTCAGATGTGAAAGTAGAACAAAGATGTTTTCAGACTGTAATGACTCAAAAAATATTCTTCAGTTAAAGGATAATTTTTTTTTTTAAAAAAAGGTAAAACCATTACTCTCATACAGAAATTAAACAAACACGTTAAATATCTTAATATATTAAACTTGTTATTAACGAAGAAACCAGTAATGAGGTTACAGCCAGTTTAAAGGAGAAGTTAGGTCATGCATGGTAGCTCCCACCTATAATCCTATAATCCCAGCACTTTGGGAGGCCAAGGTGAGAGGATGATTGAGCCCAGGAGTTTGAGACCAGCCTGGGCAACATAGTGAGGTCTGATCTCTCTTAAAAAAAAAAAAAAAAAAGTAAGAGAAGTTAAAGAAGTACAAATTTATTTAATAATTGATAAATTTGCTGGGTGTGGTGGCTCATGCCTGTAATCCCAGAACTTTGGGAGGCTGAGGTGGCAGATCACCTGAAGTCAGGAGTTTGAGACCAGCCTGGCCAACATGGTAAAACCCCGTTTTTATTAAAAATACAGAAATTAGCTGGGTATGGTGGCACACACTTGTAATCCCAGGTATTCAGGAGGCTGAGGTAGGAGAATCACTTGAACTCAGGAAGTGGAGGTTGCAGTGAACTGTTGCACTCCAGCCTGGGCAACAAGAGCAAAACTCCATCTCAAAAAAAAAAAAAATCAATAAACTTATAAAGGAATTTTGAAACAAATTTGCAAATAGAGATAAACTATTTTTTGTGAGTGGTGGGGAGAGGGATGTGGATTGTTTGTTGCATGTCTGTAGATAAGAATTGGTTGTAAAGAAAAAAAAAAGAATGGTTTTGCATTGCTGCCAGTTATCTACAATTTACAGAGTTTCAAGGGCAAAGAAACAGACAAAGCCCCATATAATCAGAATTGGAATGCATAGTTTTTCACTGAAACACAAATGCTCCAAGTACACTCCTAAGTAACTTTTGTTAGGACACTAGTAGAGAAAATGCAATTTTTTAAAAAAAGATACCTGGGAGCTCCGAGATAGGGTATAAGGTATTCGATACCAGAGTGTGGTGATCCCAGGACTACAGGACAGCGTCAGGCCAGAGCCCAGCCAGCCCACACTGCAGGAAGAACGTGCCCCCTGAGAGGGTTCCAGGAAAGGAGAAATGGAACTGATGCGCTTGAGCATATGGAAAAATATCATGGAGAGGCCTTGGCAGACACATTAAAACTTTCTAGGGAACACTAATGATAAGTAATAGGAAATAAAATCAATTTTAAAATAAGTTCATTGGCTGGGTACGGTGGCTCACACCTGTAATCCCAGACCTTTGGGAGGCCGAGGCAGGTGGATCACCTGAGGTCAGGAGTTCGAGACCAGCCTGGCCAACATGGTGAAACCTGTCTCTACTAAAATTACAAAATTAGCCTGGTGTGGTGGTGCACCCCTGTGATCCCAGCTACTTGGGAGGCGGAGGCAGGAGAATCTCTTGAGTCTGGGAAGCGGAGGTTGTGGTGAGCCCAGATAGTGTCATTGTACTCCAACCTGGGCAATAGAGTGAGAATTTGTCTCAAAAAAAAAAAAAATGATATTGCTGTAAATGTTTGGTGAAAGAGGAATGGCAGTACAACAATAGCAAACCAAAACAATATTGTGGTTTTATACCGTGCTGCTAGCCTACTGTGTGTCCGACCTACTGATGAGGCACAGCCCCCAGACATGGTTTGGCTATAACCACAGGTTTCAAAACAACATTTATGTTAAAATTGCAGTCACAGCCACACAAAATGCAACAGTATATGTTTATATGTTCATACTACACTTGCACAGCATGTGTGGACATAGGGAAAGTTCTGGAAGCATATGTATATCAGCTGGTTACAGTGATCAAGTGGGGATTTTATCTGTACTATCTTTTTTATTTTGAAATGCAAAGCTTTTAAAATGTTGTTAAAAAATTTTAAACTGTGATAAAATACACATAAAATTGGCCACCTTAACTTTTTTTTTTAATTGAGATGCAGTCTCACTCTGTGGCCAGGCTGGAGTGCAGTGGTGTGATCTCGGCTCACTGCAACCTCCTCTTCCTGGGTTCTAAGGGATTCTCCTGCCCAGCCTCCCGAGTAGCTGAGACTACAGGCACACGCCACCACACCCCGCAGAGTTTTGTATTTTTAGTAGAGATGGGGTTTCACCATGTTGGCCAGAATGCTCTCCATCTCTTGACCTTGTGATCCACCCACCTCGGCCTCCCAAAGTGCTTGGATTACAGGGGTGAGCCATCATGCTTGGCCTTTTTTTTTTTTTTTT